>NC_137984.1:56222814-56720314 GCF_963924665.1 Micromys minutus | reverse complement strand
GCCTGCTGGTATAAAACACTACCCACGGCTGAAGAGGTCATACAGCCAAAGGGAAAACTACTATCATTTCCCTAAACGACTAATTTCTAACTGCATTCTAAACACATACCTCTAAACCCACCGTTAAGTATAGTTCTTAGCCGCCCATTAAATAAGCTATTCACTAGTTCACTTATTCTTTTTCTTGCTCATTCATTTATCGAAACACTCAGACTATCACACAGATCCACAGCTGGTCACAATGGAAATAATGACCTGGCATTCCCAGTCACAACTGATGCGCCTGCAGTGAGCACCTCGGCCGAGCAGGCGGAGGAATAGAACAGCCATGACCAGAATGCCTGCTCCTAGATGCATCCCCTAGATGTCCGTAAGCTCCCACCCCTGATGAAGAGCTACAGGTTCAATGGCCTCTGAGAGAGGAACAATGTCACCCAGGGGCACGCTCCACAGTAGCTGTCCAAGCCCAAGTGGTTAGATCCAGGCACATGCCCACACTGCCAAGGCCAGACTAATAGGTCGTATATAGTACGCAAAATGATCATTTAAAAGTAAGAGACTGCGATTTTGAAAGGGAGGTAGGACACAGAAGGAGTGAGGAGAGGATTCACAAATTTCCCCAAAATATTCATTTTTAACTAAAAATTATTATTATCTGGCAATTCTACTGAATGATTTTTTTTAATGATAGTTGAGTGGACCACCAAGTACTTCCTAACCTTATAGGGCAAATTAGCATATATAAAAATATACATGAAGTAGCTAAAATATCCTTTTTTAAAAGTGTTGCCATGATCAGAACAAGAGAAAAGAGATGGACCTTTACGCCATCTCTTCTGACTTGGTTTTCTGAGACAGTGGTTTAGGGACCATATGAGGCTTCCGGGGACATTGGAAAACATATATCCTTAATGAGAAAGAAGGAGCTTCTGCTAGCTGAAATGAGACGTGTGCAGTAAAAACTTAATATCCAGAGTTCTAAAGGGGAGAAGAGGGTTCCCAGAAATGAGACACTGAAAGGGGGAGGTGGGTATACTAGGACATAAACAAAACAGAGAGGGTGGGAGGCACGAGGGACACATAACACCAAGGATGCTTTTTAAAAGCCACAAGGAAACAATTTATGTCTAACTAAAAATACATATATACTTTGGACCTGTCAGTGGACCTTCTTTTCCTCAGGCTCTTCTCCATTTCCACCCCTAGCTAAAGAGGAGGCCCCAAAGCCTGACACTATTTCTAAGGCTATAAATAGCTCACAAAAAACAAAGGACTGCTCTCCAAAGTAACAAACAAGCAGCTGAAAGAGTCAGATGCAGATATTTGCAGCCAACCAATAACAGAAGCTGCTGAACCCTG
The DNA here is from genome assembly GCF_963924665.1 of Micromys minutus. Lineage (NCBI taxonomy): Eukaryota > Metazoa > Chordata > Mammalia > Rodentia > Muridae > Micromys > Micromys minutus. The sequence continues at coordinate 56,718,955 of NC_137984.1, read as the reverse complement.
TGGTTGAATTAGGGGAAAGCTGGAAGAACCCTGCAGCAGGACCAGCAGTCTCAACTCACCTGGACCCCTGAGATCTCTCAGACACTAGGCCACCAACCAGGCAGCATATACCAGCTGATATGAGGCCCCCAACACATACGCAGCAGAAGATGGTCGGGTCTGGGTTCAGTCAGAGAAGATGCACCTAATCCTCAAAGACTGGAGGACCCAGTGAGTTAAGAGGTCTGGTGGAGTGGGTGGGGTGGGGACATCCTTGTGGAGATGGTGGGGGAGGAGTATGGGGTGTGGAACAGTAGGAGGATAATAAAACAGTAGGGAGGAAAATAAAATCTGTAAAAAAAGAAAAAAATAATAATTTAAAAAATAAATTAAAATTAACTCAAAAATACACACATTATACATACATACATACATACATACATACATACATACACACACACACACACACACACACACACACACACACACACACACACAACTTGGGGTAATAATGCTTTCCCCATGAGACATAGACTATCTAACAAAAACTCCAGGGTCAGACAAGGGAGACCTCGCCTTTAGCTGTTTGTTAGAGGGAAAGAAATGCCCAACAATATAGGTGATTGCTTTTGCCCTGGGCTGCCTCCCAGAAGCTGAGCATGAGACCCTATTACTGGAGACACCACACACTTAGGAAGCAGATTGCAGCAACTGAGATGGACCCGACCTGAAAGCCTCCTCCCTGGGCTCTTGAGGAAAAAGCAATGAGCAGCCCTATAGCCCTGGGATGCCTACCAACCACAGCTCCAGCAAGGCAGCACATCCCCTGGGGTAAATGGCTGAACTCTGCCTTCCTAGAGGGGTTTAAGGCTAACTCGGTAGGAGGAAACCATACTTGGTATTTAAACCTAGGAGATTATGACTTGGTGGTGAGGCCATAAACTTCAGAGGAGAACCTGCTGTTACTGCTACTTTAATAAACCAGAATAATTCCTAAGTGCATGATAAATCATCCTTATCCCTTGAGATAAATGTCATTCTCACTCCCCATCAAAGAAGCTTCTTTTTGTAAGGGGAGATAGAGGTGAGAGGGAGTCTTTATTAAAGAAATCCACAGTTGGTCAAAAATGCAGCGTCAAGACTATGGGTGGGGTGTGTAGCCCCAGTTACACACCTACTACACAACCACAAAGCCAAGGCTCATGGAGCACCTCCGAAGAGGAGGTGGAGAGGTTACAACAGCAGAGGACCAGGACATGTGCTGGGAGATGCTGGCTTTGTGATATGACAAGGAAGGTGTTTACACAATGACACCACCAGCTGATAGATCAGTGTGGCTGGGGAAGGCCACACAAGTCTCCAACAGATAAAGAATGCAGGCCATTACTGAGTGCTGCGAGAGGGAAGACTGATGTTCCCAGGGGACCAGCTTCCTGATAAATCCTAATCCAAAGCAGTCAGATTTAAAAAAAAAAAAAAGTACACTTATAAGCAACACCAAATGGACTTGGCAGGCTATACCGATGACACGCATGTGTGTAAAGTAATTATTAAAGAAGTCATGACCTGGAGATGACTGGGGACACAGGAGGGGCTACACCAGGGAGACAGAGGGGTGCAAATGACATAGACACAGTCCCCATGTACGAAGTACTGAAAAATTTAAAATTACATTAAAAGGGCAACGGAGGAAAAGTATTCTTCTAACAACCCAGATGTGAGAGCTCATTCTCTAGATGAGACGGCAGAGAAACCAGTGATTACTCAGAGTGCTGAGGCCGGGGGTCTGGAACTTAAAGCCGGTCTGGCAGTATAGTAAGACCATGTCTCAAAACAAAACAACAAATCAAAAGTTTAGCTTCACTATAACAAAACCAGCTCCAGACAGTCACGGTGACACACGGTGATCTTAGCAGTAGGGGAACCAAGTAGGAGGATTCCTGTCAGTCTGAGGCCACCTTGGGTTTCTACAGCAAGATTCTACCTGATAAACACAGAAAACCAAACAGGCGGGTTATTACTGATCTGAAAGAAGGTGCAGTGAACACACTTCAGTTCGCTCACATTTGACAGCCCACACTCAAACGGTGGTCTTCAGTTCTAACAACAGTTAGCTGCTGCACTTTTTGATCATCTAAACCTAAAGGGAAGCAAGGAAGCCTACTCAAAATAAAGTAAAAGATAAAAAGCCTGCCCAAAACAAAGTAAAACCTCACCAAAAACACTTTCTCTCAATGTTCCTTCATATTATACCAAGTCTATTCACCAATTTGCAACAAACTCCGCCCCTAAATTCTCTTCCCTCTAAAGGACACACTTATTTCGTGCAAATGTCTCTCCTACAGAGGCCACAGCTTAGCAGTTACAAAATTAGGTGTTTGCCAGAAAATTATCATTTTTCAGACTCTTGTGTGGAGCCAGACAGTCACATTTACTTTCATAAAAGCTGGCCTTGCCCTTACCTACGCCAAGGCTTTGATCTCCAGTACCTCCGAGAAAGGAAAAGAGCAAGGGATAGTGGGAATCCATTCTTATGAGTAGAAAAGAAAAAGATCACCAATGAGCAAAACTTGTCTTTCAGACCAATAAGCTGCTGGGCACGCGGCTACCTCAGAGCTGGGCTGTGTTTAAACACAGTTAAACTCTTCCTATTGACTAATCGTGCAATGTAAGGAGCGAGTTGCTAGATACATGCCTCAATTTATCAAGCTGTTTAGGTCAAACTGAAAAATGCTTTCTGATTAAGTCTCACAACGTGGAAAAGAGTTGAAATGCATTCCTTAACATTTAGAAGTGTGACATTAAGACTGTGTGTATGTGAGTGTGGATATGTGTATGCCACAGTACACAAGGGCCGGTCAGAGAACAACATACAGTGAGTCTCCTTCCCTGACTTCCAGGGATGGAATTTGGTTTATCAGACTTGTATGGCAAGCACTTTAACCTGCTGAGCCATCTCCCCGGATTACATGTAATACATTTGTTAAGGAAAATCTCATGTGCACAGTAACATTTATGTGGTTTATGTAAACATAGAAAAGTTAATTCAATAAAGCAAGAAGAGGAACAGCGGTTATGTCTCTGTTGCTCTAATGATGTTCTTTTATTTTATTTCAAGAATTTTTTCTAAACTGGAGCTGGCAAGCTGGCTTGACGGGTTAAGAGCTGCTTGCCCCATGCCGGACAACTAGCATGTATAACCCTGCATGTTATCATATGGTCTCCACAGACAAGCTTTGACACACACGTACACTGCACGTGTACACACAAAATAATAAATGGAGAAAAAGGTTTTCTGGCATGAACAACAAAAAGAATCAACTATAGCATACGAGATTTTTCTTCTGTGCTAGTTTTCTGAGACGGTCTCACAAGATAGCCAGATAGCCTAGGCTGGTTTATTTTCAATAATAATAACCTTTATCTATTAATATCTGTGACAAAACTGTAAAGGTAAAATTGAAACTAAACCACTTCCTCAGAGACTCAGTAACCAATCCCAAGCCAGAAGGGCTGGACATCTCTATGCTCTGGTTTGGATTTCACAGACCACGTGAGGTACAAGCCTGAGGGCTCATCATATAAAGGACTCTCCTGCCCCATGGTCACCTTCAGGTGACTCCTAAAATGCAGGGCTGGGAGACCAGGAGAGTTTCAGTGGTTAAGACATCCTCTGTCCTGGAGTGGCACCTCTACTGTTTGAGGCTTGACGTTATGAAGGCACACTTTACAGAAACCAGTGGCTACTGTCACACCCCGGGCTGAGCTTTGGTAACTGAATCCAGCTATGGAGAGACATAGTGGTGGGTCAACAGGCACAGGGCTTAAGTTTGGCTTTAAATGAGAAAAGCTATTGCTAAGCCTGTTTTTCACATGGCTAATCAATCTGAATGAATTTTCAGAAATATTTAGATTGCACCAAGAAGACTGTGATACGCATGTAAGACCAATGTTCCCTACAGCCTGTAGTACATACCAAGAAACGGAGCCCAGGCTGCCGAAGATGTGTGGCTATCACCCTGCCTCAGCCTCCCAAATGCTGGGGTCACAGGTGTCACATAGTACTGTTGTGGGTTTTTTAATTAACAAATACCTTAGTAGAAATATAAACCGCAACAATATTGCTTAATATTGGTAACTATAGAAACAAGTATCTGCTTAAGTACCTTAGAGTCTTAATTCATAAACCCAACACCGTTTTCAAGATTTTAACACCATTTTTAAAACTATTATGAAACACAACAGTATACAGCACTTAATTTTAAAAGAAAAAGAGAGAATATATTAATGATAAATGAAAATTATTTTCTCTAAAACAATAAATGACAAATTTGAGTTATTTAGATAGATGAAATTGTTTTCTTACAAAAACTTCCTCAGGAGACTTTCATACAGTCTAAACCATTTGCAAACCACAGTTTCATCTACGTCAATCTCTAACATTTTAAAACCACACAAGAAGGAAAGGAAATTTTTAGTTCAGCAGACAACCCTGAAGATGAAACTGCTGTCACTGTGGGTAACTAAATAGCTCATGATTCTCTGAAGACCAGGACCCAGGCCTGCTCGGACCGGAGAGGACAGTCAGGTATGTCCTTTTCAATGAGCTCATTCCATTTTTTCCGCCATAAAAACCAAACTCATAATTTTCAGTGTTGAAGGAGAAAGAGGCAAAAGTCGCAAGGCTTTTGGGCGGTAGGGCAACCGCTATTAAACTGCAATTAGACCTGAGCTGTGGACTTCTAACAGCATTTCCTGCTTTCTTTTGATACTATCCATCTTTTAAAAACTACATCAAATTAGACTAATTCCTCTTGGGCTAGGGTAACTTGAGCTACTGTTTGTAGCTAGACTGGTGATAGATAAGGCCATGTTATATCTCCCCCAGCAGGTCTTAACTAGACTTTCCTCTACCAGGTCCTACATTAGCAAATTTCAAAGCATGTCCATAATGACTCCCATGGAAAACCTTCTAAGTTTTCATTTACTTTAGTTTAGATTTGTTTTACTCTCTAAGGAGTGAGCAATCTGTGAGAAGGGACCACGGAGACATCTAAAATCTGGTCTTGATTTGCTGGAGTCCTGCCACTCACACCTACTCTGTATGGATGTTGTTGTCACCATGTTCACCAAGCTTCTGGATTTCAGATTTACGACAAAGAGATGGGGTACTGATGTAGTACAATTTTGTCTCTGACCAATAGATGCAAATTTTTGAAAAACTATTTTGATGGTACTCAGACACAATTTAATAAAGCAAATACGCAGTACTCAAGACTCTTCAGCATGAATGACTGGTTACTGTAACTATTTTAAGTTCCTTCACTCTGGAACAGATGGTCAGTTTTAATTACAGAGAATACCAATCAGAACAAACTATAATAATACTTCTCTTTACCATAAGCCTTACCAATTAAATGTGAGTTTGCCATATAATTATTCAGGCAATAGGACACTCACAGAAACAAATAACTATTTTACTGACACTATATAATATCTGAAATGCCTATAATGAAACCTGGAGAGGTATTCAGACATGAAGAGTCTCCCTCAGGCCCACAGGTCAATAGGCAAGACTCAGAAAAAGGAAGAAGGGTAAAGGCTGCAGAAATCTAGAGCACTTTGCAGTCTCTTCAACTGATTTGAGGACTGGAAAACAGTCATCAATAAAGAATCCATCTTTAAAGTGCCATGCTTCTAAAATTCTTACCGCATGCTTAAATGGACTGAAGATATATATAACAACCACCAAACAGGACACATAAAATGTTTTTCTTTAAGCAACTGTGTAGTCAGCAATCATAAATGGTTAGTGCTTTGCAATTTTCATTGGGGTTGATACAGAATGACAATATCCCTGGGAAAAGAAGAGCTTGTAACCTTAAGACACTTTAAAGTTCACACCTTGTATCACTCCAGATGAGCACAGTAGGGCCATGAGGCACCTTAGCCAGTGAGTCTGTAATTCAGTGCATGAGGAGACCTGAGTTCCTCCCAGCAGTCAGACAAGGGGAAATGAGGAAACTGACTGTACGACCACTGACATCCACATGCACACGGAAGCACATCACAGACATACAGCATGAACATACATAACAATAAATAAAATTTAAAGATACATATATTAAATATTTTGAAAGGTTAAAGCTTAGGAGTTCAGACACTGTTTGATTTAAAGAATGATTTTATGGCTGATGAGCCATCCCCCCAATCAGTGAATGCTCACTGTCCTGGAACACGGCATAAGACTCCGTTCCTGATAAAAGGAGGAGCATCCTGGGTTTTCTACTCTCTGGTCTCTGGGAGGTTCTTCAGGAAATCCCATGTAGATTTGCAATCTGGAGGTGATACTTTTGAGCCTGCCTTTAAAACAAAGTAATATTGTATAATATGAAAAGGGATTGCCGCATCAAAAGGGACAGCACGATGTTCTACTGTGACCCTAGACACCGGAGTTAGAGCAGGGCACTCCAGAAGGAGCTCCGAAGTCAAGCCAGTGTTCTCTATCTGCTGGACCATGACAAGTCTTACTGTCATTATCAGGCTCCACAGTGGTGGTTCTCTACTGACAAAGTTAGAAGGGGATGTTGTTTTGTTTTGGATTGAAACAAAGTCTCAAGTATATGCCCGACTAGCACTGCCATTTAGCAGAGTGATCTTAACCTAGTGTTTGACAGGAATGCTAGGACTACAGTTACTTTACATGTTCTAACATGGATGTAACTGACCCTTTCCTGGAAGATGTTGTGACAAATAAATATAGGGCCATGTTCTAGAAGCTTTTAAAATGCACTTTCATGAAACCACTCAAAAACACTTCCATAAAAACAGTTACAGCCATTATGTTCAACAAGTATTTCTACTGGGTGAATTTAAACAGTTAAAACACATACACACACACACACACACACACACACACACACACCCCAAAATATTTTCATTAACACAGCAAGCAGAATGTAATGAAAATATTACATGGGTACTCAACAGGAAATATGACAGTTAAATAGAATCTTGAATATGTTCATCATTTAAAGTGTTCACCAGACACAACACCGCCCTGCACCGGTCTATACCACTAAAAGTTGATACATGAGAACAGAGTTCAGGGCCATCAGTTAAGAACCAGAGTCTAACCTTTCAATTCTTCTCACTGAAAAGTATGCTAACAGGATTCACATTAGAGGCCCACTTTAGAGATAACCGTGTAAAGCGGTGCAGTTTGCTGTCTTCTCTTCTCTAGCAGCGGCCTAGGCTCTTGCAGCATATGCTACAAAGGCTATAAAAAGAAAGCAGAAAGCCACACTGACATCTTTTTCAGACAAAACCACAGAACCTTCCTCTCTCCACTTCCCAGAACCTCTGTCACTTACCTCCTCTGCAAAGAAATTTCTCCCTCAACTGGTAACACAGCTACACAACACAAACCACAGGGCCAAAAACATCCCTTCCAAAAAGCAAATTCACATGGGATTTCCAGAAAGTCACAGGAATCAGACAGTGAAGAACCCGGCTTTTCATAATGTAGGATGTTCCCACTACCCAGTGAAACTTCCTGAAAACAAGAAAGACTGTGATAACTTATGAGTATAGATGGTTCTAAGAAGTATTTTCTGATTTTAGTTACTAACATCTCCCTTCTTCTTTTTTTTAACAGAATCCCAAGGCTTTTTCTCAAATTACTAAACTTGCCCTTCCCCCTCAAGATGACAAACAGCTCACTGTTCTGTCCAGTTTACAGAGATCTGGAACCATTTACATATTTTTTTTATTTAGTTTTCCTCATTGGAATTATTGGAAGTTGTTTTGCAACGTGGGCTTTTATACAGAAAACCACAAATCACAGGTGTGTAAGCATATACCTAATTAATTTGCTTACAGCCGATTTCCTGCTCACTCTGGCATTACCTGTAAAGATTATTGTTGACTTGGGTGTGGCACCCTGGAAGCTAAGGATATTCCACTGCCAAGTGACAGCCTGCCTCATCTACATCAATATGTACTTATCGATTATCTTCTTAGCCTTTGTCAGCATTGATCGCTGTCTTCAGTTAACGCACAGCTGCAAGATCTACCGAATACAAGAACCCGGGTTTGCCAAAATGATATCAACTGTCGTGTGGCTCATGGTCCTGCTTATAATGGTGCCGAACATGGTGATTCCCATCAAGGACATCAAAGAAAAGTCAAATGTTGGTTGCATGGAGTTTAAGAAGGAATTTGGAAAAAACTGGCATTTGCTAACAAATTTCATATGTGTGGCAATATTTTTAAATTTCTCAGCCATCATTTTGATATCCAACTTCCTCGCAATTAGACAACTCTACAGAAATAGAGACAACGAAAACTACCCAAGCGTGAAGTCAGCTCTGCTCAACGTTGCCTTGGTGACAGCTGGTTACATCATATGCTTTGTTCCTTACCATGCTGTCAGGATCCCATATACCCTCAGCCAGACAGAGGTCATAGCTGACTGCTCAACTCGGATTGCACTCTTCAAAGCCAAAGAGGCCACATTGCTGCTGGCTGTGTCCAATTTGTGTTTTGATCCAATCCTGTACTATCATCTGTCAAAAGCATTTCGACTAAAGGTCACCGAGACTTTCGCTTCGCCTAAAAAGACTCAGGCTCGGGAAGAAAAATCAAGTTTTGAGAATGATGTGCAAAGTACAGGCTCTGCGTGGTAGTCCTTCTTCCTGATGGGACCATAAAGCTGGTCACAGTTTTCAACAATAAAAGATGCTAAGATAGAAGAGATGCTTAGGAATGAAGGCCGCTGATAGCTAGTAAACAGGAACTGGTCCATGTGGGAGCCCCCCCCCCCAACACTGCATCCTCACAGTTGTTAATATTTTTATCCCAGACTTCTGTATAGGAAACCTAGTAAAGCACATTGAAGAATGCATGGCAAAGACTCAGACATTCGGTTCAGTGTCCGGAACTGACTTCTTGATAGAAATATATTGAATAATCTACATCTAAGTTGCCAGGAAGCCCTTCAACAATACCTTAAAGGTCTCCATCAACCTACAAAAAAAAAGCATAAAATGTGTGCATCATTTTTATTTGTAAATGATGCTTTGAAAGGTAGTGAATACTCTCTATTCAGCTCCCACTTTAACATCTCATTTTTGGTAACACACTAACAACTTTTCGGTAAGAAAGGTTCAGTGACAGGAACAGGAGGTCACACTAGTTAATTCCAACACCCTGGGGTCTGAGGCAGAAAGATCATTATAGTTTGATGCTAGCATGGGCTACAACATGGATAACATTATAGTCCATCCGGCCTATAAAATGAGACCTTATCCCTCATTAATTTTAAGAGGTGTTTGCAAATACGTGGAAATTTTTTTAACAATATAAGAAACTACTAAATTACTTTAACCACTGAAACTGTTTTGGAAGTAAAAATCTACATCAAAGGTATTTAAAAAAAAAAAAAAAACAACCAGAGAATCTCAAAATAGACACATGGCTAGAAACACAGCCTATGTTGGGCCATGGGTGCCTCTGAAATCTAGAGACAAGGCCGACCAGAATGGATGGACAGTACAAAGTACAAGTTATCCCATTGCTGATCAGATCCTCTCCACTGCCAGAAAATGCACAGGTTTAGAGGAATGGCATTAAATAAAGGACTTACTAAAGCAAGAGGAAAAGTACTGATAAGAACACATGAGATTTAGTTCTGTTTCCCACTTTGAGACACGATCGCCTATAGCTCACTATTGCCTTGAGCTCACTGTATAGACACAACTAAACCCCAAACTCCTGATCTTCTGCCTTCTAGCTCCCAAGTTCTGGGATTAGAGACATGCGCTATGAGACCAAGCTCTTCTGGGTGCATTTTTTCTCTATGTATTTTTAATGTTACAAATATCTGCATAAAACAGAAATGGACCAGAGGGATAGCTCAACAGTTAAGAGTGCTTGCTACATATGCAGAGGACCCAGGGTTAGTCCATAGCACCCCACTTCCGGAGGCTCACAACTGTGTGTAACTCCACTTACAGAAAGGATCCAAGTGGGTTCTCACACCCTCTTCTCCACTGGCACCAGGCATGCATATGGTAAACATATATACGTGCAGGAACTCACACACATACACACACACACATTACATAAATCTTTTTGTAAATACTCCACTGCAGTAGCTTGGGATGAGAGACAGTGGTCCTGTGACGAATGTAGGAGCAAATGCCTGTAATACCAGCGGATATAAAAGGGATACAAGCCAGTACAGGTTTTATAACCAGACTGTCACACACATGTGGTTTGATGTCTATATGCAGGTGAGGGCAGGAACAAGATAAGGCACGACCTGTGACTGGGCAGTGGAAAAAAAAAAAAAAAAAAGGCAGACATAGAGTTTTGAGAGGCAAGAGAGATAGATAGGAGAGGGGGCAGAAGAAACCAAGATTGAGGATAAAGATGACCTGGACCCTTGTGGTTTGAAATAGCTACAGGTAGCTATGAATGTCTTATAAGGATGGATTATTACAGGACCATGTGTCTTATCTAGGTGGGCAGTTTATATCAATATCGATTGGCTCTGAGTTTATTGTGTGAACATTTTGTGGAGTGAGAACTTACTGATATAAATCTGATTGATAAATTACAAGCTCTAGAGTTTTGATTTTCATCAGGTTCCTGGGAACTGACAGTGACCACAGGGGGCAGATGTTGCAAATGTGAGCAGAATCTACATCAGAGAGCTGCAAGAGAGAGGCAGTTGATGGGGCCAGAGAGTAGCAGGAGGTAGCGTGGCCTGGAACCACTGTTATACCAGTCAATATTTACTACTACTACTACTACTACTGCTAACACACACACACACACACACACACACACACACACGGGATGCAGGAGGGGGAGATGAAGAAGAGGAGAGAGGAAAAAACAGAAATGGAGGGAGAGAAGGTGCTTCTGAATGCCAAGAATATGTTTGATTAAAGTGATTTTTTTTTTACCTGAAGAATGAATTTAAAATACTGTTTATATATAAGTTCACAAATATCATATATATCTATATATTTGTGTGTGTGTGTGTGTGTGTGTGTGTGTGTGTGTGTCTGTCTGTCTGTCTGTCTAAATTAAATAACTGGCGGAAGGTCAACTGTCTCCTTTCTAGAAAGAAATTTGTAATAGTAATAGTAATTTCTAGAGAAAGTAACAGGAAAGCCAGAAAGTCTGACACTGTGCGGATTCCTGCCAGGTGCAGACACAATCAAACCTGTGCTTGCTGGTGCCTAAATAACATATGTTTTGATGAGCAGAACAGGCGTTACGCAGTATGTACACAGCTATCACTTTTGCTTACGTATCCCTTCATCCTCTCTCCTTGGTCTCTAGTAATGAAAGCTATGCAGCAAAGACCAAGACAGTCTTAGTTATATTCACTGTTCACTTCTTCTCCTGAACAACAAGCAGTCAGATTCCTCCTAATAACAAAAGGGAAAGACTCTCAATATAAGGTCAGTGTTTTATTGGCCTATATTTTTCCTTTTGATTTTTTTCTCAATTATGCCCATTAGGAAAAGGACCCTTAAATCAATCAGCAGTGGAAAGCTGTGCTTGTTTGGGTTTTGAACAACTTGATACAAGCTGGGTTCATTTTAGAAGAAAGGCAATTGAGAAAAATGTTCCCATCAGACCGGTCTGTAGGCATGTCTATGAGCATTTTCTTAATGAGTGATTAATGGGAAAACCCACTATGGGCACCACCTCCCCTGGACAGGTATTGGTCCTAGAGGGTATACGAAACCAGTCAAGACCAGCCAGCACCAGCAATCTCCATGGCCTCTGTTTTAGTTCCTGGCATCAATTCCTCCATGACTTCATGATGGACTGCCATCTATATGATGAAATAAACCCTCCCTTCCCCAGGTTTCTTTTGGTGATGGCGTCTGTCACAGCAAATTAGGACAAAAGCTAACTAAAAACTGTATCCAAAGTTGACTTATGGTGTAAGCAGGTTTCCTGTGCAATCATGAGAAGCCAAGTTTCAGTCCGGGAACCCATATAAAAGGCCAAGAATTGTCACTCACTCCTGTATCCCCAGCACTGTAGGGAGCAGAGATAAGATCACTGGAACTTACTAGCCATAGCCTAGTTCTGTTTACAATAGGGGACCTGTGTTAAAAGTAAAGACAAAAAGTAACAGAACAAGACAGTCCTCTGGTCCCTATGAATACATGCACAGGTGCACACAACTGCACACACACACACACACACACACACACACACACAAACCTTACATCAACACGCACAAAAATTATAAAACTTAGATCCTACAACTGACAAAGGATATCATCAAGCACTTTCCTCGAAGGAAGTGGACAGTCATGTGATCAAAAGAACAGAAAAGCTGATTGTTGGCACCTGTCTAGACCCCAGAAACACTGAGAAGACAGACTACACACTCTGCTTACCCAGTGATTTCCCACACTCACTGTTCAGGCTCTACCTTCCCTTTGTTATTGTTGTATTTGCATGGTAAGCTTTATGTTCTTCAGAGTGCTTTCTTGTATATGACAAAGTTATAAAGATTGTACAGAGTTCCTGGGCCCATTTTCCTACTACTAAAAATGCCTCACAAGACTATGACATGGTATGTTTATTATAACTAAGAAGTTAATATTGCAAGGTTAGTAATAAATAAACTCTGGGCTTCACAGTTCATTTATTTTACACTTAATATTTTAAAACAAATACAAGGCATGATAATTCATGAATGTGTCATAAACATCTGTGATATGGAAGTTTAACACAAATAAACTACCAGATTATTCTGTTGTATTGAATATTGGTGACACAGAGAACCATAGAAACTTAGTGAAATTATTCTGAGATGAACAAGAAAGGTTTTTATAAAGTTTTGTCCTGGTATGTGGACACAAAGAAAAAGGAGTTCTAATTGTCATAAAATAATAAAAAAAATATGGACTTGGTGAGTTTGAGTCAGTTTGGAGGATGTTCTAAATAATAAACTATATTTAGCCTACTGATCAAAACTTCTAAACATAGCATGCATGAACCAGGCCACCTAGGAGTTAAAAATGTCCCAGCTTTTAGCCTAATGTTCATTACTAACATGTAAAATACTATGGTTTCTCTTTGGGATAAACACTTCACTACGAAATCCTTCCAAACTAAGTTCCTGGCCAAGCTCCTTTCCTGTGTTCTCCCAGCTCTGAGCCTACCACACCCAAGGCCAAGTCCATCCCTGCCACACCCTCTGTGGTCATCTGATCTAGTTGTTGGTGACAATGGTCCTTCTCTCCAGTGCTCCTGTGAGAATGAAGGGAACCGAGATGTGGAAAGCTCCCCTTTTTGTGGGCACTGGGTTTTCACCCAATTGCTTCATGGTCAGAAGAACCTGTGGTTCACGAGCAACTGCCCCACTCCTTACTCATTTTTCCTATGCCCCCCAAAATCTTACTCATCTGTTAAATGTCAAAAGTGCCAGCAGTCAAAACAGGACAAGTAAAACTAACAGCAAATGACTCTCAAATGAAGTAGAGAAAACATTTGAACATTACTTACAGTGACTCAAATCCTTTTGAGGAAAGACATTAAGATAGGGAACTCATTAAATCTATTGCTCATTAAATCACACCTTACCTTTCCACGCTGTTCTGTGCCCTGGCTACATGATCCAGGTTACAGCCACCAGAGCAGCAAACACAATTTCCACATGATGTCATTAAGTGTAAGCAGAAGAGTGCATGGATATTCTGACAGCCGACCACGAACGAGCTTACAGTTAAGCACAGGACCGTGTAGACAATCGGACAGTCAATCACTGAGAGGCTTATAACTGGCTTACCAGAGGTATAGGAAAGTGGGTTGCATACTGCAGATGTCGGAGGAGGTCATAATTTGATGGGAAAATTAATTCTCTTGTTTTTTCTCTCTTTACCAGTTTCTCACCATTGACTGACATTCTTCTGCTCAAGGAAGGGTTGATATTCTCACAGGATTCTCCAGGCATGGGAGAAAAAATCTATGTCATGTAAAACAAATGTTGAACGTCATAAATTAAGAAAGCCACAGTGTCCCACACTAGAGCTTCAAACAAAAATGCTCACAAACTAGCTAATGAAAAAGATAGGCAGAAACGTTATTAGCTTCCATAAAATTAAATCACAAAAATATCTGTATCACCCTCTCCCCTTGAGAAAATGTGGGAATGAAAACCATGTGGGGGGAGGACAAAACCAACCAGAGGACTGGCCATGTACGCAAATTTTAAAAATGCTATCCTCAAAGGGTTATATTTCCTCCAAAATCACATGCTTAACAACACTTAGTAAGATTAACACATCGACAAATGCTTTAAAATGTACAAACAATGCTTTTATAAACACATTATTCTGAGAAACAGTAGGAAAATAAATGGCCCATAAGGCTATTCTTTAGAAATTCAATACATAGATTGTCATAGTGAAACTACATTCCACACCCCTTAGATAGCATGGCCCCAAAATAAAAGCGTCACAGCCAGCCAGTCAGCGAGACAGGTGTGTAACACTTTGCAGAGGAGGCAATACAACCGCACAGTGAGGATAACGTGATAACCACAGGTCACTGTGACTCAGGAGGCTCAGGGTGGGTGTCAGGGACAGCACAACCAGTGAGACATTCCAGCCCACGAGACGGATGAGAGAGATGGAGGCACGCTGGGGTGGGGAGGGTTAACTGGGAATAAGAATCAAAGGTTGAACCTACTGGAAACTCAGAACCAAAGTCACTTTTAAAGTCACTCTTGTCTACGTCATCAAAAATGTTAGCAGTTCCTGAGCCAAGGCCCATGTGCGCCATAACACTGTGCTCCTGGTAATTGCCAGAGAAAGAAAAGCATGTTGTAAACGCTGCAGTTTATGAAGGAATTTGAAACAGGGAGAGGAGTCTCAGCGTCCTATCTATTGCTACCCCGTCCATCTCTCTTAAAGAATTTAAAGGAAACTTGAGGACTTTAATGCATTGCTTTAAAGAATCACAGCCCTTTGCCTGGAGTAAATAAATCTTCAACTCTAATGATTTTTTTTTTTAAGGAAGAGAAGAAAGATTCACAATTTAAAACAAACTGGCGGGCAATTTATTTCACTAGGCTAGTTCCAGTAGTAAAAAATGAGAAACTGAAAGATCTAAGAATGTAAGAGAAAAATGAGGTGCTTTAAAAAACAAATATAGCCACAAGTTGAAAGATGTCCTCAGAGTATCTGTAAACTCACATTAAATAATCAAGCTAAATCTGTACTTTGAGCACTATTAGACTCTCTTCATTTCCCACTGGTTCTCAGTGTCACCTAAACCTTTTTATCTTGAATCTTAAATATCTGGAAGAATGTCTAAACTATCAGCACCCAACAGAAAATCACAGTCACAGCCACAACATAAATGGCTGCAAAGAACAATTCTACCCTGTTTCAGAAATAGAGACCTAGTTTTACAAAGAAAATGTGTGTTATTAAGAGCAAGGGCTTTCTCTTTATGTAAAGGACAATATAGAAATGCCCCTTTAAAACAAAGTCAGATGAGTTTGATGTTAAAATAAGTTCACCTGTGAAGCACAGAATTAAAAGAAAATTTCAGGCTTTATGCATCTGGAATTAAAAGCATATCATTTTAACCTCATGAAAAAATTACAAGCAGTCATAACCTTCCAGTAACTACACAACATACAAAATTCTGGAAGACATGCATTCCTTGTAGGGAAAGAGGTATGTAAAACCCAACTGCCTTTCCGTCACTAAAATGCCCACTAGAAACCGACTCCCCCAGTGGAAGTGAATTGGGTATCACCCAGGTGTACCTCCATCTTCATATCATGATCTTTTGAATAGTGTTCATCTGAATTCTCTCCTGCTGGCGAGCGCAGCCCCGTGGAGGCAGTAACTGACAGGTCTCCTCGAGAGATGAGGGTGCACATATACGCATCGTGAGAGAAGACATCATGGCGGATAAACTCACAGAAGAGCAGCACCAGGTTCACAAACTCCACCTTCTCACATTCACTGTTTGGGTCCGCTAGATGAGAAACAAATTAAATCAGAAATTCCCCGAACAGGCAAAATATTTGTTTTCAAGGCTTAAGAACATTTTCACTACCTTTTATATTTTTATAGTCATTGTTTTTTTGAAAAGTACAAAAGATGGCAGGGGTGAGGAGATATAGGAAAGGCATACTGGCTAGTTTTGTGTCAACCTGACACCACCAGTCATCAGAAAGATACCTCCATTGAGAAAATGTCTCTGTAAGTTCCTGCTGTAAGGCATTTTCATAATCAGTGATCAACAGGGAAAACCTCAGCCATTGTAAGTGGTACATTCCTAGGCTGGTCATCCGGGGTTCTGAAGCACCCCTCCGTGCCTTCTACATCAGCTCGTGCCCCCAGGCCCCTGCCCTGCTTGAGTTCCTGCCTGACTTTATTTGGTGATGAAGAGCAATGTAAAAGTATAAGATGAAGGAACCTTTCGCTCCACAACTTGCTTTTTATTCATGATGTTTTACCCAATAACAGAAACCCTAAGACAAGCTGGTGTCAGGACTAAGGGGCACTGCTGTGACACATCAGACCATGTTATGGGGAGGACTGTGGAAGGAATTTGAAACTTTGGGCTAGGAAAGCCACTGAGTGTTGAGAGCTCTGTGAAATGTTCTGTAGGAGTTTGGAAGATAATGTTGAGAACAGTGCAGAAGATGGAGGCCTGAACATTTCAGAAGGAAATGTAAAAGACTCTCCCAGGACTATTTGCTATTTTAAATTAAGATTCTATAGGTCTTGTCAGCTCGGGCTGAAGAGTCGACCAAAATTAACAAGAGACTGGCACCACAGAAGCGAAAGCTTAGCATTACAGGTGGTTAGCTGGAGCTAAGAAATTCGAGCTGGTTAAGAAGAGACCAGCACCATTAAGGTAAATCTTCTGGGAGGTGTTTCCTGAGCACACGAAAAGCTGTGTTCCAGGAGCAGCCAAGAGTGTGCCTTGTGTTGACAGCTAGACTTAGTTACCTCGGTGGCAGTGGAAAGCCCAGGACTGAAGGAGTCAAGCTAAGAGGCTTGGCACCAGGAACAGAAACAATGAAAGTGACCAGCACTTTGTAAATGCCAGGACCCTGGGATAACCACAAAGAGCAGCAGCAGCAGTGGAGTGGAGCCAGACAGGGCTAAGAAGTCAAGCTGTGTGTGCTGCAGAGGGCAGAGCTGGAGATGTGGCCCAAGCCCCGTTGAAGCAGCCCAGAAGATCATGACCAGAGCCCAGACACTAGACAGGTGAAACTGATTTGATTGTCACTATGCCCTGATTTTTTTCCTTTTGAAGAAAGTATTAGATTTTTTTTTTTTTAATTTTACGGAATCTCACAGTTAAAGACTTTAAATTTTAAGAGACCGGCTATTTTAAAGGGACTAAACTTTTAATGTGTTTGTATTTGCAAAGACTGTGGGACTTCTAAAGTTATGTTTTTAATGGGAGATCTTAGGTATAAGAAAGAGTTGTGGCTTAATAGTGATGTATCTGTGTGCCACGTTGACAAGGCGTCAGTTGTCCTGACTGGTTTTATGTCAACTTGACATAACTAGAGTCATCACAGAGGAAGGAGCCTCGATTGGTAAAGTGCCTCCTCCATAGATCCATCTGTAAGGGTTGTGTTATGTTGTGTTGTGTTGTGTTTTGTCTAATTAGTGTCCTGTGTCTGTAAGAAAGCAGGCTGAGCAAGCCATGGGAAGCAAGTCAGTAAACAGTACCCCTTCATGGCTTCTGCATCAGCTCCTGCCTACAGGTACCTGAACTCCTTAAATTGCTATCCTGACTTCCTTTGGCAATGAAGAACAATAATAAACCATGTCCTCCCCAACTAGCTTTTGGGTCATGGTGTTTTATTACAGCAAAAGAAATCCTAACTAAGACAATGAGGGTAACAATAATTTACTGTATACATGAATATTGTGTCAAAGACAAACATTGGTAAGCTCTACTTCTTAAGTTTTATTCAAACACTTCCTGTGGCACTAACATGTTTAAATGCTGACAGGCAGGTTAGGTGTCTTTTCAGTGTGTGAATGTGGGTGCCCTCATGGGTGAGAAGAGAATTTAGGATGCCCTGGAGCTGGAGCAGCAAGTGGCTGCCAGCCACTGAAAACAAGTGCTGAGAACTGTCCCTGGGCCCCTGAAAAACAACGAGTGTTCTTAACTGCAGAGTCTTCTCAGTAGCCCTGACAGGCAGACTTTTATTGCAGTTATAACTGAACTATGTGGACCCCATATGCTACACAAAATTTCAAGTTTGATGATAGTGGTTCCTAGAAAATAATGCGCATGCACCTCACAGTGCAGGCGGAAGCACGGCCTCCTTTGTTACTGAACACTTTGAGCCTGTCTCACTGGACTGTAGGGGCTACACCTTCCAGGGGTCTACGTGCACTATTCAAATAGTCTTCATAACAAAGCGGTTTCAATACTGAGGGGCAGGGGCAGGGTGGGGAACCCTGCTATGGCTAGTCTTGACTATAACATGGGTAAGATTTAGAATCATCGTGAAAAAAAGAAGTTTCTCTGTGCATGTGTGTGGGAAGATCCTAAATGTGGGTAGCACCATTCCATTTGGCTAAGATCTTGAATTGAATATGAAGAAAACTGAGCTAACCACCGCATTTGCCTTCTGACTTCTTAAGCGCAGGATGAGCAGCTGCCTCAAAAGTACCTGGAGCCACGGCATACCCACCATGCTGGCCTGTGCCCTCCAGTGGAAAACAACAAACAAACAAATAAAAACCTTGCCTTAAATGTCCTTTTTCAGGTATCTCATCCCAGCAATGAGAAAAGTAACTAATGCTAACCCCTGTGTAAGGGAATAAAAACAGACACAAGGTCAGAAGTCAACTGGGAAATCTTTTTTCCTTTAATTCATAACCCATCTGTGTAACTCACATTATAATTTCTAGTATGGCAGCCACATTCTAAAGCTTTCTGTCTAAACCTTCGGGACAAGTTTAGAAAACTGCATGGATAAGATCTACAAAGCTGAACTCCTGGCTCCTGGCATGGTCACTTTCATAAACATCAACCGAAACAAAACCCAAACCCCTTCAAAAGCCTGTACTCTCTGTTCCCGGAGCACTGCACACGAAGCAGCTGCTTCTCAGGTAAATTCTTGGGCAGGAAGTGCGACCCAGAGGAGGCAAAGGAGAGAAGACATTTCTCCCCCAAAGACATCTGAAATGGGCAGAGGCAGCAAATTTTGAACAAATGTGCACCTCCCATAACCCAGGGTGACTGACACCCCCATGCCTGCCTTTTTGCTATCAGGGAGTTCTCTGCCTTCTCGTCTTCCTGTTTCCTATATTCAAGCCATTGAATCCTTCAAATACTTGCTTTCTCCAAGGCCGATGGTGCTCAACCTGTGGGTCTCAACCCATGAGGAACGGAATGAGAGGGCTGCAGCATTAAGAAGGTTGAGAATCACTGCCCAAAGCTTATCACAAGGCCTCCAGCTCATTGAAAGAAAGCCTCCCGTTGCTTGTCCCAAAGATCCAGCACCAGGTTCCACTCGGCCTAAACAAGACTCCCCTCCAGACAGTCAGGATAATGTGTATTCAGTGTGCTATTAGCGCTTTCCCACAAACCTCCCCACCCCTTCTCTATCTATCGTTCCACCCCGCCACTTCTGTGCTCTAGATATTACCCAAGATGCTGTTCTATTTTCTCATTTGAGTATCTCAAAACAATGATTAGCAAGCTAATAGTGCTCACACTGTAACTGTTCATAACTGTCCACCCTCAGTACCCCTAATGGGCGGTTTTTAATTCCACAGACTCTCCACTTCCCAACACCAAAGTCAGAGGACATCCGTTTACAGTGATGGAGACATCCCAAAGGAAATGCTGAAGCCACGCCCATCCATTTTGGGAATGTTGAAGCCACGCCCATCCCATCATCAACTCCCATAGGCTGCAGGTCTGTAGAGTACTGCTGTTTCATTTCCCCACCCCTTAAGTTGTAACAGAAATCAGAAAGTTAGAAAGGCAGCTCCGAAGCAAAGTATAATCATTATAATGCACAGTTAGACATCAAAGAACACACATCCCTCTGTTTGGATGAGAGACTCAGAAAAACAGAAACGAGTGCACCAAATAAGGGTATGAGGATACTTAATTTTCACATTTTAAAGTTTTTTAATATCTCACTGATGATAAAATAACTAGACTTATTTTACCTTTTCCACTGGGAAAAAATATATATAGTGCATTTGCTTAGTGAACCTGATGATATTCAGTATAACCTTAAATAAGATGCAAGGAAGAGAAGGTTTAGTGATAGAGGGAGAATGAGGAGGAAGGCAGAGAAGGAACAGAGAGGGAGAGAGGAAACCCACATCCCAAAGCAAAACACCTTTACTTACACAGCGCTGGGGCCTGTGTATCCAAAAATCTCAGCAAAACATTCTGGAAAACAGGCAAACTAGATCCAGCAAGAGATGCTGAAGAAATTGACTCTTTCTCGTCTAGGACTTCTGATTCCCCACATCTCTACAGGGTAAAGACAAACAAGAGCAGTGAGTCAGCAGAGTGGGAGCCAGTGCAGTGACCACAGGTGACAGCCAGCCAGCTCTAATAAACAGCTGACCTCTCAGGCAAAATGTGCAGCCGAGACTCAGACAGCTGAGGACCACGTACCACAGTAATGTAATCTTTTTAAACTGGTTATTTTATTTATTTACATTTCAAATGCCATCCCCTTCCAGTCTCCTCCCCAAACCCCCACCCCAACCACTGTCCCTTTTGCCTCTATGAGGGCACTCCCCCACCCACCGACCCATTTGTGCTTCGCCACTCTAGCATCCCCTATGCTGGGGTATCGAGCCTCCACAGGACCAAGGACCTCCCCTCCCACTGATGCCAGATGAGACATATATATGTAGCTGGAGCTATGGAACCAACCAACTCTTTGGTTGGTGGTTTAGTTCCTGGGAGCTGTGGGGGGTCCAGTTAGTAGATTCTGTTGTTCTTCCTCTGGGGTTTCCATCCCCTTCTGCTCCTTCAGTCCTTCCCCTAAGTCTTCCACTGGGGTCCCCCTGCTCAGTCTGGTGGTTGTCTGTGAGTATCTGCAAAGGTATTGGTCTGGCTCTGGCAGAGTCTCTCTGACGCAAGCACTTCTTGGCGTCAGCGATACTGCCAGTCAGGGTTGGGTGTCTGCAGATGGGATAGATCCCTAGGTGGGGCAGTCTCTGGATTGTAATTGAATGTAATTTCTAATAGAGGAAAATACTCCACAACAATTCAGCTAATTTCCAAGAACATGATCTATATAAACAGTAACTTCTGCCCTGTACTATTCAGTAACTTCTGCACTGTGAAAGTACCCAACTGACTATTTGAGACAGTACCATATAATATTCTTTACTCCTATGCAAAACTGCCAGGAGAAGCCTGAGTCCGTGTCTAATCAAGCTCTTCTGGACTGTCTGGCACATGGTTATGATTCTGATGCTGTTGTGCTAAGTGAATGTAACAGGAACATGTATTTATGAATGGGTGATAGGAGGTACAAACTGAAAAAGCTTCCAAAAACATCATTTTTCTTATTCATCACACTTTACCAAAAGCATTTCCTAGAATCTCTGTGATTTATGAAACACATCTGGAAAAGATCTGTAACTTCTAATTACTACAGAATTTACTAAGACTGGAGACTAAGCTGTTTAGCTATAACCAGAATCATCATTTCTATAATTTTTAATATTTCTTTGAAGTTTCCTATTTTGATGTTAGTCTTTAATTAAATTATAAAGAATATTATATTAAAATACCAGTTATTCAGTCTACCCTGTTCTCAAAGGTCAAATGTTGATGATTTCAATAATAATAGAAATTATCTTAGCCATCTCTAAGAAATAGATGTTTTAGGTATAGGTTTACTTTGGTTTTGAAAGTAAGCTCTATGTGAACCTCTCCAAAAGGCTATGCATGCATTGTGAAATAGAGAGAAAGGGAGATTAGTATTTTAAAAATGAAGAAACAACCTAGAAAGAGTCACAAACTACTGAGAACTACATCTTTAGTTGGTAAGGTCCAGTTAGTCACTATGGTTACCACAGGATAGCCTGCTTCTCATATGTAGAAAACAAGCCTGAAAGGCTCTTGTTTACAATATACAAGGACCATTTGCTCATATCTTCAAGTTTCAATTGCAACAATGTGATATCTTATTTTTGAGGAACACCACTTTGCCAACAGGAGAGAAGATATTTGGGACAGTGTCCTTCCCCTTCCATTTCCCGTAACTCCATAAATAGTTACTAGCAGCCCTGTGGAGACCCAGGTGGACGTTTACCATTCACACCACCACCCAGGAGGCTGACACAGAACCCTGACTAGGATGAGCAATGTGGCTGTTGTACAGCTCACTCTCTGACAGGGACGGCAGACGCTGAACAGTAAGCACATCGGCTGCATTCACGTGTAATGCAATGAGGAAATACAGTAAGCCTGAGTGGTATGCTAAGAGCTGCTAGGGGTGGGTGGGTACTGATACACAGTGATAACGGACTTACTGCTATCGTCTAGGAGACGTGTTGCCCAAGGATACAGGAAGTGATATTTAATGAAACAGAAGTGTTCTATAGAGAAACACTGGGTGTGAAAATCAGGGGCAGAATTTACCATCCAGAAGGAATAGCAAGAGCCAAGGCCCAAAATGAAAAGTAAGTTGTATGTGGTGAGGGAAGCGAGATTAGGGGTAGAACTGGAGCTCAGAGGACAGCGGGCACCAGATGTTATAGGACAGGTGGGTGAGACGAAGGATGCTCTGTCTACCTCAGGAAGGGGACTGCTATCTGTTGACAGTTCTCAAAGCCCACCCTGGGATCCATGTAGAGGACAGGGGAGAAGGAAGTAGAAGAGAATAGCATAGGATGCCAGAAGTCATCAAGGTGAGACAGGCCACGGTCCTTAACAGATCACACACACGGCCGGTGGCCACTGGGCTAATGTTCATAGGAAGAACCTCACTTTAAGCTGGGTGTGATGGCATACTTACTCCTTTAACTCCAGCACTTTAGGGAAGCAGAGGTGGATGGAACTCTGAGGCTAAGGCCAGCCTGATCTACAGAGCAAGTTCCAGCACAGCCACTACATAGAAAAGCCCCGTCTTGAAAAGGAAGAACGGAAAGAAGAAAGGAAGGAAGGAAGAAAGGAAGGAAGGAAGAAAGGAAGGAAGGAAGGAAGGAAGGAAGGAAGGAAGGAAGGAAGGAAGGAAGAAGGCAAGTAAGCTAGCTCACTTAGAAAGTTCACCTTCAGCAGCAGTTAACGTTCACAAATGTCACTTATGATTTTTGGTCTTATATATATATATATATATGAGGTTTTAATTATTCTATCTATAACTAAATCATATTCTCAGAAAAGTAATTCAGATTGATATCTGTGATGGTTTGCATAGACTTGGCCCAGGGAGTAGCACTATCAGAAGGTGTGGCCTTCTTGGAGGAAGTGTGCCACTCTGGGACTGGGCTTGAAGACACTCCTCCTGGCTGCCTGAAGATGCTCAGTCTGTTCCTGGCTTCCTTCAGATGAAGATATAGAACTCTCAGCTCCTCCTGCACCATGCCTGCCTGGTTGCTGCCATGTTCCCACCTTGATGATAATGGACTGAACCTCTGAACCTGTAAGCCAGCCCCAATTAAATGTTCTTATAATAGTTGCCTTGGTCACGGTGTCGGTTCACAGCAATAAAACAATTTCTATGATCTCATAATCCTGTCTCTAGAAAATTCAAGTCTACTAATACATGATGTGGATTCAAAATGTCAGAAAATCAGCTTACCCTATATACAAGTTTACATATGTTTACCACTGTTTTATGAATTTCTGTCTTACAAAATTGATTTGCTTTGTTCTAATGTTAATTTTAAAAATACAATTCTTAATTATTCTAGAATAGGAATTATTTTCCATGTCTACTATGAGTCTTAAAAAGATGATATATCTCTCCCATTCCTTTCTCAAGACCAAGAAAGCAAATGCAGTAAGGTCATGCATAAAAAAGAGAAAAACAGACCTACCTCTGCCTCAATCTCAGCTTGTCTTTTCTCCAAAAGTTTCGCCACAGCCATGGCCCTATGCTTACCAGACCGTTTGCAGCTCACAGCCCATTCACATAACAATGTCACCACAGCTTCATCATTGGGGGCAACCTGATGACCAAGAGAAATGTACCAACAAGACCACATTAATGCAAGCAAGGGACTACCTAATCCATAAAGCTTTGTTCCCGAGTTTTACTAGCAGAGTGCTTTCAAATCACTTTAACTTAAGCAGGGGAGGAAAACCTCTGTTGTTAAGAAAGAAAATGCTCAAAATTCACCTTAATGTGTAACAGTTCCAAGAGAACCAGAGTTTCCTTATAGAAAATGACCACTGGGGGCTGGAGAGGTGGCTCAGTGGTTAAGAGCACTGACTGCTCTTCCACAGGTCCTGAAGGAGGAAGAGAGTGTGGAGGCAAGATGGAGGCAGACATGTATGTTTCTTTCAGCCTATCTCTAGCTTGATGAGGTTGCTATTACTATTTATAACTGTTTCTATGGGTCTATTTATCACATATAGATGGGCAGTTTTTATCTTTGCCCATTGGCTGTAGAGAGTTTTTCTTATTGTGTAGAGAGTTTGTGGATTGAGAATTTAACATATAAACCTGTTTGATAAGTTACCAGGCTGTGGAGTGGTGTCTGTACCGGGCAGTAGAGGAAAGGAACGTGCCAGGGTGGTCGTATACACCCAGGACAGAAGCAGCAGGGGCGGTAGAATGAACCATGCCTGAGTTCTTAGAGGCGGCCTAGAGCTCCAAGATAGAGATCTAAACAGTGCCAGATGATCCCGCACAGGAGCCATTAAAGCCAAGGATAAAAGATTAAGCCACATTTTAATATTTATTTCAACAGGTCCTAAGTTCAATTCCCAGCAGCCACATACTGGCTCATGACCTCTGTAATGGGATCTAATACCTTCTGGTGTCTGAACACAGCTACAGTATAATATATATATATATATATATATATATATATATATATATATATATATATATACACACACACATATACATATATAATTCTTTTTAAAGTAGAAAGGAACAAAGGAATGAAGGATGGGAGGAAGGAAAGGAGAAAGAGAGGGAGGGAGGGGGGAAGGCAGTGAGGGAGGAAGGAAGGAAAAGGAAGAAAATGGCCATTGAACTCTAAGGACACTAACATCTGTTACACAGTCCACATTCAGCCCCACTGTCAGGTGGTCAGAATGTGGACTGTGCTTAACTTACAATATAGTCCTGTCAGGCTGCATTATCAAGTGACCAGTGAGAAATTAAAAGAAATGAACCATAGGGAAGGCTGGACTATTGATGGTGCATGCATGACTTACTACACCATATGCTATAGCCATGAAGAAGGGAAGCCAAGCATGTACAGAAACAACTGAAAGCAGACCTTGTCAGACTCAGAGTGCCCTGGATATACCCAGAACTTTATCAGTCTAGGGACAGACTATAGTGGCTAAGGACGAGAAGACTTCAGGGACCCAAGGGACATGTCATAGCTGGTGGGACTGAGGGATGAGAGAAGAAAGATTGGGCTTCTATGCCATGCCCTTGCATTACAGCATCCATGCCAAACAGGAACACACAGGCTACCAGATTGCAGTATTCCCCATGAGCATAAACAGTATGCTAGAAATGGTAGATGATCACAGTATTAGCACTTAAATACAACCTTGGACATGCTTAACACTTTAGAATTCATGAGTTCAAGCAAGATTATGATACAGTTATGAGTACAATCCCGTGATGCATAATCACACAGAGAAACTCCAGCTTGTGGTCCCTGAGATATATGAGGAATCCAGAGTAAAACTGGATGTGAGGCTGTCAATACAAGCCAACAATTCAAATCCTAAAAATCAATTTTCTCTGACACTCCTTTTGAGAGAGAAAAAAAAGAAAAGAAAAAAACAAAACAAAACCGTTTTTCCGTTCCCAGGAAGTATCAATCAATCAATCAAAAAGTTTCTTGATTAGGGTGGAACTTTTCATCCACTTCCCTTTCCAACACTGGGATTTTTGTCTAGTTTGAAGCTCTGCCGGTCCTGTGCACACTGTCACATCCCTGTGAGTTCCTATGCACATCTGTGTTGCACACTGATTTCTCTGGAATCATCCACCACCTCTGTCTCTTACAATCTTTCTGTCTCCTCTTCCACAGAAATCCTGAGACTTAGGATGAGAATTTTGTTGGAGACATTCCTTTTAGAACCGATTGCTGGAAAGTGTCTCACACTGTCCGATTGTGGGTCTCTATGTGAACACCCACCTAAGGCAAGAAGCTTCTCAGATTGGGGTTGAGCAATGCAATCATCTATGGGTACAGTGATATGGGGTACACAGAAATGGTGGGTGGGGGACACAAACTGAACATAGCTGAGGGCAGGAAAGGGGGTGCCGAGTTATATTGTCATTACACACACACACACACACACACACACACACACCTGCCTTATGGTTGTATCTCACGATGTGCACTCTAGTGGCAAATCTGCCTGCCTGTTACCAGGCTCCTCACTAGTGGGTCATGGCCTCACCCTCTGAAACTCTGACACCGTAGACCCCTAACAACTTCTCTGAAAGTAGTCTTGGCTGTAGTGTCTTACAGCAGTAGGAAAGCAACTAAGCCAGCAGACAACACGGAAACACAATGAGCAATACATACAACAACATACAAAAGACCTGGAAGACAGGAAGAAGACTGAGTCTGGCGCCTACAGTGAGGGCAAGAGGGCCACACTCCTCTAGAGAGGGAAGCAAAAGTTAGGAAAAAGGAGCTCTGTAAGGCCATTCAGTGACAGAACAGTACTGGACTCAGGGTCAAACACAATCAAGAAATTTACATTTTTATAGGCCCATCGCTTATATATACTGTTTATATCAAGATGGAGCAATTACAGAATTTCATTGTCAGTTTTTATTGCACAAAAAAATCATTACTTTAATTTAAAAACAGAATGAAACTGGGGCATAGAGAAAAATTACAAGCTTTCTGACAAATAATGATAAATGTAAAGGACAGAAAAGTACTATTCAAATACAATAAAAATCAAATAGTCTACTTCAGACTTTGGGCATAATGTCATAATGCCTCTGCTCAGGACTACTATATACCAGACAGTGCACTTTGCCCAATTTATGTGTAATCTCATTTCACACATGCAGAAGGCTGAAAGTGGTTATTATTATTCAAGGCTGTAATGAAAAATAAAGTCTAAAGCCCATGTATCTACCCCAGAACTACCCTCAAATCACCAAACCCCAAATCATCTGTGACTGGCCACAGGGTAGCCCCATCTCTGCCTGCTACCCACAAGCAGCTGGTATCAAATGAAGCACATTCCAGATCCCAATGAAACAGACCCCTCATTAAAAACCAAATGTACTCTGTGTAAGTCAAAAAACCTGCAATCATTCAGGCCACACCACTGGGTTTCACCTTCCTCCAAAATCTACACACCAACTGTAAAGAAGTGCCTACACATGCCTCAGCCACCTCTGTCTCATGCTGCACTTCCAACCACCCCTGCAGGTCCCCAGAGCTCCAGAGAGCTGATTCCTTCTCTAGAACCAGGCTCAGGAATCCTTGCTGACCAGAGAAGACTCTAAGAATGGACTTAGATTGTTCTCCGATCAAACTTCTAATGGCCTGTTGTTTTACCATCAATCGAAAATGAGTGCAAAGTGGATTTACACAAATGCAGAAACCACAACTGAAATTCACATAACTACAGGGCAACCAACTGGTGTTTGAGTAGAAAATGTAGGAACACTACAGTGAAAGGTTTACAAATGGAAAACGTCTGGGCAAAGTGTCATGCAGGATAATGTCATTATGTGCAAGGGCTGCCTAGGCCACAGAGAAGCTTGTTGAAAACTAATGTGTTATACATAAGAATTAGAAAGGAGTGTGTGAGCGGGTGGACTGTACATTTCCCGTGCTTGTTGGTTCAGTTAATGTCCACTGAACACCTCTACTGTGGAGTCCGCTCTGAATAAAAATGTATTCTCATATTTGACTTTGGAGGACAGATCAGTAATAGTCGTGTGGATAAATCCCTATTATATCTACACAATCTTTAAAATGTTCATACAATTTGCTTCAATAAGTCAATAATTCTCTGAGAATATAGATATGGAAACAACTTCCTATGAGTGAAAAGAAATGTGTGCTCCAGGCATCAGTGGATGTGCAAACTCCTGCTGACCCTGCCTCACGAGCTGGCAGTGTTGGAGATAATGAAATAAGAAAAAGTGGGGTGACCTCTAGGCACACAGCAGCGGACACAGAAGGCTCATGGCTAAAACAATTTGTCTTCAGCAAAGAAACCTCGGGAATGGTTAGGGAGAGGATCTGTCTTTGGAGGCAGCAAAAGACAGACTTTGATACTGGCAAAGCTCTAACGTTCTTTAACATCCACCTCCTCTTTTTTAAGTGCCCACAAGCAGACAGGAAAATAGAAATGGGGTGTCAGAGAGCATACACTGAACTATAGCACATAAAGGTAAACGGTACTTGTAATCAGAACATATAGATTTAACTCCCAGCCAGATGAGCATGAACCACATGCCTTTAATCCCAGCACCAAGGAGAGACAGGCAAATTTCTTTTGAGTTGCAAGCTAGCCTGGTCTATGTAGTAAGTTCAGACCAGCCAGAACTACATAGTAAGACATCATCTCAAAAAACAAACAAACAGAAAACAGCAACAAAACAACCCAAGATGATGTTCATGGTGAAGGTGGTAATAAATATTAGTTTCTTGCCAAGAGTGGACTAGCAATAGAGAATGCTTGTGAATGGCACTAAGAGGCTCTTACTATTTTACAGGCATAGTTTTTAATAATTTAGTTTTATTTTTTAAATATGCATTAGTGTTTTGCTTCTATTATTTCTGTGTGAAGGTGTCACATATCCCCTGGAACTGTAGTTATAGACAATTATAAGCTGCCACGTGGATGCTGGGAATTGAACCAGGATCCTCTGGAAGAGCAGCCAGTGCTATTAGCCACTAAGCCATCTCTCCAGCCCCCATATGTACAGTTTTATATGCATAAATTCTAGTCTTCAACTCTGACGTGGTTGTTTAGATAATTAGGAAGCAGGCACCTGCTGCAAAGTGTTGCTGCTTCACCGCCACAGGAAAGCAGAGGAAGCTGCAGACCAGCCAAGCCCTGCAGTCTGGGGACATGCCCCAGGCTCTACCTCTAACCTCACTCATGCACCAGAGAAAAGTGGACCACTGAGCCCTTTGATACACAGGGGATGGAGGACAAGAAGGAGAAGCTATGGGCTGAAAGTACTTAAGACAGTGTATCCATGTAATGTATAAGTAACAACCATAAGAAACAATTTCTATAATGAGAACAAACAAAATCCAAAACCTACAAAGGTCTGTCACACATAGTACTGTTGGTCTGGTGAATGTGGAGATACTCCTGGTGGTCAAATTCCTACTATTTCAGAACACACAGTCATTGCTTATGATGCCACCAATCCCAGAATAAGCACACCACAGTCATGTAGAATGTCTTCCAACACGTGATGAACTCAGCAACTCTCAATGAACAAGCATCTACATGGGCTCTGGACATGGCTCATTAAGCTCAGAGTCTGTGTCAAAGTGAACTAGGAATCTTCCTTGCTTTAACAAATAAGGATCAAAATGTCACCTAAATCGCATGCCAGCTTCCTGAAGAAGTCACAAGACATCTGGTGTGATGGTTTGCCATTTCGAAGTACTACTGAGATTATAAAATGATATCACTAGAGGGAATAGAAGAAGAAAGGCAGTGACACACTAGTGTGATTAGCCTGGTGGTCACGTGTGAACGCCATTCATAGAACAGCACCAATAAACTATAGTTACTTACAGGCAAAGAAGTGGCAAATGCCAGGAGTGGCTTTCTCCCTGAGACACATGGGGGGCACTGAGTACATGTCTGGCCATGGAAGCCAGCGATGGTCTAACTGCTCAGATTTCTAAGTATCTTTAAACATGAGAATTATCATGTGAGGTCATAAGGAACAGACTGTGGTATTTAGATAAGGTCTGAGTACGATGAGAAGAAGGTATGGAAGCTGGTCTCTCCCACATACGTGCATTTGAGGGCTGGTCACCACCCCTGTAGGGATGTGCTGATTGACACATCTCCTGCAGCCTTTTCCTCCCTCCTTCCCTCCCACCCTTCCTTCCTTTCCCGTCTCTTATCCCAGCCACTAACAAAGAGTTCAAAGCATCTAATAAAAATGTATGTATCATATATGGGAAACACACTATCAAAAATGTCTAAGAGCCCAACTCTCAACATTTGGGGGCCCTAACTTGCTGGATGAGGTCCGACATAATGAACTGCGTTCTGGCAGAGGAGTTTCAGAATCCTGTTTCCTGGACTAGAAATCGAGCTACATTTCAACCAAAGAATTCTTAGATTTGCTGCCTATCATGCGTGGCATTTATTGTACTTATGAACATTTCCAAAAGCATTTCTCAGATATTTTAGATGCCTGGTTCTGTTGCTGTTCTTCCTGTTGCTGTTGTTGTTTTTCTGAGGGGTGGAAGGATGGAGTGAATGTTCCTAATCTTACATCCTTTGGGCCAATGTTGACAATCTTTAGATTTTGTAACATCTCAAAAACTAAAGCCATTGAAGTAAAAGACTGCCATTTTCTGTTCTTAAGTGCCAAGAATGAAGACAGCATATCTGTGATTCTGACACATGACACAGATATGAAAACGTAATTGTTAAGACATTGTTCAGAGCATCTGGATCAGCTGGTCATGTACGTGCACCATGACAAAAACGAGTGTTTCTAACCTTCAATTATCACTTAAATAATAGAAATGGAAAAAAAAACAGAATCCTCAGAAACAGAAGTCACTTAAGTCATGTGGCAAGAGTCATGACTGGAAAATAAAGACCTTGAAAAGTGCATATCTCCTGCATTTAAATAACTGAAATACAACACTTCCTTTCCAAAAATCACTGTGATATGACAAACTACCTGGTGCATGTTAAGGAAAATGAAGGTTACATGTAGATAAAAGAAACACAAATTTCTAGATGTCATTTGCTCTACTATTTTAACAGAGTTGGCTAGCCATGGCCAGAACCACCGTGGTGAGTGTGCTCTACTGTAGGAAGGAGATCCTCATGACAAGACCAGGTTACACACAGTGGAGATGATGCCCAGGAAGATCACAAACAAAGACAAGGAGCAGTAAAACCAGATTGAAAATGCAACGGGCCCTGGCATAAAGTGCACCGTATAAGCTAAACCTCGCTGGCTACTCAACCTCAGCACTCACTTCTCTACTCCCAACTCTACAAGCATGTAGAGTGCAGTACACGTATGTAGGAACGTGTGCCAGGATGAGATCTGGTCTGCTCTGCTTCGCTGTTAGGTGAGCGACTTTCTCCCCATGTTCAGTTTCCTTTAATGACCGCCATCTCCCTTGAAGGGAACCTGCAGGCAGAAAGGCCTGGACGCCGGACTTTCTAACAAGAACAATAGAGACTCAAAGCCACCAGCTGAGTGTGTTTCTATCCTACTAAAGAATTAGGTGTGAGCGCCATTACTCTGCTCTCATCACCGAGTTTCTCATCTAAAAGATTTTTAAAAAGTATTCCACCAGCCAAAGAAAACTATGAAGCAGTAACACAAAACAGCAGAACGTAGTGTATAAAAAAATGTACACACACACACACACACAAACGTACACACACGTGTCCGAAAACACACATACACACATACACACACATGCACACAGACACACACACACATGTCCAAGCATACACACACACAAACACACACACACACACACACACACACACACACACGTGTACAAACGTGTGTCTGAGTGCACACACACACACTTTAAAGCTAGCAAAGAAGACTTGTAGAACTAGTGCAGCAGCATGAGCACACACAGCTGGAAAGTAACTTCTGCTAAGGCAGAGGGGTGACAATTTTGTAGCCAGTTCAGGCTACATTACAAGTTCCAAGCCAGCATGACCTAAAAAGCTAGACTATGATGTAAAATAATTTTTAAAGGAATCTTTTAAATCCCTGGTGACTAGAGAGATAATCAATTAAAAGAACTTGCTTCTCTTCCAAATAATTGGAGATTTTGACTCCCAGCACCCACATCAGATGGTTCACAATCACATGCAACCCCAGTTCCAAAGGAACCAACTCCCTCTCGGGCCTCCACAGGAACACACCTGTGGCATACACACACAAAATAAATAGATAAATAAACAAATCTATCATTAAACAAATCTTAAGTATCCTTTGGCCAAAGCCTAGCAATGTGAGGTCCATCTTGGAGATTCAAGTGCTGAAAAGAGAATTAACTCCTTTGTCCTCCAGCCTCCACACGTGTGCTATGAAGTACACACACACACACACACACACACACACACACACACACACACACACTCACATGCTCACACATACTCACTCAGTCACATACACACTCACACACACACATTCACACACACACACTCACACTCATTCACACACCTTCACACACTCAAAGACACACACACACTCAGACACACATTCATACTACATACTCACACACAAACATACACTCACACACACACACACACATACACATATTCACATTCTCACACTTGTACTCACACTCACACATATACTCACACTCATACTCACACTCATACACACTCACACACACACATACCCACACTCATTCACACACACACACAGACACGTGTGTACATATAATAAATAAAAAGAGGTTTAAAAAATCCTTATGTAGGGATAAATGGGTCAGTGGATAAAAATGTTTGCCTGCACATGGAAAAATATTAAATGTAAAATTAACATTTAGATTCTATGTTTCAGAGCCCTCCCCAGCTAAGACATGTGTTGAAGGCTTGGTCGACAGCCCATGATGCTACCAGCGGTGTTGGAACTTTTAAGGAACAAGATCTAGTGGGAGCATCCTTCAGGAAGTTGGGGAATCCCAAGGGCTCTCTCTTTGGCTTCCAGGCCATGAAGAAATTGTCTTTGCTGCCTTGGCACAGGCCAGAAACAACAGTGCCAAGAAATAACAATGGTGTGCTGAAGTCTCTAGAACTGTGAGCCACAGTACAACTTTTCCAGAGCTTGTGAGATGGCTCAGCAGCAGGAGAGGTCAACTGCCACTAAACCTGAAGACTGGAACTTGATCCCCAGACCCCCACCCCACACACACACATGGTAAAAGGGAAGAATCCACATCTGCAAACTAAGTGATCTCCAAGAACACGCCACAGACAGACAGTCAGACAGACAGACACAAATGATAAATATAATCAGCTCAATATAAAAGTGAAATGTGTTTTTCCTATTTACTAACTGCATAAATGCATGAACATGATGCTGGTAAGGATGCGGAGAAAGAGGAACACTCCTCCACCGCTGGTGGAATTGTAAGCCATTACAACCACTCTGGAAATCAATCTGGCAGTTCCTCAGAAATGCTCCAACATATAATAAGGGCACATGCATCACAATGTTCATAGCAGCCCTATTGATAATAGCCAGAAGGTGGAAAGAACCCAGATGTCCTTCAGTAGAGGAATGGATACAAAAATTGTGGTATATTTATACAGTGGAGTACTACTCAGCTATCAGAAACAATGACTGTATGAAATTCCTAGGAAAATGGATGCATCTAGAGAATATCATCCTGAGTGAGATAACCCAGTCACAAAAGAACAGACATAATATTCAGCCACTGATAATTGGATACTAACCCCAGAAAGTTCAGAACACCCCAGAAACAACTCACAGGCCACACGAAGCTAAAAAGAATGGCCAAAAAGTGGAAGCCTCAGTCCTTCTTAGAAAAAAAATAAGTGTATAGCACCCTCTCAGAGTGGGGTACACCTGGACCTTAAATCATTAATAATCCAAGAGCTAAGAATATAACCTTGTGGCAATTCTTGGTGTTTAAAAATCATTATGATTAACCTTTACACACCAAGAAAACTTTACTATTTTCATGTTACATTTTGTTTTACATGTACTTTATGCTCATAGTAAGATTTCAATGCAAACTATCAAACCTTTAAAAAAATCAAGTACTGACAAAAATATATTCATATAGTTTTATGCAAAAATGCTTTTAAAAATCTGTACATTTATTTCTGGTTTTTTAATAAAATTGAAAAAAATGAAAAAAAGATGTATGAACACAGTTTGTTTATCCTCCAACTGTTAGTATCAATGGCATTTAACTATAGACTTTTAAAAGACAGTCATTTTAAATGAGTCATGGGACTCCCAAGTGGAGTAGAAAACGTGACACTCCAAAGCACAACAAACATTGTTCTTGCCAAGCTATGAGCAGCATTAGTCAATAAGTAGGCATGACGTCAACATCCACACACACTTCCCTTGTTTTCAGGGAGGGACTCTAGGCTCCTGTCAAGCGTGTTGATAATAGACCCTTGCTGGGCATCTTTAGGAAGTGAGGCCCCACTGAAGAAAGTAGTTCATCTTTAAATAGATCTTTGGACCCTGGTCAATCTCCCTCCCTCCCCCACCTCTCCCTCACTTCTTTCCTCCCTCTCTCTTTCCCTCCCCTTCCTCTCCACCCCCTCTCCCATCCCCCTCTCCATCAACACATATTCCCCTCCATGATTGTTCAGATTCACTATAGACCCAGAAAAAATAGACCCAGTGACCATGGGACGAAGCTCCTACAATATAATGATCCAAAATAAATCTTTCCTCAGTTAAGTTCTGTTGCATGAATTGAAAACGACTGACATTCTTGGAAGCATCTTGGCTTATACTTTTAGAATCTGACTTGTTTTCCTTACGTTAAGCGAAAAGATCAAGGAAATTAAGAATGCACATGAACATGATCTCTTAAAGCACTAGAGCCACTGCGCCCTGGAAGGGTCCAATCCTTTCAAGTGCTTCTCTATGTAAATATCTCACAAAGCCCAAAAAGCAAAAGAGTCCCAACAGACTCTGGCTGAGACTTATGGATGACTGTGCAATAGATACTTGTGTTTATCACATTGTGCAAAATACCAAGGGCCCAGGATAATCAATTTAATCACACCATAGTCGTTTGTCCTGCAAACCTGTGAGTTACTGAGAACGGCAGCTAATGCTACTGAGTACCTATTACATGAGAGGCTCTATAAATACTTCATGCTGCACTGATAATGGGGTCCCATCATCTATGTATCCAGCAATCACAAACCCCTTTACGAATGTAAGCAAATTATTCATTGGTGCCTCCCAGCTGCTGATTTCACAGTGAGGGGCCTCCTGTCTGAATGTAGAGCAGTTGTAAAGAGGACGCACCCTTCATCAGTCATGGACCCTTTTCCTTCACGGCAAGTCCTAGAGGTGTGACCTCCTCCCCCTCACTGGACCAGCAGCCCTTCCAGTGAGCACACACCCACAACCCTAGAGTGCAGGCATGGGGCCCAGGGGAAGGTAACTGTGCCCTGGCACAGCCAGGAAGGAAAGAGCAGAGTGCCCAGGCCTAGTGCATGACATGCTAAACTCAGCTTCTGTTACCTAAGAACTCTCAACTCTGAGCACAAACTGGAATGAAACATAAACAAGAACTATGCAGGTTTTGCGGTTGGGGTTCGTGGTGTTACTAGGAGCAGAGACAGAAAACACCCACGCTGCTGCTGTCCTGCAGCGCAATGGCTGGTGCGCTGGCCTGGCCTTTTACCTGGTACAAAGTCTGTTTCCGGGGTCCCAGAAAGAGAAGTGAAAACAACTTTTCCTGCTGCCCTTTGGGTCTTCCCTTTTATCTACATCCCTGAAGCTCCCAACCATGCAGCTGCTTCTGTTCTCATAGCTGCCCTCATCAAAAGCAGAGGCCGAGAGCAAGGAAGTGGCCCGAGAGCTCTGCAGAGCTGAGTCCTCCCCACCTGGCTGCTGGAGATGACGTCACCAGTGACTAGTCAGTACTGGGAAGCTGAGTGCTCCAAGGCCCACTGCAGCTCCTCTCATACGGCTGCTGCACCCAGATGCCACCCAAGAGAAGACGCTCTGAAGTACTGACCGACTTAAAATACGTGCTGCCTTCAAGGCCTGCTGCTTGACCCTGATACTCATTTCTGCTTAAACGTCAGGCACCAGACGGCAGCCTGAGATGTGGGGCGCTCTTCATGCAGGGTATCCCCACACCAGTTCATAGCACCTGCTACCCACCATCAGACAGTCTCTGAGCTCCAAACTGAATGCTAATTTTTTATTTTATACAACACAGAGTGAGCAAAGAAAAATACTAAAACACAAAACCAGAGTTAAAATATAAAGGGTTTTGAGGTTCATTTCCTACCTTCTTTCCCACAGCACTCAGTGAACACAGCCCCAGCAGAGCACAGGGAGTAAAGAAGAATTAAAGAATGTCACTTTCCATGAGTTATCAATTCGACTGGACCTGGGCTCAGTGCTGAGGCTGAGGCTGCACTCAAATGTGGACAGACGTTCTCACCATTTCTTACAAGGATGTAGAGGATTAGATTCCCTCTTGGCCATTACAAAGCAGTCTGCAAAGGCTGCAGAGACTGGAGGGGTTCAGGTCCCCCAGCTGTTGTGAGAGGGAACAGCCTGAGTAAGAGCAAACGTCAACCATGGTGACTAGAGGTTGACATCTTATCCACCAGCTCACATGCAACATCAAACTGTGGGAAATTAAGGGACCCGGAAAAACAAGAAATACGTTTTAAAGGTGCAAAAACTCTAAGCACAATATGAGTAACTCGTTCTAAGCCTCACTACTATCATTCAGTGTTTACAAGCGAGTTCCAGAAATGACGAGTTACCAAGTGGGCGGGAAAGCAGCCGGGCGCGGTAGCAGACGCCAGCAATGCCAGCACCGAGCAGACGGGAAGACTGAGTTCAAAAGTCTCCCTGAGCCAGAGAGACGTCATCTCCAAACAAGAAGAAAAAGAGGAGGGAGCAGGAAAGTAGGAAAAAGAGAGGAAGGAATAAGAGAAGAGGAGAACGGAGGGAGATGAGATGGAGGAAAGGGTGGACAAGAAACCCTGGTAAGAAGTAAATGGACAAGTAAAATTGTCACTTGCACACTTATACGTAAACACACACCTTTATTTTACATACATTTATTTTAATATAAACACATATTAAAAACTAAAGCCATATTTTTAAAATGTTAATGCTAAATACTTAACATTTTAAGTATTTAAATATTAATGTTATAAAAGGGGCCGTCCATGCAGATAATCCTGCCAGGTTAAAAGTTCGTAAGCATGAACTAAAGGTTAACAGCACTGCTTTTGTTTTACTCAAAGACACCACATTAACCACAGAGCCACTCACACCCCTTCCCAGCATGCAATCCATATTCAATGTAATCATTAAATATAATAATCACCATTAAACCAGACAACTCTTGCATTCCCTCCGAACTGCTACAACATCTAGGACCCACACTGCCCTCTAGTGGCAAATAAAGCCACACACACATAGCAGAGAGTGTCTTCCTTAACAAAGGGTCAAGTTCTCCTCCACACACCCCCCCCCACCCCCTCACCCCCGCTTTCTCCACCAGATACATCAGTCAGACAGGCAGTGTTGGGGTCTAAATACGAATTTCCCCTCCAGGTCTCCAACTGTGGTAGTTGGGGAAAGTTGTGGATCCTTGCTGGGGGAAGCGTCCCTGAAGGCAGACTAAGGTCTTACTGCCTGGCCGCATTTCCTAGTCTCTCTACTTCCTGTGTGGAGATGAAATGCCACTTGGCTTCCTGACTCGAAGCCTGGCTTCACCCTCCAGCCGCCTGTCATAAAAGGCATGTGAGCCAAAATAATTATTTCTTCCCTAACTTTCCTTTGATCGGGTATCTTGTAACAGCACAAAATTCGTCCATAGAAATGACAGACATTTTCAGAGGTATTCTCACTGACTAACTATGCTAC
Source organism: Micromys minutus (assembly GCF_963924665.1). NCBI lineage: Eukaryota > Metazoa > Chordata > Mammalia > Rodentia > Muridae > Micromys > Micromys minutus. The sequence continues at coordinate 56,680,950 of NC_137984.1, read as the reverse complement.
CACAATAACCATTCATTTTCTAACAGAATAAGCTTGTCGGAATTTTACCTAACAGTCTTACACCCTGTGGCTGTGCGAGGTTACTAGGCTTCCAAAAGAACAGTGGGATTTTATTCTGAAAAATGGCAACGTAATTTCTGTTCTTAATAAGGCAGCCTCCTTAACACTTGAAATTGCCGGTGGGTAATTTGAGTTTCTGTTTACAGGAGTCCCTTATCAGATATCCTGCCTATCAGATACTTACTTTTTGATTCCTAACAACAGCAAAACTTCAGTTATGAAGTAGCAATGAGACAAATTTATGGTCTGAGGGTCACGACAACATGAAGAACTGTATTAAAGGGTCACAGCATTAGGAAGGTTGAGATCCATTGGAATAAGGCTTTAATTTTTTTCTGAAGATTTATTTAGTTATGACTTAGGGGTACGAGTAAGATTTGCCTGCCTGTCTGTGTCATGCCTATGGAGATCACAGGCGGCTGACAGGTCCCTTAGAAGTGGAGTCACACATCAATGTGTGCAGCCATGTCTGTGCGGGGAAGCCAGGCCTCGGAAAGAGCCTGCCCAACCATCTCTGCAGCCCGAAGCAGGATCTCTTATCTTACTCTGCACAGCAAAGCTGGAGGGCTCTTAATCTGCTTGGGCAAAACCCACATCCAATCCTAAATCTCGGGATTCACGAAGCATTTTATCCACAACGGTCCTGATTACAGGGCGGAAAATGTCCGTCTTTGGGGACGAGACCACCATGTGAGCTGAGAATCAGACTCATCTGCTCTTCCAAGTACAGAAACTCATCTCTGCAGAGACTTCCAAGAGACAGAAACTCCACTCCACATAAACCCTACTTTCAACATGCTGTGGCTCCTGCAGCCCTGAACCTGGTTTTGAGAAGAAAATAATGGCCTACAAATCATTCCCAAAGAGGAATATTCCGGGATGGCGTGTCAGGTGTCTGCTTGGACAGAGAATCTTGGTGGTTTTCCTTATTTCGTCTCCTTTCTGCAAACCCAGAACCAATGGCAAGCTCAAATGCCAAAGAGACCTAATGAGTTAGCTAAAGTGTTACCTTTGAAAATGTGCTAAACCCTCAGCATTCCTCTGTATCTAACACAAGCTGTACATATGAGGGGCATTTTTATTACCAAAATAATACTTTTTATTTCTCTGAAGACTAAATAAGAAAGCAGTAATTGAAATTTTTATATTTACAATCCTTTAAGAGGGAAACAAATAGTAATTGTTAAGACTGCAAAGACATACCCATTTATAGCCATATGGTGCCCTCTGCTGGGCTACAGACTAAATTACAGTCCAAATGAAAGCCAAATACTCAGTATGAAGTCAATCAAACAAGTGACATAGTAAAGGTAAAATGTAGAGATGACAGTCAGAGATTAAAACTATCAATATGCCAATTAGGTCTCACGCACTATACATCTGACCACCATGACGGTGAGACATCGTGGCTCCAAAAGGGAAAGACCCATGACTGCACCTGCTTTCATAAGAACACGTCATTCTCTGCCATAACTTACTGAATGAGAAGAAAGGAAGAGATTTAAAAAAAAATATTAAATACCTCTTGGTTATCTTTGTTTTGGTTTCCCCAGAAAATTTTATGATACAGGGTCTCCATTGAATTGCTGGAATCAGTTCGGTCGAAACAATGGCGATCTAAGACTTCCAGTGTGTGCAAAACCCGACTAATAGTTACCCCTAGATTCAGGAATTAAGAAAACAGTTAAATATCATGGCAAAAAATAATCATACAAGGGAAAATGATTTGTATTCTCAGCATATACTATCAAAAAAGAACAAGAACTAAACCAGACTCTCTAGACAGCCGGCAGCTCAAGGGTTAAAGCTCCCCCACTTACGTGAGGTATTCCACAAGAATGAGAGACAGCATTAGGCCCACAAGGACACCTCCCTCTCCCATGGTGTACTGCACCTGCTGTTGACTCTTGACACTTGTCAAAAGACCACCGAACCTCCACGGCGCGGCCTCGCTGCTTGATCTGCTGTTCCACCTCATAAATCCTCGCCCGGACCTGAAACGCAAACCCATCAGATGAGCATGTACTCGGAAACGCTCTACGGCTGCCCAAATCGTGTCAAGTTCTCTGTGTGAGCACAGTACTCTGATGAATCCGTCTTCACTGTGCCTCAGGAGACATACCTCCTGCATGAGCACTTTTAAATTCACAGTGATGATTTGGTTCAAAAAAAAAAATACTTATGAAAACAAACACCTGAGGAAAATGTACCAAGTAAAAGCTTTTTACAACAGCTAAGGCAAGGCAGAGATATAACTATCTTTGAGCTGCTGGTCAGAACAAGAACTGAGCAAGCAACGCTTCAGTAACTGACAGAAGCAACTCCATGGAAGACAAGGATCTTATGGTAAGTATTGGCCACAATCCCAAAGCCGAAGCTGCATAAATCCTGAAGCAAACAATGCGGTACAAACACACAATCACTAACCATCACAAACTACTATTCCAGGGCAGTCTGGACAGCAGCTGCCTCGGTGGCAGAACACTCTGGGAAATGAAAACAATGAAGCAATGTCTACCTGCTGGTTGAAAGCCGTGTTCCCACCCGGCATGGGGAGGCTGGACGGGGCAACCTGCAGCAGATCCAGGGGAGAGCCTGGGTTTGCGATCTTGTTTTCATTTGTGGAATAATTCCACACCAAGGCACTTGGGCAACACAGAGTGACAGTCTAGAAACAAAGCAGGGATATTCCAGGCATTTAGAGGAAGAAGAAAAGTTCTTCACAGCAACTTCAATACAAACCACACTTCCCCACACAGGTCACCATTTCCTGCAGAGGATTTAAAAATGCAAATGTCTTTCCCACTGCCAGCCACCCAGGTGTAAAGACATCACCATGGCTACTAAGAGATAAAGTGTAATTTATTAACTAATAGTCCAAAGTAGGAAATGTTGTCACTTCAAATGATTCTTTATTGTTAAACAAGAAGAAACACAATTAGGATATCAAGTGCTAAGTGTGCAACTTTTAACTCTATTTATTAAAATAATGTGTGTTAAAGCTTTATAAATGCTCAGCAGACAGTGCCCCAGTACAGGAATGCTCCAAGTCATTCTACACAAACCCGGACGGCAATGTTTCCAGCTCTGCAGACCACCTACACGCTCCACCACACATTCTCCTTTGGCTGTTTCACTTACACAGTAGAAACGTGAACTTTATTCTTGGATCATAGACTAAATTGGCTGGGAGGATATAATCACCCAACTCTATCCTAAACTTTTATGGACACTTTTTTAAACTCTGCCAGCTTGTAAGAACCATCTCTACAGTCATCATCTGAGTTAGCTGTTGCTGGCTTATCCTTATCGCAAAATGCCAATCAATCAATATTAATCAATCAACCAATCAATGATGGTCCCTGTATCTCAAGGTTCTGAGAACTTCAATGACTTAATGTATCACTATTTAATACAGTGCTAGAATTCAAACTTACTACAATGTCTTACTACTTGAGAGGTTTCTAAAAGAATAAAACTGTGACAATAGTTTTATTACTTTGTTGTGTGTTTCTAGACTATAATTTCCTGTTTTTCTCTCCGTACCTAGTATGCCCAACCCTCACATTCTTCAGGATGGCCGCTGAGCTTCATCTGTCAACCACATACGCCCTTCGGTCAGAGCATCATTTCTCACCATGAGTTCTGGGGCAGTCTCAACCCATCTCGGAGCTTGGATCATCTAAGAGGATTTTAGAACTCAAATACCACATTTTTACCAGTTGTCTGCCTTCGTCTTTGAAACTGGACATCTAACCATCTCTGGAGCATATCTACCTCAGGGTTCTACTAGAAAACAACTCCTTCTCAGATATCTGCAGCCACACATGGTAAATCTCCTATCTGAAAATCACACAGTACTCACATACACTCTGTGTAGCCCCAGCATATTTCAAACATCTCTATATTACAGAAACGTCAGGGGAACAGCCATCATACTGTGTTATTTTGAAAATAGATGAAAATGTCTATACTTGCTTAGAATATATAAATTTTTTCTGGGTTTTTTTTTTTTCAGTCTTCTGATGTGAACTCACGGATGCAAAGGGTCCAAAAGTGACTAACCTAGATGTTTCCAAATATATTTCTTTCCTTCGTCTCCTTTCTGAGCTGTTGTCTCCCACAAAGCTTCCTATGTGCAACTGAAAACTGACTGTCACTTCCCTGATACCAAACTGTAGGGGTGGTTCTGAAGCCAATGTCCTGTTTCCCAATTGGTTCTTGATCTGCCAGTAAAGAAGCCATGGACCAATTGCTGAGCAGAGGGGATAGGCAGGCCTTCCAGGTCTCCGGGGGCAATTGGACAGACAAAAGGGAGGAGAGGAGAGTTCACCATACTTCTGACCACAGAGATCCTACAGGCAGGGACCAGATTCAACTGAGCAACTAAAAGTTAGGGCAGGTGGGAAGTGTGGAGCTAAGAATATATAAGAATAAGGGCACATTTTCCAAGTAGCAGACAGTAGCACCCAGCAACTGTGTCAAGAAGGCAAGTTAAAAATGAACACCTGTGTGGGAGATTTGCCCGTGGACTCAGGGAAGCTGGGTGGGTGCTGGCAGTGGAGCTTAGGCGGGGTAGGGAAAGCTACACCTAAGCCCCAGGCCCATGAGGGCCTCCCACTCACTCACTCACCCCACCAGCCTCTACCTGCACGTGATGACTAACACTCCTCCCCTTCCTATGCTCTTTGCCCTCTGCCAGGATCACTCTTTCCACTGAAACTACAGAACATCTACAGAAGTCTCCTAGAAAAGCCGACTCGGCTTTCACGCTGAACCAGAAGTTCCCTTTTCAATCACCGGCACCCCATTCACATCGCCCCATTAGCACTTAGCATAAGATAGGCAAATGACATTCTTCCCATCAGAACTGTGAACTCCATCACCATGGAGGCCGTTTTCCAGAACAGCCCAATTCCAAAGCCCCCTGGTAAAGAGTAAGACACACAGGGGGCAGCTCCAGGAGGAACTGTTCTCGTGCCTAACTGAAGGGCCCAGCGCCATACGCTACCGTGTGCGAGGATAGCACAAGCAGCAGTGACTGACTGTAAAGAAACAGGCACCCAGACGAGCATGCCGACCGCAGACACTGAGATGCTGCTTTCACTTCGACTGTGGGCTCTCCTTGAAAGATGTACAATTGCACTGCCTAACCACCCTAATGGTAGGAAACAAATAGCCAGATTTGGCCGCACTCAGCTGGAATCACAGCATTCAGGATGCCGAGGCTAGAGCAATGCTCTAAGTTCCAGCTCAATCTAGGCTACAAGGTAAGACCCTGTATCTAAGTCAGTCAAAACAGCACAAAGGCAAACACCGTAGTTTTCTTCTGCAGAGAGGTTACAAATTCCTCAGTGTGGTCCGACCAACAGAAATTAATGATAACTTTCCAACTTCAATGACCAGGTCTCCCACAGTGAATTTTAACAGAGTAACACAGACTAGGACGGACTAACCTGCAACATACAGCTGAGTCCATAAACCAAGGGGCCGTGCTGCGCACAGGAAAGGAAATCTGAGAAGGCCAGCTGTACAGGGCTCACACCAGGGCCAGGGGGGCCAGGACTGGGGGTCCCAATACTCGTGCTGTTTGCTCCAATTATCACGTGAGGTGAGTGAGCAGCAAGGAGGTTGGGGCTATCGCTCAGGAGCAAGGAAAGTCGCCGGGCACAGAAGTACGCCAGACGCCGAGACAGGTAGGCCGACTGAACAAACTCATCTGAGTACTGAGAAGCAGAAGAAAGGCAGAGAGCAGTCATGTCTCTTGCTTCAAAACAACTATTTCAATTTGTCTTTCCTTCTTTATCCAGTAGTAATATATAGTAAGCCACAATATGATTTTTTTCCAGTAACCAGTAAGAAAATAAAAGAGGAACTCAAAAGATAGTTCATCAGTCACAGAACCCCAAATCAGGAGGCTCACGGCTCCAGGTCCAAGGGATCGAAGCCCTCAGTCCTCTGTAGGCACCTGCATGCAGGCAACTGCACGTAACGGCATGCAGGCACACACATGCACATCAAAAGTAAGTCTTTTCTAAAGGATAATTAGCATGTCGTGTTTAACACAATATTTTCAAATGGTATCACTTCAACAATTAACATATACGTATCTAGAGTATGAATGTTTACAAAGGCTGAGCGCCAGTGCATCTCAGTTCATAGCAGTGATTTTTCTGGTGCTCAAACAAGGGGTGGACAAGTGATGTAAACACAGACCACCCAGGGCATCACGTAGAGGAAAAGCACACCCTCCCGTGTGCCACTCCAGGATGTCCCTTCAAGTTATCCGAATGATCAACACCTCTATGTGTTACTTTTCTAAGAAAAAACAATCTCATTCAAATAACCTGTATCTAATAGATTATTTTACAAATTAAGTCTTGGCCCAATGGACTCAAAAAGCTATCATAAGAATGCAGACAATTCTCTGCATGGGTGAACAGAGATTGCACCTAAAGGCTGTTTTGCTTCAATATAGGAGGAAACTAATGTGTGGTTAAATTATGTTTGGACATATATAATATATATCAGCAATACAAATGTTTTACCTCGTTTATAATGGATTTTCCCCCTCTCAAAGGGTATTTCTTTTCCATTTTTACCTCTGCTTACCTAATCATCTTTTTTTTAAAAAAGATTTATTTATTATATATACGTACACTGTAGACACACGAGCATCAGATCTCACTTGAACTCAGGACCTCTGGAAGAGCAGTCAGTGCTCTAACCACTGAGCCATCTCTCCAGTCCCTTGTCTAATCATTCTTATCATACAGCCAACTGGGTAGAGGAGAGAGGTACCATACCTGCAACATCAGAGGCAAAAGCAGCTTCAGAAGGCTGTTGTCCACGGGTCGGATCTTCTCTAAGACATCTAGGATCCATGACAAATATTCATGCTTTTCCAACATTCCTTCCTGATGTCAAGGGAAACCTAAGTTTAGTTTAGGTACACTTAGATGGATTTCAACTCTGGGTCAGAACATGGGACGGCTGCTTTGATTGTTCACTTTGGTTTGGATCTGTTGTTTAGTGTGTATGTCTGGTGGGTTATTCTTGCTTCTCAAAATAAACTTCATTCTAAACTAATTTTCAAAAATGCTAGTAGATATAAAAAGCTGCCACACTCCTAGAAGATGTCAGGGGCATGAGCTGGTTCTTGGAGGAAATGGGGCTAGTGGCAATGACTCCACACATGCCACCATCTCTGACACCCGCAGACTCCCACCTTACTCTAGGACCAGAATAATTTTTAAATGACTCTCAGACTTACCTACCTATAAACATATTATTTGAAATATAAATTTGATAATTATATGAAAGAAAAAATGGACTTTTTAATTAAAAACATCGAATAAAATAATTCTATACAACCATGCTGAAACACAATTACATCTTTAGACATTTACAAAACAGGAATGGCATAGTCATTTCTCTTGCCTTTGTTCTTCTTTTTTTATTCTCATTAAACTTGTTTTAATGGGTCTCAAAATTCTGTGACAGATTTTTGGTCAAGTTGTTTCCATTAAAAAGTACTGATTTTGAAAACTAATAACTTAAAACTGCCACACACACACACAAAAAAAAAGGTCCACAAAACATTCTTTCCTTCTGAAGGTTTTACGGTGCATTGTTATCATTAACCAGTCTTTTACTATTAAACTTAAATGGCCAATTGAGACAGTGCTGAGACCGTTCTTCCACCACTGATTAAGACTGGGGTGGCAGGTGTTAGCCTTCAGAGCTTTCTGGGCAGACTTGGTGACTTTGTCAGCTCCAGCAGCCTTCTTGTCCACAGCTTTGAAGACACCCACAGCAACTGTCTGCCTCATGTCACAAACAGCAAAGCCAAGCGGAGGATAGTCAGAGAAGCTCTCGACATACACGGGCTTTCCAGGGACCATACCAACAATGGCAGCATCACCAGACTTCAAGAATTTGGGGCCATCTTCCAGCTTCTTACCAGAACGACGATCTATCTTTTCTTTAAGCTCAGCAAACTTGCATGCTATGTGGGCTGTGTGACAATCCAGGACAGGAGCACAGCCAGCACTAATTTGTCCTGGATGGTTCAGGACAATCACCTGAGCAGTGAAGCCAGCTGCTTCCATTGGTGGGTCATTTTTGCTGTCACCAGCAACATTGTCACACCTAACATCTTTGACAGACACGTTCTTTACACTGAAGCCCACATTGTCCCCAGGAAGAGCTTCACTCAAAGCTTCGTGGTGCACTTCAACAGACTTGACTTCAGTTGTTACATTGATTGGAGCAGAGGTAACCACCATGCCAGGTTTGAGAACACCAGTTTCCACTCAGCCCACGGGGACAGTCCCAGTACACCCCCATTTTGTAGACATCCTAGAGGGGCAGTCGCAGAGGTTTGTCAGTTGGACGAGTTGGTGGAAGGATGCAGTCCAAAGCTTCCAGCAGCGTGGTGCCACTGGCACTGCCATCTTTGCGGGTGACTTTCCATCCCTTGAACCATGGCATATTCGCACTTGGCTCCAGCATGTTGTCACCATTCCAACCAGAAATTGGCACAAATGCTACTGTGTCAGGGTTGTAGCCAATTTTCTTAATGTAGGTGCTGACTTCCTTAACAATTTCCTCGTATCTCTTCTGACTGTATGGTGGCTTGGTGGAATCCATCTTGTTGACACCAACAATTAGCTGTTTCACACCCAGGGTGTAAGGCAGAAGAGCATGCTCACGGGTCTGCCCGTCCTTAGAGATACCAGCTTCAAATTCACCAACACAGCAGCAACAATCAGGACAGCACAGTCAGCCTAAGATGTGCCGGTAATCATGTTTTTGATGAAGTCTCTGTATCCTGGGGCATCGATGATAGTCACGTAGTGTTTGCTGGTCCCAAATCTCCATAGGGAGATGTCAATAGTGACACCACGCTCACGCTCAGCTTTCAGTTTGTCCAAGACCCAGGCGTACTTGAAGGAGCCTTTTCCCATCCCAGCAGCCTCCTTCTCAAACTTTTCCATGGTTCGTTTGTCGATTCCACCACATTTGTAGATCAGGTGGCCAGTTGTGGTGGACTTGCCAGAATCTACGTGTCCATTTACGACGATGTTGATGTGAGTCTTTTCCTTTCCCATTTTTGCTTTGAATTAGCCGTGGCTTTCACAACACCTGCGTTCTGACGGCAAACCCGTTGCGAAAAAGCCTTTGTTGTTCTTCTAACCACAGTCATTTGACAAGCCTTCTACTACTGAGCTACGCCTCTAAAGCAGCCATTAATCCTGATGTAAGCATGCTCTGTCAGCTGCCTTCACACACACACACACACACACACACACACACACACACACACACACACAAATACATTTGTATGAATCTCTAGGCCTAACACAATGTTCTATCATAGACTTGTGTTATGATTCACAGGATGAAAAACTCTTCAAAATAGAAAATAAGCCATATTTTAAGAAAATCATGTTATATTTTAAATTTTAGTAAGCATTTAAAGGAAAATTTACAGCAATATATAATAATGTAATTTTTTAAAAATTGATTTAGAAAGGACTCTTTGGGTTGGGGAGACAGAACAAATGTGACAAAGAAAATGATCGCAGCTGTAGCATGACAGCCTGCATTTGATTCCCACTTCCACATAAAAAACTTTTAAAAATTAAAAATAAATAAGTAAAGATGCAGGGTGTGGGGTTGTGGTTCTAACATCCACTGGGCGCCTGGGGAGGCGGGACTGTGGGGAGTCCGTGCTTACCCCACACCGCAGGCCAGCCAGGCTGTAGGGAAACACCAGCACAGCACCGTGGGAGTGCGGAAGTAGTCTGAGGTGTGGGAAAGCCAGGGCGGAGGTCAGGGTCTAAGGACATCCAGGGGTGCGGAAGTTGCAGAAGAACTGAGAATGGGGTGGGGGCTCAAGGGCTGGTCTGGGTCAGGGAGGGGGAGGGGAGCTCCGGCCAGTCCGCAGGGTGGCACACGCTTGGTGGCAGTTGGCAGCTCTACAGGCTGCCTTCTCCATGGCTCCCCAGGGCAGACCTCAATGGTTCTGGATTGTTTGGTGTCATGGCAGAAAGTGGATGCATAAAACCATACCCAACTTCTCAGGGTGGGCCCGAGATTAAATAACTTTTGCAGGGAGGAGTGTCTGGGAAGGGAATCTTTTTGGCAACACCCTCCAGGCCACTAGGGCATGTGACCTCAAGGGCATGGTGATCTCTGTCTTGAGCCTACAAGACTACAGGTCACATCGCTTTCCCTGTTGTCTCGGTCTGAGATGATAGGGGTGCCTCATCTACATGTGGAAGGGCCTGGTGAGTGATGGCCACAAATCTATGGGGTGCTGTGGCTACGAAACAGGGGCCTGGTGGGAGCAGGTGAAGCTCCTAATATCCCTTTAGGGTATCTGTGGCTTCAAACCTTTATCTCAGCCAAAGACCAGGTTCACAGTCCTTGCCCCCAACAGGTTATACCCGAAATCGCAGGGAAGAGAGGTCCGTAAAGGCAGAGCCTTAACGCTCACAAGCCAGCCAGCCGGCCAGCCTGGACTAAGCCTAAGGCCAGTGGAAGAGCTTCTTTCAAACACCAGGATGGCCTGCTCCTGAGGAATGCATCAATACATAAGGTTAACCTTTGGCCTCCAGGGATGTATGCCAACAGACAGTCCTCCATTTTTCTGCCTACAAATTCCTATTCTATTTTCTGCATGTACCAGTGTTACATGTATGCACTAGGGTATCTTTCACATCTCAGAACACAGTAAGTTAAAAGATAAAAGACATTTTAAAGGTTGACATCAATTTTCATCATTTTAAGGTCTGTTTTCTATTTTAAAATGACATCCTGGCAAGATACCTCATGGGTAAAGACATTTGCCACAAGCCTGGAGATCTAAATATAATCCTAGCAATGTACATAGTGGAAAAAAATATCACACTGGTTATTCTCTGACTTGTACATACATGCCACAGCACACACATCCACACACAGGCACGATTTAATAAATGCTGTTAGTATATTAAATAATCTTTCTAAAAGCTCCAGCATTTTGAGATGTAATCTCATCATCAGCTGAGTGAAAGTCCTGACTGTGCAGAGCAGAAGCAGCCATTCAGTACAGAATACTTGTTTCTATTCATTTAAAAATCAGCAATGCTCTCACAAAAGAACCGCATGGTTTTGTTTGTTTTACTATTTGGCCTATAATAATTGCTACCTGGCTATTATAATGACGGTTCTAAACAGAACATTACAAAGCACATTTCTTTCCTCTTTGATCAACAATAGATACTGACAATCTGGGCTAATAATGAAGCTTGAGCTGAATACACCTCATCAGGAATCAAAACAAAAACCAAACACCACCACGGCTGATCTCTGCTGGCCAATAAGAATCATAGTAGCTTGTTCCTGGCTGCCCTTAGCCTACCCCCCCCCCATACAACTGAGCTAAATGAAGATGAATTTTATATAGAATAGGTCAGTGGCAGAGGATGTCTGTTATAAGACAGAAGACAACAACACAAAGGTGTTTCTATATCTAATTCACAAAAGAGATTAAGAGGGTTATACTTATTGTCACAATCACAAAGTAATTAATGACACTAAATACCTAATGGCACAGACAACCCAGGTGAATATGTGTAATAAAGTGTCATCACAGGCCTGTATGTCACCAGGAGATGGCACTGTAGCACATGGCTGTCACCCCAGCCCTTGGGAGGCAGAGGACATCAGCGTGGTCTACTTAAATGAGTCCAAGGCCAGCAAGAATTTGCCTCAGAAATTTCATTCACATACAAAAAGCTCATAACATATATACATAATTTAGCAGCAGAGCTTGTTTTAGTCAACCACAGACCACATATAACTGTGCTGGACCATTTACATTTACAAGTGTGCTTTGTGATGTATAAAATCCCCTGGCAACCCATTTCTCAGCCTGCATCCCTATTGTTAGGCATCACGTGACTGTAATGGGAGGCATCTGTTCCTTGCACACCAATTACCTGGAACATGTGGAACGCCAGCTTCTCGTTGTACTCCCACTGCTTCAAGGCCTGCTCAACCTCCGGTGGCACGGAGATAGGGCCATCCCCTGTACTGGAAGCCATGTGGTAAAAGTCAGAGATTTTGACCAACTGCTCTCTGAGGTACCTGGTAGATATCTGTGTCCACTCTGCATTGGAGAGAGAGAAGAGGGAGACAAGGTTCTAACTGTAGACACAGCTGTAAGAATTCCCCCCCCCCCATTATTCTGAGGATACACTTTCAAGACTGACATTTGTTACTTAAAAATAATGTTCGTATGTGTAGCCATCACTCAAAAAGCATGCCCAGAACCTGGCAAATCTCAGCAGGACAAAACCATCCTACTCTTGTGCTTCTGAGACCCTAAAAACCATCTGTACATGAATGTCATGTGCATGACAAACAACAGTGTCACAAGACTACTGAAAACGGAAGAGCAGAGAATAGTCCTTAACCTCCACACCGAACTTCTCAAACGCAGCTCTTAGCGTACTCTCCTTCCCCACGCCACAGGCCAAGTGTCAAACACACATGCACTGACTTTTTGTCTGACTAAAGGACTGACATCTACAGGCTGGACCATGAGCTTCCCAACTTAGACTGTCCCTGGGATAACTGCAGACAGGCATGGCTGAACCTGACAGGATCATCTCCACCTTAGTTGTACAACCAAAACTGACAGCCCAGAACCCAGAAAGATCAGTCAGGTTGAGTGAGAAGCTTTAAAAGGTAAGAAATGAAAAGGACGCAGAAAAACAGCACCAGAAAAAAGGGGAGGGGTGGCACTGATAAGATGGCCCAGTGGCTAAAGCACATGAGGACTTAAGTTCGAGTCCCAAGAACCTACATCTCTTCAGGTAGACAGCACATGTGAGCTCCAGTGTTCCTGTGGCAAGGTAAGAGGCAAGCGGGACAGTCGGCCACAGAACCTGGTGGAACCAGCTTAGCTCAGCAGAAAATGACAAAGGAAACTTCTCTCAGCCAATGCAAGAAAGGAGAACCAAAAACTGAGGTTGCCCTGTAACAATCCTATGTGCCTACCCTGCTCCACACCAAGACACACACAGAGACACACATACACACCCACATAGACACACACTGACACACACAGAGAAACACACACTCACACATAGACACACATACACTGACACACACACATACACACTGACACACACACACAAGACACACACACCACTGAAATTATTTTTAAATAACTGCCACTGGGGCACAAATTAAAGTGTATCACTTCTGGCAACCAAGTAGGAATGATACTAACTTTAGCCCATTTTGTGAGCAAAAATACAGTAACTGCAAAGCTTGCAGTTGGGGAAGCAGCATCTTCTAGGAAACATCTTAAGGAAACAACTCTACACAATGTGTTCCCATCATTTGCTCCTCCCACTGGCTCCGAAGGGAGGAGCAGACCGTCTGACAAAACCGAATACTCCTGCTTTACTGTTCGCTTAACCGCATGTTCCAACTAAGCCTGGTGAACTTCAGTCTGGTATGGTAATGAAAAACTGCAAACATCGTAAGAGCGAGCCCGGGCTACGTGATAGAAGTGAGCTTAAGTGCACAGCACACTGTTAAACTGCAGTGGCAAACAATGCAAAGGCATTAACTAGACTGACACTCGGTTATGGGGTTCACCATTTTTCAGAAGCACTGCTGGTTACAGATATTGTCACTAAAACGGACGGACCCGAACTAAAAACAAGAAATTCCACCGTGACCGTCATCATCCTCTTGTCCCCTGTGCCATGGACTAATGGTCCCTGATACGTGTTCGAACAAAGCACCAAGCACCTGCTGAGACAGGTGGAGCTTACCTATAACAAGCAAATAGGGGAACAATACAGTCCCTGAGTTTTGTGCTTTATTTCCGTAAAAGTAAATATTGACTTCAATCAATACATCATAAAATCCTTCTGAAATAGAAATCAAGTCCCTGCCTATTGATTCTGCTTTTCAGTTCTTATAGGAACATAACAGACTCATCACTGCATACCCACAGGGTTTGTAACACCACTAAAAAACAAAAACTAAAGGCCGTAACATGGCTCTAGGAGCATTAGTGTGCCATCAAAGGACACTGCAGACACTATAAACTGCTTTCTTTGTGTGTGGGTGTTTTGCCTGCATATATGCCTGAGTGCCACACACACGGCTGGTGCCCATGACGCCAGAAGAGGGTGTCAGATCTGCTGGTCTTGGAGTTAAAGATGACTGGGAGCCAGTGGGTGCTTCAAATCAAACCTAGTCCACTAAGAGAGCAGCCAGCATCTTCTACCTACGTACTTTACATTCTTTTTGAAGAAACTCGCCTTTAAACATGTGCATAAAGACCCTTTAATTCTCTGATAACTCTCTGTCCTGGCCACAATCTTTCCTTTTAGAAAAGCAGTTGGAAACTGTGTGAAAGTGCATGAGAGAGGATCACGTGCTGAAGGTAATCTGTTCGCTACATCAGTCTAGGTCAGAGGTGACAGCTTCTTCACTGAGACAGAGTCAAGCCTGGGGGAGGGGCGGGCGTTATCGCCGGACTTAGCAGCTGCAGCGAAGAGCTGCACAGGCCATTGGCAAACACCATGTAAGAAACACTGAAGGGCCACCCACCACCCTGTCACACGAAGACACTTTTTCATTGATGTATCAGTGAAAGAGCCGACAGACTGGGAGATATTGGGAAACCACATCCTCAAGAAAGGAGGATGGTCTAGAACTCACAAAGAATCATTCGACTCAATCTGTAGAAGTCATCTGATTCTAAGGTTAGGTTTGGGAATACTGGAATGCACACCTCTCCAATGAGGAAAAACAATTTGCCAAAGGGTACATCAGAGGTGCTCAACATGAGAAGCTACAGAGGAAAAGGACAAAACAAAAGCACACTGACCCAAGACTATGACGGCTATAACAAAAACACAGCAACGAGCATTGGCAAAGGTGGGGGAAGTGGGCTCCATGTGGAGGCTGGTGACAATGTGACACTGGAGGAAAAAGAGAAGTTAAACGTGGAGACACAATGTAACCCCACTACGTTACAGCCAGCTCTATACCTGAGAGATAATACACACATATCTACATGAAGACTGTATACAAATGCACGTGGAGTGTATGGAGACTCCCTGGAGACAAAAAGTAAATCTAAACATCAACTGATTGTTGTTTAATTAATTGATAGTTAAACATAAACTGTAGTGTATGCCTACGATGTATACACTATACATACAACGTTGACAGATAAGGGGAATGTTTTGCTTATGAGACTAGCTACAGCATGCAGGACCATTGGAAATACTAAGTGAAAAAAAAATGCTACTTTGGGGCTAGAGCGATGGCTCAGAGGTTAAGAGCACTGACTGCTCTTACAAAGGTCCCGAGTTCAATTCCCAACAACCACATGGTGCTCCCCATCTATAATGGGATCTGATGCCCTCTACTGGTGTTTCTAAAAACAGCTACAGTATACTCATATAAATAATTTTTTTAAATGCTACTTTAGTAAACCTATATATTACATGACATATGATGTCCAAATTATGAAAATCTATACACAAGTAAATTAGTGAGGTTAGTTTTGTGCATGGTGAAAATGGGGCTGATGGTGATACAAATGTCTCCTCCAGGACTGAGACATTCCACCCCGCAGGGAAGCTACTTAAGCAGGAAGTCCCTGACTGCCAAGGGAAGCAATGAAAGCTGGGAGTCCCTCTGTGAGCAGATGAGAAGGTTCTCAACCTTCCTAACGCTGTAAGCCTTTAATACAGCTCCTCGTGTCCATGACCCCCTCTACTACCTTATAGCTGTAATTTTGCTACTGTTATGAAGTGCACTATGAATATTTGTGCCTTCTGACGCTCTTAGGTGATCCCTGCGAAAGGGTCATTCAACCCCAAAGGGGTTGTGACCACAGGTTGAGGACCACTGAAAAGAGGAAACAGATCTACGAAGACTCAAAAGTGTTAACCTGTAGAGGACTCTTGAGACAGCTGGAGCCACCTGGGAGCTGTTGAGACCAGAGTGTCCCCTGCCTGAGGCTGTGTGATGCGTTCCAGGTTCCCAGCTCTGGGAGCCGCCACACGTGCTGGGCCGTGGTGACGTCATTTCTGCTCCGGTAAGTAACCCCTCAGCCATGTTCCCGTAACTCCAACAAAGCTCATTTGCTCATCAAGCTGGGTTTTAGTGGTGCCCACGCTTGGGTCACTAGTGGGCTCCCTATCTGGGGTGTAGAAGTGAAAAGTTTTGTCACCAACAGGTGTCTTCACAACTATGAACACACACACATCTTTGGGCTGATCTTATAAAAGTTAATTATATAGCATATGAATTATGTCTCAGGGAAGTGATCTTTTTTTGTTGAAATACTTTATTTCCAGTAAGAAATTATCTACATTTCACAGAGTAAAATCAAAGTAAATTCTATGATTTCTGGAAGAGAGGATAATTGAGGAGAAAAGAGGGAGAAGCTGGGTACAGAGTAAAGTTACAAACTTCTACATTCTTCTTAATATCCACAACAGCGGGATTTTCCCATCAGTCCAGTGTTAACTTCTGGAATCAAAACGTGTTTGCCAGTGTGTTGACTAGAAGCCTGGATAAACTAAAGCATAAATCACAGCTACTATCCCACTGTGGTGTGAGACCCAGAGAGTCAAAGCGCTGGCTAGGCTTCTGTGTCTGTGAGCCATCGGTGAGCTTGCCCTTCTGGTGGTGAGGGAGCAAGAGAGCACAGTACACAGCAGGAAGCATTACTACACACGCATTACACACAGTAGTGAGTGAGTGCGCACATTCATCCTTGGAAAACCTTGGCCTCTGGCTGGGAAGACGTTCGGCAGGTAGGAGCCCTCACTGCTCTTCCAGAGGGTCTGAGTTCAGCTCAGCAGCAGTTCACAGCCATCTGTGACCCCAGCTACAAGGGGTCACAGTGACTCCATGGATATCCCACACGTTACATACACAGACAGCAATGACAACTGAAAAGTAAAAATACCCTAACAGTATTTCCTTCTGCTCAGATGTGACTCATCAGTAGCTCCTGTGGGCCAAAAGATACATGCATTATCAAGTAGTTATAAAGTTTTGTGTGCTCACAAAATTTTCCTGTGTTATTTTTAAACTGGCTTTATTGTCCAAAGACACGTCACATCATACAAACCACTGCTACTGTAAAGTCAAGTCTGTGTCCCAGAAGAAGACAAATGATAAAGATCTAAAATGAAGGCCAGCACTTAGCAACAAACACTGTCTACTGCAGGCTGGAGGCTCTGCTGGGAGCCACGAAGGGAATTAAGAAAGAAGCCACCCGAGGCAAGCCATTCATGAGATCCCGAGAGACATGAGGGTGCAGAGGGGCCAGCAAGCAGGGGAGAAATGATCTGCTGTACTGTGGGACCCGAGAGGAATCGAACGGTGGCAGCATGGCCTGTGGCATGAAAGCACCAATGAGGTTCACAGGCAGCGATGTGCTGTCTCTGGCTATGATAAAGGCAGCTAGATGTCCCCACGTAAGTGTGCAATGCCCACAAGAGGGCACTAGTGAAACTCACATCCATCTCCAAGAATGTTTTCAAACCAGCAACCCAGGCCACGACTTCACGGTTGTACAGCCTTTCACAAATGTCTAAGAGACACTGAGGAATTCCGGTCAGATGAGTATCAGGATCACATACATAAATGAGGACTAACAGTGAGCAGGGGCTAGCACAGGCAGCAGGGGAGTGACCCTGGAGGAACCAAGGAGAGGTAGGAGTGAAGCCCTGGTCAGGGACAACAGTAACCATCCTGATAACAGTGATGAAGGGCAGAGCTGCTCTCAGAGAAGCTTCCGGACTCACAGAGGAGTGACTGGGGAGATACCACCATGTGAGACACACAAACTACTTAGAGGTGGGAGCCTGCATTCAGTTTTGGTACCTTAACTCTTTCCTTTAATTACACTTAACTCTGAGATCATTACAGATATGCAGATCTCTGAGGATCCTCAGTGAGCGATGGCCTTTCCCTCGGCATAGTGACGGAGTCCCAGGATGGAAATAGGGCGATCTTTATGCTTTATGAAGTCCGAACTGGTACTTTTAATTAACCCCTTAGGATATGTTTCCTCTGTCTTGGAACCAGGCCCAGGAGAGAAAGTTTCCAGCAAGACAATAGACTTTTTGGCCAGTTAACAACACCTCTGCTTCCCTGTGCACACAACACACTGGGCCCTCCTCCAGCAAAATTGTGGCCCTGTGCTCCAGGAGGGAAAAGAGACCTCAGAAATGGAGAAGGGGTCCCTCCTGAGATCCTGGTGGCAGGAGAGACAGAGGAGCGTAGCTAGAGGAAGCCAGCTGCTGCCAGATCCCCAGCAACACCTCAGACCTGAGTGTACTCTTACACCAGACACTAATGTCCCCGTACACGTCTCACTTCCGGAACAGCTGGGAGGAGAAGGTTCAGCCCTTGTTCAGCATGTGAGGTAGCACTGAGGGACTGGACTGCTGTGCACACTGAAGGAGGAAGACAGAAAGGGCTGAACCACAGTGGTGCTGGACGACACTTCTCAAAGGTCGTGTTTGAGGCCAGCCACTTGGATTAGATAACCTATAGAAGGTCTCACCCTGGGGAAAACAGATTCTTCCTGTCTCTCAGCAGCATTAGGGATCTAGAGTTCCTGGTCTGCTCTTACAACCTTTCTGGCCCCTCTTCCATGATGTTTATTGACCCTTAGGTATAGAGGTTGTATTGTTGACATATAAGTTGGTGTTGGGTACCCTATAACCTGTTATTTCCTGAATTTTAAGCAGTTGTAGATTCCTCTGATGTTCTCTTATCTGCTAAACAAAGACGATTCTTTGATGAGAGCAAGATCTACATATGTCTGTGATTATAAAGGTAAAGGAAATATAGGGACAGACAGAGGGGCAGGGACTGAAGAAAAGATCCACAGAGGCTGCCTCGCCTGGGATCCACCCCATATGCAGCCACCAAACCCAGTCACTAATGCCAGATATGGATGCCTTCTCAGAGGCTCTGACAGAATCATACAGATACAGTTGAGAATGCTTGTAGCTAACCATCGGACTAAACACAGGGTCCCCAATAAAGGAGCTAGAGAAAGGACTGAGGAGCTGAAGGCGTTTACAACCCCATGGGAAGAACAACATTATCAACCACCCAAACCCTCCAGAACTCCCAGGGACTAAAACACCAACCAATAAGCACACATAGAGACACAGAGAGACCCATGGCTCCAGCTGCATATGCAGCAGAGGACAGCAGTGTCTGCCATCAATAGGAGGAGAGGCTTTGGTCCAGTGAAGACACGTTTTCCCAGTGTAGGGGAACGCCAAGGCACTGACATGGAGAGGGTGATTGGGAGAGGGAGTATCTTCATGGAAGCAAGTGGAGGGTGGGAGGGGGGAAGGGGATAACATTTGAAATGTAAATACAGAGAATATCCAATTTTTAAAAAGATAACTATTTGGAATGCAATTAGGAACTATACTATTTCATGAAAGTTGTTCGGTCCTATATGAATTTAGGGAGTCTTATGTTCAATTGGATGGCTTCTGGTGACGGTCAGGATATAAGTGACACTACTGCACCCTTGGAGATATCTTGTCTTATTGGCCATTGCTATGGTTAGCAGTGCTGACTGCTTTTTTTCCTTCCCAATTTGCTTAGCTCCTTTGGATACTGGAAAAGCTCATGTCAAGGAAAGATGCTTTCTGATCAATTCTAACTAAATTCTTCAAAGTTCTTTGTCCAAAGTGTGTGGTGCCTTCAGCAGCAGCATCCTACCTTAGAGTTTTAAGTTTTAAGAAGCAACAAACAGCAATGGCAGTACCCTGTACTGTCTGGGGAGGCCAAGGGACTCCCCTGCAAACAACTCGAAGGGGGATTTCCCACACCTGGCAGAAAAGGTTCTGTGTGTTTTGTGTTGTGTTGTGTGTTGTTTTGACAGTCTATGACTCCTGGGGAGGGGTTAACTTTTAATATAAATCAATGATGGCTAATATGCAGCATATCTATCTCTTTAAGATGCAAATTTGCTTTTCAGTTTAAAAAACAATTGCTTAAAAATAAACCTATGCTCTGTTATCAAACAAGCACATTTTGACAAGTACCACAGGTACCACAGGCATGTTTCCGCACGGGGATAATGTGCAAACCACAGCAAGAAATGTGGATACAACACAAACATCTATTAACGAGCGACTGTCCCAATAAAGGACAGCTAATCCACAGCAATAGCCTAAGAAATCATAAGACTACCGAATAATCTCCAGGATCTGTGGAGTAAAGGAAGGCAAGCTATCATAAGGTATGTAGTAAACTATCTTTTACATAGAGATGAAAGGAAAAAAAGATGAATGTATTTGCAAACTTTTGCAAAAATAAAAATTCAAAGATCAAAGCTAGCAAGAAAATGGCAGAGGGTAAAGGAATAAACAAGCTTCTCCATGTGTGTTAATAGTTTTAAGTATTAAAATGACATTGTATTGCATGTTGAAAATACAAAATTTAAGGAAACCCAAAATGAAAGAGTGTATATTAACAATAAGAGAATGAGCGAGATTGCTCAGTGGGCTAAGGAACTTGTCACCCAAGCTTGACGAGCTAAATTTGATCCCAGAACCCATGAAAGAGTAGAAGAGAACTGAGTACACAAAGTTCCTGATGTCCCATGTCCTTGTGAGAAATGAGATCTAAAGAACGCTGAAAATATGGAGGCAGTCCTGGCTTGAAGCCTGTCCCCAGGATCTATAAAGTTAGCATGTGGTCTCATCAGGAATGCTAACTGGAAGTAAGCTGGCTGGCTAGATAAGAAACCAGACTGTCAGCTATGTGTTTCTCCGAATGCCTCAGTGACATCAGGAATTACTCCCCATGAAAAGGGGGCACTGTTTCTCCTTCATATTTGGGGATGATAAGAGTGGTTCCAAGTACACAGCCAACCTCAAAACCTCACTCGCCACGGAAGAAATGCTGTGAGTAAACAGCTCTGCCCTCAGCAGTTTAGCCACAAAGCGTTTTAAACAGCTCCTAATCTACCCCGTCCTCTAAAAAAAGACCTTGTGGATTTCATAGGTCATCATCTGTGTTCATCGAAGCAAACACCCAACAACTTCTACCAGAATGAAAGCTGCTCATGTTGCAAACAGACTGACTTCTTTCTCTGCTCAATGGCATCTTGAACATTGTTTTGCTTTTCCTGTCCCCCATAGCACCGCTGACAACAGTCTGTCCACAGTCACCATCTCCGACACCCTACCCAATGCCAGCACCTCTCACTCAGCATTGCTTGTTGGCTCCAAGAGCCCGGGCCCACCGCATGAGCACGTCAGCAGCAATCACCTCCTCTTCTGGTGTCCCAGAGGTCAGGGTATTATCTGGCTTCACCCACATCAGTTTAAATGAAATGCGGTAGTAAAACCTACATGGTAACAGTGTAGTGCAAACATGGTAACAGTATAGTAACGATCAACTATACTGATGACAATGTCCCTCACAACAGTCGTACTACACTAACGGTCTATACTGACTGTGTGCCATGGGTGTTCTAAACACTTCAGCGGTATGGACTCATTTCATGAAATATCGATTCTTCTCGGTCTCAGAGTGTTGTCAGTCGTCCCTATTTTATAGTCGGGACAGTGAAGGACAGTGAAGAACTCACAAACCCACTGACAGCTCCTCACCATCCATGGTGAGGATACAGTATCCTCTCCAGCAGACGAGTCCTCCACAACTGACCCTTGCAGACCCTGATCAAGCTGAAGCTGAAGAACAGCAGATGCAGGAGACACATTTGCTGGCCTGTGTCTACCACCAGGTACTCACCAGCATCCACAATCCTCTGCCAGAAATGTCGTTACCTGGCTACCATTCAGCCTGCCCGTCACGCTGCCCTGGGAAAGCACTTTTTCCTAAGCTAAACTTCTAGGACTCATTCCCCGGGACTGTGTGCATTCCTTTCTCTATTCGCTCTGCCTTCCAAGGTTTGGACTGTGTGGAAACATACCCTCTACCAAAACCAGGAACACCTACAGACAGAGTGACACATATATCCTTCTCCTCTGTGCCCACTGACTGGCTGGCAGTGTCCAAGCATGGGCTTTGGAGCCTTCTTGTTAAATAACTGAGCTCAAGTTCTTTGTCCAATATTGGCCCACATGGTCCTTGTCTGTGAAATAAGACTCTATTCTTCTCAAAGTGTTCAACTAATAAATCAGAAGATGGAGAAAATATGCACAAACTCCAGAATCGTAGGACCGGATTGTCTTTTAATCCTTATTTTTTCTCTCATTCAGTCCATCCTGACTGCGCCTTCTCCTCCCAATTCTCCCATACCTTCTCTCTCCCCAGATCCACCCCATGTCTCCCCCTAGAAAAGAGCAGGAGGCCCAGGAATGTCAACTGAACATGCCACAGCAAGATACAGTAAGAGGAGGCACAAACCTAACATCAAGGCTGGGAGAGGCAACCTAGTACGAAGAAAAGGGTCCCATAAGTAGGCAAAAGAGTCAGACACCTAAGATACACTCACTCTCACTCTCTGAAGCCCCCTAAAACACAAATCAAACAACCATGACACACACGCAGAGGACCATGGAGCTGCTAAGGCACCCCACTGCTGTAGCAGCAGAGACAGACAGATGTCTGGGACATTCATGACAGCCAGCCCTGTTTAATTAGCCAGTTTCAGGTCAACGACGTGGCACCTGAAAACCTTTGACGTGGACCTCAACCACGGTCAGTGGCACAAAGGCACATGTACACACGTTCTATGTTGCTGTGGTAAATGTTTAGTCATTAGGGAGTGGAACGATTTGAAAGGATGTGAAGGGACCCTTCTCAGAGAAGGTATGGCCTTGTTAGAGTAGGTATGTTACTGCAGGTGACAGCAATATAGATATAGATTGTGTGTGTGTGTGTGAGAGAGAGAGAGAGAGAGAGAGAGAGAGAGAGTGTGTTGTGTGTGTGTGATATATGAGAGTGTGAGAGTATGTGAGTGTGTGTGTGAGTGTGTTTGTGTGTGAGTGTGTGGTATGTGTGTAAAGTGTGTGAGTGTGTGTGGTATGTGTGTGTGATGTATGTGTATGTGTGGTGTGTATATAAGTGTGTGACTGTGTGTGTGTGTGTGTGTGTGTGGTGTGTTTGTGTAGTGTGTGTATAAGTGTATGAGTGTGTGTTTGTGTGGTGTTTGTGTGGTGTGTGTATAAGTGTGTGAGTGTGTGTTGTGTGTGTGTGGTATATGAGTGTGTGAGAGTATGTGACTGTGTGCGTGAGTGTGTTTGTGTGTTAGTGTGTGGTATGTGTGTGAAGTGTGTGTGAGTGTGTGTGGTATGTGTGTGTGATGTATGTGTATGTGTGGTGTGTATATGAGTGTGTGACTGTGTGTGTGTGGTGTGTGTTTGTGTGGTATGTGTATAAGTGTGTGACTATGTGTTTGTATGGTATGCCTTTGTGTGTGTGTGTATAAGTGTGTGAGTGTGTGTATGTGTGTGTGGTATGTGTGAGTGTGTAAGTGTGTGTGTGGTATGTGTGTATGTGTTGTGTGTATGGTTATGTGTGTGTGGTATATGTGTGTGAATCTGTGTGTGTATGTGTGTGTGTGTGTGTGTGTGTGTACATCCTCAGATCAGAATGTAGCTCTCAGCTACTTCTCCAGCACCAACCCTGCCTGCCACCTGAAACTGTAAGGAAGCCCCCAAGTAATTGCTTTCTTTTATAAGTGTTGTCTTGGTGATGGTGTCTCTTTACAGCAACAGAGCAGTGAGTAAGATACTTATATATTAGATCTATATCTTTCTCTTCATTTTTATTGGATATTCTCTGTATTTACATTTCAAATGTTATCCCCTTTCTCCATCCCCTTGCTTCCATGAAGGTGCTGCCTCTCAAACACCCTTTCCCCCTCAGTGCCTTGGCATTCCCCTACACTGGGAAAATGTGCTTTCACTGGACCAAAGGCCTCTTCTCCCATTGATACCAGACACTGCCATCCTCTGCTGCATATGCAACTGGAGCCATGGGTCTTTCCGTGTGTGCTCGTTGGTTGGTGTTTCCATCTCTGGGAGCTCAGGAGGGTTTGGTTGGTTAATAATGTTGCTCTTCCCATGAGGTTGCAATTTTACATGATAGTCTGCGTGTTGCCTCATTGTTACTGATGGCTCACTTAGCATTAGGAAACAAACTTCCTCCAATAAAATTAAACAGCACTGTTTTATAGCTCTGTTCCAATACTGGAGGTGGAACAGAAAATAAAACATATATTTCTATTACAAAGGAATAAAAGCCATTTCTGTTGAAAGCACTCTACAAATCCTAAAACAAAAAAATTATCAAAATGACAAAAGTCACCTGAACCAATACCAGAAAATGATGACATTTGATAGTCAATCTTGCCCCAAATATGCTGAGTGATGTTTTCACTCTTAAAGCCAGAACACAGAACTTGATTCTACACGTTAATCTCCTCAAGTTCATTCAATCACATCCATCAGTCTCTGTGTGTGTAGTCCCTGTAGCTGCTAATGAAGATATCAGAAGCTTTAAAGAAGGAGAAAATGGGATGGATGGGTACCAAGGGGTTCTTTGGCAACCCAGCCATGTGTCCGGGACAAGGAAACCCACCAAAGTACTCAAGGGACTGAGCTGACAGGGTTCTGGAGCTTGAAACCCCTTGTGTTTAATGCATCGGTTGGGGAAGTAACACTACAGCATGCAAACATAGTTTGTTTTATGTTCTGCTGGCCTGAACGAGAACGGCCTCCATAGGCTCATGTTTGAATGCTTGTTCCATGGGTGGTAGCACTGTATGTGAGGATTAGGAGGTGTGACTTTGTGAGAGAAGATGTGTCATTTGGAAGTGAGCGTTGATGTTTAAAAGTCCATGCCATTCCCAAGTAGGATGTTCTCTCTCACTCACTCACTCATTCACTCACTGACTGGTTTATGCCTGTTCCCCAGTCCAAACCCCTGCTGCCATCCATGCCTTGTGGTTGTCTCAACACATAAGATCCAGCTACTGCTTTAGCTCCAGGCCTGCCTGCTGCCTGCTGCCTGCCTGCTGCCTGCCTGCCTGCTGCCTGCCTGCTGCCTGCTGCCTGCTGCCTGCTGCCTGCTGCCTGCCTGCTGCCTGCCTGTCTGCCTGCCTGCTGCCTGCCTGCCTGCTGCCTGCCTGCTGCCTGCCTGCTGCCTGCTGCCTGCCTGTCTGCCTGCCTGCTGCCTGCCTGCTGCCTGATGCCTGCTGCCTGCTGCCTGCTGCCTGCTGCCTGCTGCCTGCTGCCTGCCTGCTGCCTGCCTGCTGCCTGCTGCCTGCTGGCTGCCTGCTGCCTGCCTGCTGCCTGCTGCCTGCCTGCTGCCTGCCTGCTCCCTGCTGCCTGCCTGCTGCCTGCCTGCTGCCTGCTGCCTGCTGCCTGCTGCCTGCCTGCTGCCTGCCTGCCTGCTGCCTGCTGCCTGCCTGCTGCCTGCTGCCTGCTGCCTGCCTGCTGCCTGCCTGCTGCCTGCCTGCTGCCTGCCTGCTGCCTGCTGCCTGCTGCCTGCCTGTCTGCCTGCCTGCTGCCTGCCTGCTGCCTGCTGCCTGCTGCCTGCTGCCTGCTGCCTGCCTGCCTGCCTGCTGCCTGCTGCCTGCTGCCTGCCTGCTGCCTGCCTGCCTGCTGCCTGCTGCCTGCTGCCTGCCTGTCTGCCTGCCTGCTGCCTGCCTGCTGCCTGCTGCCTGCTGCCTGCTGCCTGCCTGCCTGCCTGCTGCCTGCCTGCTGCCTGCTGCCTGCCGGCTGCCTGCCTGCTGCCTGCTGCCTGCCTGCTGCCTGCCTGCCTGCTGCCTGCTGCCTGCCTGCTGCCTGCCTGCTGCCTGCCTGCTGCCTGCTGCCTGCCTGCTGCCTGCCTGCTGCCTGCTGCCTGCTGCCTGCCTGCTGCCTGCCTGCTGCCTGCCTGCCTGCTGCCTGCTGCCTGCCTGCTGCCTGCTGCCTGCTGCCTGCCTGCTGCCTGCCTGCTGCCTGCCTGCTGCCTGCCTGCTGCCTGCCGCCTGCCTGCTGCCTGCTGCCTGCCTGCTGCCTGCTGCCTGCTGCCTGCTGCCTGCCCGCTGCCTACCTGCTGCCTGCCTGCTGCCTGCTGCCTGCTGCCTGCCTGCTGCCTGCCTGCTGCCTGCCTGCCTGCCTGGCTGGCTGCTGCCATGCTCCCCAACGCTTTCTTTTATAAGTTGCCTTGGTCATGGTGTGTTATTGCAGCAACAGAACAGAAGTAAGGTGCCTGGTAGGCACATCAACAGTCCTACATTACCTTACAGACCATAATGGCATTTCACTGGACATACTACATTAATTTAGTATATACGTTATATTGACAATAGACACATAAAAGGTCTCATCTTGGTTTTTACCTTCTAGTTCAATAAGTCTTGGGTGTACCCAGCAGTTTAAAGAATCTAGGAGCCTCAAACATCCAGTGGTCCTACATCAAATATTAAAAAAACTCTGATCTGAATCTTCATTGATTCTGACATTGGAGGCTTGTGACATTTTTTACTAATTAATAATTTTAGATGCATGGGTATCTTGCCTGTATGTATGGTGCCCTTAAGACAGAAAAGGGTGCTGGGGCCCTCGAACTAAGTTACAGGCTATTGTGACCCTCCATATGGATGCTGGAAATAGAACCCAGGCTCTCTTTAAGAGCATCCAGTATAACTGCTGCGCTAGGCTTGGTGTCATGCCTATAGCCCCAGAATTCAGGAGGCAAAGGCGGAGAGGCCACCCCAGGCTATACAGTGCAACCTACTTTAGGAGAAGGGTAGTAGGATAAAAGGCAGTAGAAGTTATGTAGTTAAATTACTCAACAACTACGACATAGCGTAAGATAGTATTTTTTTAGTACAGAAATGTGACAGACACCACCTCATAATAGTATATGACATACCAAGATGGTCACATAATTGCTGTCTTAATTAGGTTCCCACACAACCAATATGGCAGGTAAAGAGTGTATTTCAATTTGCAGTTCCACAGTCTGACAGTTCAGTCGTGGGATGCAATCTATAACGGAAGGAAATCGTAGCAGGAACTCAAACAGAACAGGAATTCAGAGGAAGGCACCGATGCAGAGGCCATACAGGAGTGCTGCTTACTGGCTTGCTCGACCTTTCTTACAGCACCCGGGACCCTCAGAGCAGGAGCAGAACCATTGATCAAGAAAATGCCCGATCTGGCGGCATTCTCTCAGTGGAGGTTCTCGCTTCCCGTATGACTGAGTTTGAGTCAGGCTGACATAAAACTAACCAGAAAAACTGCTTATGATATTCCCAACACGGAGAACAATCGCCATCTGATCATGATAAATTAGAGAGAGGGAAATGGGGGACCACTCTCAAATAACACATGCCCCTTTCAGTACTATCAGTCAAGGAAAAGAAAAGCTTAAGAACTATCCTTGGTTTAAAACAACTAAAACCAGATGAGACCGATGAACAGGACATGAGTCCTGGAGTAAAACTCGAAACCCCAGCCACGTACTGGCAGAGTCGGAGCATAGCACACAACACACTTTGTCAGAAGCAAGGCCTAAGAGAGCAGTGGGTTCTCAACCTGTGAGTTGTGACCTCCTTGTGGGGGTCAAGTGACCTTTCACGAAGGTTACATATCGGATGTCCTGTATATTAGATACTTACATTACAATTCATAGCAGTAGCAATAATACAGTTATGAAGTTTTATGATGGGGCGTTGCTACAACATAAGCAAATGTATTAAAGGGTTGCTTCATTGGGAAGAGTGAGAAACACTAACCTAAGAGGCAATAAGCAAACTCAGAAAACTTACACAACTCTAAGGGTTTTCTTAACTTCAGAATTTAGCATTTTTCAGATTTCAAGTAGGTATGTATTATCGTGAGAAAGAGTACAGAAGGCACTCAACTTCCTCACAATTTAAACACCAACAGTTTCACATGTACAACAGGAATCATAGAGACCTGAAATGCTCTGTAGCATTTCAAAAGATAAATCATAGTGTGTACTACGTTGCTTGTGAAGGGACAGAAAAATACAACTCGTGAGTGAATCCAACAGACAACCTTTTATAAATATGCAAAAAAAAAGCCAGAACTTTTAGCTTTGAGGCAGGGAGCACACACCTCCCCAAACCATCTGATGCTAGGGAGAAGGGAAGGCACCGATGGTAAGAGAGACATACGGGATGAGAAATCTACCATGTTCTCCACTAGAAAAAAACCCTCCCCTTCCCTTGGCGCAGGGCCTTGCACTCCAGGGTACTACACTCACACCCAGGATGGAGAACTCGGCAACTCCTTTTTGTTGTAAAACTGTTCTGAGATGCAGCTATGAGGCTAACTTCTGCACAGCTTTTGTACTTAACTCAGGTTTTACCAACTGAGCTGCCCAGGCACCCTTTCAGATATGTACCTGTCTTAAAATTAAACTGGACATCGAAGAAAACATTGGAAGAAAAAATGACAACAGTAACAAATGAATACGTGTGCATGTGTGCACGCCTAAAGAATGCTCTCGCCAGCTAGTGATGCTGCCAGTTTCAAGGACTATGAGTATGTGTATGCACACATACACGTACATACACACACACACACACACACACACACACACAAAATGACATCAGACATGCAAATACAAATGCTTCCAGCCTTGTTATTCATTTCGGGGTTTTAAAAATGACTGAGCAACTTCTGGATGTGAGGTGCTGCCCTGAGAGACCAACACCGAGGAATTCAAGAAGAAATCTGGCCCAGAACCACTCAAAATGTCTATGCAGCCTTATTGTACAGTTCGGGTGCACTGACACAGATAACCAACTGCAAATCAAATGAAGAACAAGGCAACTGTGATTATACCCAGAGCGGTCACAGCTTTCACTGAGCAGTACCACAGTGTTGCCAGGAGCACATACCAGGGCATCTATACCAGGGAAGGCAAGCAGTGTCCACCTACTTACCATAAGGCTTAAAGTCAAAAGGAAGTACGTGGGCTGCTGGTGTTGGCCAGAGCAGGTGAGCAGGGTAACCAGTCACAAAAGGATTCTGAGCACAGGACTGTATGAGCTCTGTTCTAACAGGATTATTCCAGTCACAATGCAGAAAGCTGCATTGAAGCAGCAAGATTAACTGGCATCAACTGTCGTGAGCGGAAAAGTGGCAGCGAGCACAGAGGAGTACGAGTTAAGCAACCACTGTCTACTCGGACTTGAGGCCTGCTCAACTACAGCAAAAGCATGCCAGAAAGCCAGTCAGGGGTTGCTGCTGTCCACAGGACATGGTGGTGGTCTGAGCAGCATCTCCACAGCCGTGCTAGTGAAGAGTTCAGACAGGGTGCACTCGGGAGATATCAACAGGGCTTGCTTACTGTCAGCTGCACTGGGGACTTTCTCCATCCTCACCGTGCTGGGATGCTGAGTTCTAAGAGGGTGCAGGTGGCAATTATTTAAAGAACCGATAGTGAAATATAAAACATTGCCCATTGACTCACTTACCCAAATTGGGATCCGGAGCCTGGCGTTTCTTAATTTTAGCTTCAGAAATAGCAGAGTAATAGGCACAGGTCATCTTGATCAGCCACGTTGCTCGAACCATTGGCACAGAATACTTAGCTAAATACGCAAAGACGTCCTCTTTTTTACTGAGGATGGGGACCTAAGAAGAAACAACATGGCAATAATCATACACTACATGCTGCTATAAGAAAGTGTGCTTGATGGATTTTCAAAGAGTGCATGCAGCTTGAAAAGAGGGCAGAAAATGTAACGCAATTCTCATTAAGAAACAAAGATGCAAATTATGTTTAACACGTGGCAAACTGGTTCTTATCTGTGCTTTCCGTTAATAAAACAAAGTCTCGTTGCGTTCTCAGATAAGAAAAGTTGATTGCCTTATGAACAAACAAGGAAAAATAACTTAATGATACTCTTCTAAGTGATGTGTCCCAACACTGGAAGGGAAGGATCAGAAAGAATTTGTCACCATTCTTCATTGTATCTGCGGACACTTTTTTGTATGAAGCTTTCTAACTGCAACATTTCGCAAACGCAACCATTTCTAGACACTTTCTGAAAGGGCCTTTGGCAGAGCCTCCAGTGATGGATCAGTGGGTCTGCTTAATACACACTAAGCTGCAATAGCAGGGCAGTTAATTCGCTGGCTGAGGAGACACTCAGGGCTGTTAGTTATTTCTTCAAAGCCACAAAGGTACATTCAGCAAATGAGTACCCATGGTACCAGTGGATGGCTGGAAGAGTTAACTCATCCTTCCAGAACCTCGCAAATCTCCTGCCCACAGCCCGCCCATCTGTGCCTCCTATTCAGTTTGTGATCATGGTAAAAGGACCGTCAGGCAGCAGGTCAGAACTGCTAAGGCTGTAAGGTGCACACATGCCATCGACCACAGGAGGATGACCACTGCTCAGCTACTTCCCTAGGCTTTGGCAGTCACATTCACCATTTCCAGCCATGTATTAGTTTGGATTTTATGCACCTCACAAAGTGGTTATTCTGGTTTTATTTTTTAACTATGTGAATTGATTACTGGTACATTCAAAGTTATATCAATAATACTTTGTTGCCTGATTAGGGATTTGTCTACACCAGCCTAGGTGTTTTCATACCACAAATTAAGTCCTTTTCAAAAGAAGACACTGGAACCCTGCCATGGATATCAACAAGCCCCATTTCTCTACCCCAAAAAAACATACTTGAATTTGGGTTGAAAAGTCAAGGTGTAAGCCTACCAATTTATACAGCACAGAACTGTTGTACTAGCTTGTCAAGTCAGTGGATTTTTAAATTTAACTATTTACATGTATAGTAGAGGGTATGATCCCGGGAATTTAAAGTGTAAGGCCTTAAAAGCAAGTTACTTCAGTTGGTCTTCCCAAAGAAACATGCTGTTCCACTGCTGAAGGAATGCCTCCTGGCCTCGGTCAATGGAGCACAGTGTGCTGACCCCACTCAGAAACCTGAAGACTGACTGGGTGCACTTGCAGCCTGGGTGCTGAATTCAGAACTCTACCCTCATGACACAGAAAACTACCCTACATAAAACAACAAACTGGAGGGAAAAAAACCACATCAGCCAAATCTGTAACACCTCATCTCTGCACGACACAGCGACAGAGTTTAACGAGAAATGTCCTGCCCACAGCACATAAGGCACATCTTTCATGGGACACGGTGTCTGTAGTCTCACCATCATTCAAGACAGAGACAAGAAAAACACAGGGTCAAACATTCAGCTCAAGACCTGATGCTTTTGACTAGAATATAAAATATGGAACCGTGGTTTAAACTGTGCTGTTCCATGGCATGTTGCCTCTCATTCGTACACACGAAAAGGATGCAAGATTAAAGCCTAAAATGTAGATAAATTCAAGGTCAAAGTTAGTGACACCGAAGAGTGCTGTGAACAGTATCTTTCATAGATGAGCATTTGACTTATTTAAACAGCAACTGTTAGGAGGAAAAATGAAAACAGTCAAAAATTTGAAATGTTGAAGTAAAATAGCACACCAAACCAAGCCACAGACCTTACATACATAACACAGGACAAAACAGCAAGCTCCTGTGTTCAGTCAGGCCAGGGCTTCGATATCCAAGCAAAAGGATGTGAAGACCATCACTTGATTAAGAGAGAACATATGGGGAGGAAATGATGTTTCCTATGATTATTTTTAACAGCAATGGATTTTTTTCTGTAAGACATCAGATATCAACTTGACATTGAATTTTGTCAATCACTGGACAACAGCTTAGTTTCTACATCAATCTAGAACTACAAAGGCAATTAAGATGCTAAGTGTGTGCTTCTCCTATAGACACAAGGATATTATTATCTCTTCTCCCATGAATGCTCACCACTATTAGCATCTTCCATTGTCTAAACAGGACCAGAACCAAAGGAAATCCTTAGACCACAGTAACCAAGGGCACCTGCATCAACAGGTAAGAACTAGCCAATTGTTAGAGTTGGAAGAATAACCCTGGTTGGCAGAATTTTCCTTTTCAAACTCAAGAAATGACAGTGACTAAATTCCAAGGCCTTACAGACACCTCTGAAGTACTGTATGGCTTTATACTAATGGAAAACCATGCCAGAAACATAACCTGTACCATATAGACTATTCTGAAAGCTAGGTAAGAGCTGGAAGATAACTCTGGGTCACAGCAAGTAAATCACTATTTCCTTCCTAAGCGTTCTTACACATAGGTACCAGAAATTCACTAAGTAACTATAAAGACCAGATAGAGAATTTGGTCCTTTCCCCAAAACTACAAGAACCTTGCCATCTCAAAAGGATGAAACTCTGAGAGGGGAAGAAGGAATCCTGGAATGCTTAAGACATGAACACATCAAAGTAGATCAATGTTTTATAAAGAAATGTCTATGTTTGCAAAGAATTAATGCCAAGGCTTACCTGAGGGACACCTGACTTGGCCAGAGGCAGCTCCTAATAAAGAAAGAAGAACAATAGCTAATACAGCACAGCATGAGTTATCTCCCTCCTAAAAGATAAGAGACCCCTACACCCTTAAAGCAAGGAAACGAATTCCTTATCAATATTCACTTTAAGACAGCATCCAAGAAGCATTCTTAAAGCTTGTAAAAAGGAAAACTTTAGCAAACATCTAGCTGACAGCACAGAGAATATGAATTGGTGTTCGAAAACCATCCAACTCTGAAGGATGCTCTACGGCTTACATGGCCTTCAGACACAATCAATCCATGGGCCACAGTGAGACCACAAACAGTTATTAATACTGGGGAAGACATGTTCCAGCTCTGTGGTTTGTGCAAGTTGAAACAGTGGCACTAACTCTGGGAAGAGTTGGTCACACTTAAACAAGTGTTCTTCAAAGACTACAAGTGCCTTTCTTCTCTATCTATCTATCATCTATCTATCATCTATCTATCTATCATCTATCTATTATCTATCAATTATCTATATATTTATCATCTATCTATCACCTATCTATCATCTATCAATTATCTACATATCATCTATCTATCATCTATCAATTATCTATCTATCATCTATATATCATCTATCTATCATCTATCAATTATCTATATATCTATCATCTATCTATCATCTATCATCTATCAATTATCTATATATCTATCATCTATCTATCATCTATCTATCTATCATCTATCTATCATCTATCTATCATCTATATATCTATCATCTATCTATCATCTATCTATCTATCATCTATCTATCTATTATCTATCTATCATCTATCTATCATCTATCAATTATCTATATATCATCTATCTATCATCTATCAATTATCTATCTATCATCTATATATCATCTATCTATCATCTACCAATTATCTATATATCTATCATCTATCTATCATCTATCTATCATCTATCAATTATCTATATATCTATCATCTATCTATCATCTATCTATCATCTATCTATCTATCATCTATCTATCATCTATCTATCATCTATCAATTATCTATATATCTATCATCTATCTATCACCTATCTATCATCTATCAATTATCTATATATCTATCATCTATCTATCATCTATCTATCATCTATCTATCTATCATCTATCTATGCTATCCATGTGAGGCATGAAGTATCAAGACATAGCAAATTAAAGCCAAAGGAGGATGCAGGCACTAATTTGAAAGAGTTGCTTTCAAAATCAAACACAAGTATATGAAGGCATTGTCTTCTGAGCTGGATCCACACCAGGTGGAAATGAACACTGCATACTTAGAACTGAAGACGGAGCCCCTAGAACTAAGGGACTTCGGGGGAGATGAGAAGAGATATCTGAAATTATTACAAAGGTCTACAAGAAGTCAGAGATAAAGACTGGGGATATTTTCTAACCTTATTATAGACGTTCAAATGACACCTTATGTTGTTTAGACCACAAGATTATTGAGCCTTTATATTGGCTATTCCCACTGAAGAAAATTACTAAAAGTAAAGATTTTAAAAGAACCTCCTAGCACCCCACACACACCCTTGCCAAAACCCTGAAAGTTATAAATAAATGTCTGTTTTGTTTAAAATACCTTGTCATAGCACAAGTACACACAAAACAAAAATCTTTACCTTAATTGGCAGTAAGACAGTTTAACCTAAAGCTATTATTTTTGAGTGTGTGTGTGTGTGTGTGTGTGTGTGTGTGTGTGTTCTGACAGACAAGGTAATAATCTCAAAGCAAAGGGCCTTTTCTTTGTATCTTGACCATCTTGATCTAAGAAAACCGAAAGTGTAATGGGGGGGGAGGGGGAATGAAGCCTTATTACCTACACTTAAAATCTAAGATCTCAGTCAGCAAAAACTGACTTTATGCAGATCCCTGAGGTTTTTAGATGCCCAGAGGACTCTCTGTGATCAAAATATAGATGGCAAAACATAAGAACAGAACTACCTGGCAATGTGAACCTAGAACTGAACCTTTGGTTTAAAAAGGAATAGGGAAAAATAAATGTACATGTGATCACTATCTCAATCAGCTTCATTTATAAAATTGTAATTATAACAACAAAGGAAAATACTTGATACCTTTTTAGCCAAGAAAGCCAGTGGTTTATTCCCTGCTAGGTCAGAGAACCAGCTATGAATGGCGCTCTGTGACCGAGCGGTGACCAGCCAGTAGTTGTCTTTAGCATTAACTTGGGGCTTCTTCTTTCCGGTGTCCTGGAAAGTGTTAAGCTTCAGTTTCTCAGCCAAGATGCTGCTGAAATACGCACCAATCTGCAGGAAGAAATGGAAGCAACAGTGTTGAAAGACAGTGTGCAGTTGCCTTATTATTACATAGTCTGTCTTAAATTGTTTCCACCAAAATCTTGGTGCAGCCCATCAGGGAAAATGAAAATGTTTGTCTTTGAAACTTAAAAACTGTGATTTCCACATAGTAAGCCTTAAAGCCCAAAGTGTAATGTCTGTCCAGTAATACAATGAAGAACTCCCCTGCCATCCAGGCCCACTGTCCCCAGGCAGTGGGGGAAAAGAGAAGCACCACCAGAAATCTCTGGTAACAGGAGAAATTCCATCAGGATGAGTTTCAGAATGGGGTATGCTTGAGTCTTAGCTGCACAGACCACAGGAGAGAACGCAGTCCCTCACAGGCTATACTGAAGAGGACAAAGCCTGGGGACCACAGGACCACTCTTATTCCTGTTTTCTCGTAATAGCACATGTTTTTAGAAATAAAATTCTGTGTTTACACTTGGTGTTACTTTCTGCAAGAATCTAGAGAAATATATCTAAAAGAAAAATTACCAAAGGAATAAATTAGGCACTCAGCATTTTGACTCAACTACTAACTTTATAAGTATAAGGGGAAAGAGGAAAGAAAGCTAAGAGAGGGGGTGTCAGGAAGTCTGAATGGGGCAGCACAGAGAAGCAAACATCTGCTAACTATTTTATCATGTCATGTAATCCCAAGTATAGGGTGGGCAAGGAGATGAATGGAGGGAGGATTAAAGAGCAGGAAGGGGGACAGGCTAGGAGGGAGAGAAGAGAGCAAGACGACAGGAATGAAGAAAGCATCACACTTGTTCCCTGAGAACCTTTCAGCTATATGATGCAAACCATTTCTAAGAAGCATCACCAATAGTTAGCAAACAGTAGCCACCTACATAAATTAAAATGCTATCCTGGAAAAACCAGAAAGTAAAAATCCCACCTCAGTTAAAATTCGAGGCAAGAGATGTCCTGTGCATTGTCTGACCTCGTTTGACTAGAGCGATTAGTCAAGTTTATACTCGGGACAAAATGCTGGTAACCATTTTTTTTTTTTTAATGTGAACTAAAATTCCATGAAATAAATGTGGTAATAAAGCAGTGGTGGTTTGAATGCAAAAACTCCCAAAAGCTCGTTGATTTAATACTTAGTCATTGGGAAGGGGTACTGTTTGAAAAGGATTAGAAGAATTAGGAGGCATGACCTTGTGAGAAGTGTGTCACTGGAGGTGAGCTTCAAGGTTGTAAAAGCCCATGACAAGTCCTAAGTATGTCTGTCTCTCTTCCCCTCCCCCCTTCTCTCTCTTTGCCTGTGGGTCCTCTCTCAGCCACTGCTCCAGAGCCTGCCTGCATGCCCTCAGCTCACTACAATTATTATTAGTGAACTAAACTTTGAAAGTGTAAACAGGCCCTCAATCAAAGACTTTCTTTTATCAGAGCTGGCTTGGTCATGATGTCTCTTCACAGCAATACAATTGTGACTAACAAAAGCTAAAGTAATAAACAACAAACAAGCAAAAACTAGATATCAGATTTTTCTTTTTAAACAACTTTCACTAAAGTTTTTCTCTTTAAATCAAATGTTTCTAGAACCTTCTATGGATAAATTAGGTAGAAGCCATAACTATACAGATAAGTTAAGTAGAAATTATATTATTCTATGGATAGATTAAGTTACCACATCCGGGTGTTCAGGACCAAGCCAGGCAGAACAGAGCCGTGCGTCACTGACGAGTTTGTAAACAAGCAATCACTAGCAGCAAAATGTTTGATTTTAAATCTTTCAACTCATATTTGGTCTTTCTACCAAGGATCCTAAACCGCTAACAATGTACTACTGTATATTAGAGGAAGCTCTAAGTTGCAATTATAAGTACATTAATCATAATAAACAGGGGTTTAAAAATGAGAACTATCCTAAGGAATCAATGTACCCTGTTAATAATGGAACAAACTGGATACATATGTTTTAGAGTTCTCCTTAGTGACCCTCCTAAACAAATCTTGTAAAGCAAAGTGAAATTCCTAAGTAAGCAAGACAGAAGAAATGAACATTAAGAATTAAAAAATGATTTCTCAGATAGTCTGGCCCCTCTGCCCCAAGTGCTAGGATTACAGATATGTCACGGACCTACAACTGAGCTTAGTTTTCTTCTAAAAGCAATGTTCAAAAATCAGAAGATACACTTTTTAAAGCCTTGCTTTCAAAATCTAATTTCTACCTCCAAATAATCAACGTTAGGCAGCTATGTACCTTCTACTGCTGCTCAGAATGTGCACACGCAAATGCTGTTACTTCTCCTTCTGGCGCATCTGGCTTCGTGTGCACAGTCAGGCATGAGCACGTCATACCACATGCTGAGATCGGTCATTTGCGTAGCTGCACGGCCCTGCACGGCACAGATCTGCACAGTTCTGCTGCCTTCATTGAATCTGCAGCATTCAGAGGCACCTTGAGCATTGGTTCTAAACATTAGTGTTATGAATTCTGATAAATTAAAAACCTTTCACATTCTTTCCATGCAGATATGGACAAATTTCTATAATTTGGATAGCATAATTCTGCAATTTTAATTATATTGCCATATTGTCCTTCAAATGGTCTAATACCAATTTATATTATTTCAAACAAAACATAAGAAGGTTAATTCAGCACTTGTTTTCATCCACCCAGAGCTATTCAGATAATAGCTCCTTTGATAAGAATGGAACTGGTCAGGTATTAAACACTAAAATTCATACATGTCATGTTAATGAAATCAAGTTCACATATGAAATACTAGGGCCATGAATACAGCTCACAAAAAAAGTGGTCCCAAGTTGTAATCAGTTATTTTTGCTAGCTTAGTTACCTAAATTAACATAAAATCTGACACTAAGAACCAAAAACTGAGCATTCATAACAGGTTAAAAAATAAAATAAAAACCTACTCTCTGACATAATCTAGACTCTGAATGCCCAAAACACACAATCTGAAACCCTAACCCATACCGTTCCTGTATTAGGTAAGAGGATTGTTTTCTCAAGAGACAGAGTGTATAAGTATATATAGAGCAGGGGTAAGGTGTCCAGGCACATCCATGCCGGAGCATGTGGAAGCCAAAGGGCAAATTCCCGGAGACAAGTGTCTCCTTTCTAGTTGGGGAAAGGTCTCACATTTTGTAAAGACAGGGCTTTCAAGAACAAGCAAACAATACATACAGGAAGCAGATGGTAGTTTCCTTCTCCTAGGTGTTTGCAGACTGAAACTGCCCTTCTAGAGAGACCCAGACTAGCTGCCCCTCCTCTTTATGCCAAACATAATCAAGCATGGAATCTCCAGGTTGTGGGAGGTGCCCTCCATCAACCCCCGCACATCCCACTAACCCAGCTTTTCTTATGTTTCCCTGTCACTCCTTCCGTGTGTATTGTTTCTTCATTCCAAATTTGACTGTGCAGGTGTGTAGGACCAAACCATGCAGGACATGCCAGTAATCACTTGACAAAGATGAGCACGTTCTAGGGACAGGCCATAGGGCGATGGTTATATAATAATGTGAGTGTATATACAACTATATATTAATCACAAATACAGAATTATAGTTGTAACACAAAGTATATAAAGATTGCAAACAGACACATTTAAAACTATCACTGTATCTGAACAATAGCATTACATACAGATTAATAGTATTTCCACCGGTGGTTTAGCAAACAGTCAATTACTTGTGTGTTTTTGGAGAGAGGAAAAGTATAGATATTGGCTTGCTTTATTTTATTTCTTACTTTTATTTATGATGGTTTTAATCACATTTTAAAATCAATCATTAAAATAAGTAAAAATTCTTGTGTGTGTGGGTGTGTGTAAAACTGATACATGAAAAATGTTTAATCCAATAAACCTCTAAACATAATTGTCTGACTATAAATCTTTTTACATTTTAATTAAAATATAATTAATCACTTCTTCCTCCCCTTTCCTTCCTCCAGCCCCTCCCAAGCCCCTTACTACCAACTCTGACTATACATTTTTAATGAAAGCTGGTTAAGAACAAAGGAATTGCAGAAAAACTGTAAATCTTATACAGAAATTTGGTTGTGATGATGGCCCCAAAAGAGTTTACTGAGAAACAGTTCGAGTGTGCACAGCAAACTCTGCTGACACTGCAGAGGGCAAGTCTCACTTCAGAAGAAGGAAGACACAAAGACCAAACAGGAAAAGATAAGGAAAAACTATGTCATGTGCAGTTAGAAATGCTAATGACCGCCAGGTAGACAAAAAGGCATTGGGCCTCTCTGTCCACTGAAAAGACCAAGGGCTAATGGTACTCCAGAATGGCTGAGTATGCCCGGCATCCAGTGACAGACACAGCGAGAACTCGATGAGACCGGAAGACGGTGGACAACAGGAAGAATGGCAGAGATGCATTGTGGAGAGCCGGTGTGGCGGCAGTCCAAAGATGGCGCTTGGGACTCCGGCCTAGTCTTGTGACTAGCACCTGACTTCCTCCTGCCCCCCCCCCCCAGATTAGCCACTCCCACTGTGCGAGCTGCGCAGGCGCACCCATGAGGAAAGATCAGGCCAGATGACGTGGACCTATGAACTGCAGCCATGAAACGTGGACTGAGGAGGTGGAGTTGAGAGAGGAAAAAGGGACTGTGCTTGGGGATGGAGGGGGGAGAAAGAGAAACAGAAAGAGAGACAGAAAGGGACAGAAAGATTTTCACTTGCATGATGTAAGGTTCCTGAATAAACTGCTTTGAGAAGAACGCTGTGTCGTTGCTCCTTTTCTGCTGGTTGGAGACGGTAGGGACAATGCATCGCCAGGGTTTAAAAGGTCCTTACCAACCAAATACTGGCTGCCCACACAGCCAAAAGAAAAATGAAGGTAATAAATCACAGCACATAAAAAAAAAAAACAAAAAACAAAACCAGGAGCCTGAGTGATACTGAAGTAATCCAGAGTGACCCAGAAAAAAAAACAAAGTATAAAGGGTGCTCGCCACACTAACGCATGTATGAGGAACAACATAAGCAGAAAAACATGAGTTCCCAGCGTGATAAACCATTCCGCAAGAACTATCAGGTGTCAGTGCATAGAAGACAGGGACAAGAAGGTGGCTGTAGATTCAAGGTCCAGGCCAGGCAGGGAGACCTGGCGAGACTCTGTCAAAAGAAATGAAGAAGGGAATAAAGTAGGACGAAGGGAAACATCAACTCCTTGGGTGAAATTTAGTGAAGAATAAGATTTGTACGATTTCAATCATTGTGCGGAGATTTGGTATAGCTTGGTGGTGGCAGGACATACTCACAGGATCCGAGTTTAATTAAAAACATAGTAGTAATTAGAGATTACAAGAGAGGAGACTGCTATCCTCATAATGTGGGAGACAGTGGGCCACAGGATGACCAAATGACAACTCAGTGCAGTCAGCAATCGGGCATCTTGACATTGCACTCCTCCTGACATGGGGATGGGGGTGTTCTCAGCAACATGGGAAAGCAAATCCAGCCTGCCGCAGACCGGCCCGGACCCCTCTATGACAGCAGCCGGCACTGCAGCGCTCTCAGATGAAATGCCTGCCACCGAACACCTTGTATGCGTCACGGTTTGCAAAGGTGAGGAACGCTTGAACTGGAAGTGCAGCTTTGTCAAGGGCGTCGCAGACACACCTGCTCAGGAGCTACAGAAAACAAGCGGCAGTACCTTGGATGGGTTGATTACGATGTTTCTGGCTGAGCCATGTTCATCTCCAGTGAAGGCTGGCTGGTTGTTGAATCCCTGCTTTACATTCACGGCTGTGAGTTCATCCTGTTCAAGAGAACATATTGATTAAGCAGAGAAGAGAAACACTTCAAGTTAATCCAGACACTGCAGCCCGAGTAACACCCAAGTTCACTGTTGTCTCTAAGAGAAAGCAGTGGACAGGACAATAACCAGGAAACCAGAAAGCTGTTACAGCAGGCTACGTTACCTGCTGAGCATCTCACAACCTGAGACCATGAAAGGCTTCAAGTGGGTCTGTTCGAAGCTCACGGTTTGACCCTTATTCCCTGCTATGCTACTTTGTAAATATTCATTTATTTGTATGTGCATGACTATTTTACCTGCATGAATATCTGTGCACCACAAGCATGAGGTGTCTGTCGGCCAGAAGGCACCATAATAGGAGTTACAGATGGTTGTGAGCTGCTACGTGAGTACTGGGAATCCAATCTAGGTCCTGTGGGAGAGCAGCCAGTGCTGTCTCCTGCTAAGCAATCTCCCTATCCCACAGGACTATTTCTATTCAACAAAGCTGCCCCACACAACTTATCCAAAACTTACTTAACCTGTCGTAAGCTGAAGACAGAAATGAAGGTTTCTAGTAATGAACTGTGCGGAAGCACGCATACCCCACCACAACGTACAACTGGGGGAGGCTCTGGTTTTACATACTGTGGTCCAGTCAATCCTGAACAGCTCAGGTGTGATGAGTCAAACCCATTTCACAGGTTAAAAAGTGGCATTTATTATGCATTATCTGGACAAAGCCAGCACTGAGCCACGACCCTTAGGCTGACCCTACACTACAAAGCAACACTTCTGTGACACCAAGAACAAATGTCACATGAAAATGTGGTCTAAAAACACAATGCTGCTCCTACGATCCTTCAAATGACGTCCTGAATAGAAGTGAAAACACGTTTCCAAAGTTACAGAACACCAAAAAAAAAAAAAAAAAAAAAAAAAAAAAAAAAAAAAAAAAGCTGAAATAATAATTATTACTATTATTGTTGTTTCTATTATTTTTATTATGGTTGCTATGTTATTTTGTTTGTGTTTAGTTTTGTTTTTCAAGACAGGGTTTTTCTACGTAGCCCTGCTTGTCCTGGAATTCACACTGTAGACCCAGGCTGGCCCCAAAGTGATCTGCCTGCCTCTGCCTCCTGAGGCACTGCTGAGACTAGGGCCTGATCACCATGCCTGGCCAATAGCCTGCAATTTTAGAAATTGAAAAACAAAAAATACCTTCCTTGCCCTGCCCAGAGTATCACTGACTTATAGTGACAGAATCAGAGCTTGAATACAGAAAGGGAGGAAAGGAGGCAAGAGTTGGTCTCAGTGCACCAGGCTGACGGACACTAGAGCACGGGGGAAAGGCACCTGCTGCAAATGAGAAACGGAAGAAACTGCTCCAAGAGCTGCTGTGATCAGTCAAAACTGGTCACCTTGGCTAAGGACCTCCATCTGCTTGAATATGCCATACAGATGCAGTGTGTGCTTTTATGAGCATCTTGGCAGGCCACTGCTTTGGCCACTCAAATCCCAATAAAGGGACACAGTTCTGTGAGGCTCATCTCCTCTCAACTGCGGCGGCCCCTTACTGAGTGACCCACACAACAGACAGACTGCTCTGCGCGGTCCAAAGTCACCTCAAACTCATCATCTATTTTCAAATGAACTATTTAAAAATTTAAGACAAAAGTATAATGCACATTTTTAAGTTGGGTAGATTTTTGATCAACTTTAAAGAAGCAATTAATAAAAGTTTCTGTAGTCTTTGTGTCTAAAACATAGGGGTACAACTGGTGTCACATCACAAGGAGAGTACCATAGGTAGACTCGGTGCGCACTTCCCTGTGGTCTGTCACTCAAGTGTTGAGAAAAACATGGAGCAGTGCATATACCTTACTCACACAGGCTGTGACTTAAAGCTCAAGAAGAAATACTAAGCTTTTCAGATTACTTAGTGTACTGCCTGGTTGTGTGTCAACTTGACACAAGCTGGAGTTATCACAGAGAGAGGAGCCTCCCTTGAGGAAATGCCTCCATGAGATCCAGCTGTAAGGCATTTTCTCAACTAGTGTTCAAGGGGGAGGGCCCAGCCCATTGTGGGTGGTGCCATCCCTGGGCTGGTAGACCTGGGTTCTATAAGAAAGCAGGCTGAGCAAGCCAGGGGAAGCAAGCCAGTAAGTGACATCCCTCCATGGCCTCGGCATCAGCTCCTGCCTCCTAACCTGCTTGAGTTCCAGTCCTGACTTCCTCTGGTGATGAACAGCAATGTGGAAGTGTAAGCTGAATAAACCCTTTCCTCCCCAACTTGCTTCTTGGTCATGATGTTTGTGCAGGAATAGAAACCCTGACTAAGGCAGTTGGTTATACAGTCTTCTTTCTACTTTCCGCTGACACCACTCACTCTTAGACCCCACCCCCTTTGAGTATGGGCACCTCAGGTGGGGTTACTACTGAAACAGGTAAAACCCAAGAGCATCACAAGCAAAATGTGCATAGGTGGCCTGTTTTCTGAAAGAAAACAACACTGATGAAAAATCCAAACAATGAGCTAAGAACAAGATTCACACTAGAGTGTTTACAAGTGCTAACAACATTTCTCAAAGGCCAATGCTATACAGGTACCCCCTGTAAAGAAAAATTCACCCCGACCTTGTCTGCAGATCCGACTTTGAGAACCCAGGTTAGGATAGTGGAAGCACTAGGCAGCTTTAAGTGATTTAGACAAAAGGAGGTATGTGTTACATGCATTCAGACAAGAAGTTTCTATGACTGCCAAGATTAATTAGGTATAATTAGAAAAGAGTCCAAATTTTGGAACAAAATGCTTCTACACTGCCAAGCCAGAGCTATCTGTAAGGGACACAAATAGTTACCTCCCTGTGAGCCTTGAGCCTCTTCAAAGCCTTTCCTAATAGGTGAGTAACAACCGTCAGCTGTTAAAATGATTTTCCTCGCAAACACAGAAAGGTCACAGCCGTTAGCCAAGCCATTTTGCTCATCAGTTGAACCTCTCTAGGTAAGAAACGAAGGTAGCGAAGTCATTCCAAGAGTACCCAGACTGTGGAGAAAGGAGGGCTCCAGTGCTCCTTCCCATTGCTTCAACCAAAATACAAGACTTCTGTGGCAAGTACAACCCCAGCGTCTCAGAGACAAAGGCAAGAGCAACCTGAGTCCCAACCTGAACTACATGCTGGTATCTTGAATCAAGCAAGAAAATACAGCAGATGCCTTAAAGCAAATATAGGAAAAAAGAAAAAGCAAAAACAAAGCAAAAGCCTAAAGAATCCCATGATAACAGAGAGAGCTAGCTATTCTTCTATACATTTTCAAAATATATTCTATACAGACAGAAAAAATAAGACATCAGGGACTCCTACTTCAGCCATAAAATCTCACATATTAACCCCGAAGTTCCTATTTTTCTGGATCACTTTAAAAGCAATCTTTTCATTTCAA
This sequence comes from Micromys minutus, assembly GCF_963924665.1. Taxonomy (NCBI): domain Eukaryota; kingdom Metazoa; phylum Chordata; class Mammalia; order Rodentia; family Muridae; genus Micromys; species Micromys minutus. The sequence continues at coordinate 56,636,928 of NC_137984.1, read as the reverse complement.
TAAAATTACTTCATCGAGGCCAGAGAAAAGGCTCAGCTAGGAGAGGCGCTTAGGTGCAGATCTAAACTACCTGAGCTTGATCCCCAGGATCCAAAGGGTAGCAAGAGGAACCAACTCCCAGGAGCTACCCTTTGACCTTCACGTGTGTGCGCACCACCTCTTTGGAGAAATGAATGTATTTGATGCCAGTCTGGAAACTACTTAAGCTCCTTCTCACCCAAGAAACAAAACAAAACAAAGGGGCCCAATTTAGCACATGTTAATTCCAAAGACCATGTGAACGGCAGATGAATAAATAGCACACAAACACATGTGCACATGCACACACCTACTCTTATCTTTTTCCCAACTCACCATCCAATACACAGAGCCATGCAGACACTCTGGATGGCCACCTAGTCCTCTAACAACAGAAAAGCAGAAAACTATCCCTTTAACTACTACCCAGAAAAAGTGGTTAACCCATTATCCTTCTAAAACAAAATTTAGTAAACAGTTTTATAATTACTTTTCCTGTTCTATACCCCTCTCTCTCCAGAACGCATTCTCAGACCCCAGAGGTCTGCTGACCTGCTAGAAAAAGCTTATACCCAGCTTGACATGATGTTCATACCTGGAGAAGGAACGATAACGCATCATGGTGAGAGTTTAACATCACTGTGCAATGCACAAGGTTAGCAGTGTGAGTGACCTGAAACACCAGGAGAAATCCCTCACCCCACACTTCTGCACTCATTAGAACGGTTCTCACATCCTTCCTTTGAAGCACTCTAAGGAGTGTGAGGTCCAGCTACTGCCTGTCCCTCATCTTGCTCCTGTCCTGCCTACCTCCTAGTTGTACTGAGTCTTCCTGACACAGTTTCCTTACCTGCATGGCCTATTCCAGCCTGCCCTTCCTTTCTACCCTCTGAAGAACCTAAAGAAGGGTCTGGCATAATTCTATACAGGTCATCAGTAATGCTGGAGACCTTTTCTCTACCAGTCTCTGGACACAAAACAAAGCACTTCCCTATGTCTGAAACTACAAAGCCTCAATAAAGACCAGTGGTCCAGTCTGGCTGATACACTATATGCTAGAAGCTTACAGAGCTCACAGTATTAGGATCGATTAATAGAGCTCTCTATAGCTCATCTCTTTGTTTCAAAGGAAACAAGAATAACTTACAGGGCTAAAGTCACATAAAATGTTGCAGAATTTAGCACAGTGGCTGATCCATTATTAATTGCCCTATTTTTTAATATTTTAACTTGCATTTAATCTACTTGACAATTTTATGCATTTTAACCTATATGACTACATTATTCCACTTCCACTGTTCCACCCCTTACATTACTGTGAGGTCTTTTTAATTTCACAAGCTATAATTCAGCCCCCATTCAATCAACAAGTAATTATAAATACAGCACTGAACTAAAGATTAGAGGCTCTACTATAGACAAATGGCAGGTGCCATATATACCCCAAAGAAACAACATGCGGTCTGCTCTGAGAACAAAGAAGCACTTAACTCTGTCTTGGAAGGTAGACATATGAAAAGGGGCCTTTAAGATGAGCTCTGATTTTGAAGGAGTTACTCTTCTCTAAGAAGGCCCTTGCAATGCCAAAGTTCTGATGGCTTTCATAAAGAGACACAGCATTAACACACATTAACACAACAGAGAATATGAAGGATCTTCAGAATAGTATGTAACTCATAAAGCAACTATGTAAACATACAAATGTATAACCAACATCTCACCAAGTAAATCTAAAAGTGTCTACTAATCCAGAGAACAGGAAAGGGAACAACAGATTCAAGTCCCTAGTAATCACAATAAATGCTAACTGTTTAGTTGTAGAGTACTTAAGCTGAGGTATTATGAAGTGGACCCAAAAGGGAAGGGGGAAAAAGCCCAACTACATGCTGTACTTTAAAATTAAGTGACACTTTGAAGACAAATAAATTGCTAGTAAATGGACAACACAAATGCATACAGTCTAAACAATAAACATGAAAATGCTTAAATTCACATCAAATAAAACAAATTTCAAGACAAGGAGAATTACCCACAATAAGAAGAGGCATGTCATGACAAAAGGTTCAATTCGTAGGAAGAGTAACAATCACTGACAAGCTACAAGCAACAAAGGGTCACAGAGGGAACATCACTGATGTCTACCAGGTGGGAAGACGGAAGAATACTGTCACCTAGGGAACAGGAGCAAAACTGCAGCTAGAAGCTGATCCTGGAGCCCTAAAAATGGATAGAAGATGGAGGGTGTGGTGAGCCACAGAGGGAAGTCTGTCTTCATCGTAAACACCCTGAAGGTTCTAAGCAAGGGCACAGCAGCCCATAGAACAGGTCTGCAGTGAGAACAACTGGTCAGAATAGGGTGGGAATAGCTGTCTACAGGCCAGCGGGTTCCGAGTTAGTGTCGGCTTATGGGCAGCAACTCAAACCTAGGGAATGGGATGCAGAGGAAGAGAGGAACCTGAGAAGGAACAAGGGTCTAAGCCAGACTGAGAGAAAGCCCAATCTGACAGTCAGGCAGAGAAAGATGCTGGTCTGCATGACCATTCCTGGAAAAGGAGGGAACCTGATGTGCTTCTACTGAGAAACACATGGAAGGAATTGTCTTGGACCAGGAGAGAGCAACAGTGTCAAGTACTTCTGGATGTGGAAACCCCTGGGGACCAAATTCTGAAGGCCCCACAGCCACACTGGGGGGAGAGAAGAGACAGGAAGTTCACAGGCTGCTTCTAGAAAAGTTTGGAGAAAGAAGAGCGAAATCAGCAGATGAGCTCATGGGGTAGAGAGAACTTTAAAACGTGCGCTTGTGGGATGTGTTTCCGCCAACACCAGGAAGGAGAACAGGAAAGAAACAAGCTCAAGGAAGAAATAATCTCCTGAGTCTGCATGCAAGAAAACACAACTATACCCAGTGCCAAATCAGCCCAGATACTCAAAAGATGGGGAGCAACTGTACACAGGGCCAGTGTAGAACAGGCCGGAGCGGGGGAGGGGTCTCAAAGTACTAGTCTCTACTAAGTATGCAGATGACTGTGTTTGAACTAGTATCTCTGTAGATGCGAGCAAGTCCAACAAGGCCGAACTGAACAGGAGGATTTGGGTCTAGATTAGTGTCCTGACAAAAAAAGGAGGCACAAACAGGAAAAGACAGTAAAGTGAAGACTGGGAGTTCTCTTGCTACACAACAAGAAGCTACAGAACACAGGAAAAGACCCCGCCGGAGGCGCTAAGTGGCCGTGGCCTGCTGACACCTTGGCTCCAGGCTTCTAACCTATAAGAAAACAATCACCAGCGCTTCAGGCTGTCCAACCAGTGGCGCCTTGTTCCAGCAGCCCTGGGAATCTAAGAAGAAAAAAGGACTTCTGCCATTCCTCAGGACAGCACAGCCGCTGAAGTCAAACCCCAGCCATGTGTCAGCGGTGTGGAAGCCATTGCTCAGTTCACAGCCATGCGTCAGCAGTGTGGAAGCCATTGCTCAGTCCACAGCAGCTGAGACTGAGTGCGGTAGAGATCGATTTCTATCTGCACTTCTTGCTGGACTCATCACCCTAGAACCACCCAGGACGTTATTTAAAGATCAACCACGGTTATGCATGACGGTGAAAACATTAATTCCAGCCTCCTTAAGAGGACAGGACTCCTGGAAAAAGGAACTTTTCCTCTCTCTTGCCCTCATCATCTCTAACGCCAGGGTCACATTTGCATCAAAGTCACACCAGAAATGATGGCTTTATCTGTCTGCCATCATCAACATTGCTATTCATAGTCACCTCCCACCGTCTCCATGCCTGCAGCCTGACTCCCACTAACTGTGGGACCTCAAAGAAAATCAAAGATTTTTAAAAACCTGCCACAAAACAGCAAAAGCTGCCTTCAGACCTATGCCTACTGAACACAGAAGAAAACACTTCTCCGCTGCGCTGTGGTGGCTAACACCTTTGGCTCCAGCACTCAGGGGGCAGAGGCAGGCAGATCTCTGAGACAAGGCTACTCTACAGAATGAGTTCCAGGACAGCCAAGGCTACACAGAGAAACCCTGCCTCACAATGATACCCCCCCCCCCACATATTTAGACAGTACACACACGCCTCATATAACACATAAGGAACTCAGGCCTGGTAAGGACTGTTTTTACATATTGAGAAACTGAGTCCTGGGTAGAAGTGAAGTTTAGGTAGTATTGTGGTTTGAACCTTAATTGCCCACCCCAGGGACCTCTTAAAAACAACTCTGGCTACCACTGTTGTTGACAGAACCGGGTCCAAACAGACAGTAAGACCTCCGAAACAAGCAGTGTTTCCAACTAACCTACCCAGCATCCTTGCTCCCTACTCTCCGTGAAACGGCAGTGATGCTGCCCTCTTCACATTCCCAAGTGACACCATCAGGGCAGGAACTGGCATACAATGACTATTTTTAGCCCAGAACCGTCCCAGACATCACCGTCATGATCGTCATATGGTCAGCCCACACGGGACCAGTCATGCACGTGACTGAGTGCTTAGGAACTCTTAGACAAATGTCCACCGCCAGTGAGTACCAAACCCATATGGAGAGTGACAATTCCCTCCACAAACGCCCTCACTCCAACCTGAGTGGCCAAGAGAGGCCGACATTTCCTTCCCTGTTTTCAAGTAGGAGAGCCTTTGATTCCAGTGATATCTAAACACTCAGCATTTGTTTCACTCACTTAAGTAATTGTATCCCATTAATTCATACTCAAAACCATTCAAATGCTTGCCACCCACTGATATCAAACACCTGGATGTGGCTCTCAGAAAGATTCCAGGAAAACTGCAGGAGAAAAATATCTGAACATTGACATTTGCATATGCATTAGGCAGGCAAGAGAACTTAAGTACTTATCTGCTAGTTTACCCTACCCAGGTTTAGCCACAAAAGATGGCTTCCTCTAGCTCCTCCTCTGCTGTGGAGAGTCGCAACTAAGCCCAGACGATTCTCAAGATTCGCAAACTTTCCAATGTAAATCTTCCTTTCTGTCTTAGTCAGGGTTTCTATTCCTGCACAAACATCATGACCAAGAAGCAAGTTGGGGAGAAAAGGGTTTATTCAGCTTACACTGTTCACATTGCTGTTCATCACCAAAGGAAGTCAGGACTGGAACTCAAGCAGGTCAGGAAGCAGGAGCTGATGCAGAGGCCATGGAGGGATGTTACTGGCTGGCTCAGCCTGCTTTCTTATAAAACCCAGGTCTACCAGCCCAGGGATGGCATCACCCACAATGGGCTGGGCCCTTCCCCTTGATCACTAGTTGAGAAAATGCCTTACAGCTGGATCTCATGGAGGCATTTCCCCAACTGAGGCTCCCTTCTCTGTGATAACTCCAGCTTGTGTCGAGTTGACACAAAACCAGCCAGTTTCAAACCGGTCTTTACTCAGCCTTTACTATGGCCATCTGTAAGGTGATCTGAAGGTAGAAACAATAAACCAGCCTGGACATATGTTCACAGATGTTAATCCTCCAGTTAAGTGGCTCCCCTGCCTCAGTATGGCTCTTTTTTGTTCCTCTCTCCCCATCCTGAAGTCCTACCCCATGCTCAGTGCGCCACTGTGGGAAGCCATGCTGTGTACGGGCAGAGAACATTTTCTCTTAGTGGTAACGGTTGTGTTCATTCATCCTAGGTCAGCTGTTTGCAAACGGAACTAACTGTAATCTGGAGTTGAGGAAAACAAGTTTCCCCTAGCCAGCCTAAAAACATAAAAAGCACCAGTGTGAAGAGCTGACCTGAGTCGTGCCTCTTAACCCCCCACCCTTTCCATTTTCCAGAGCTTGCTCACTCCCACATGGGCAGCCATGCTTAATTCACAAGTCTGCCTGGCCGTTCTAGCTATTAACTGCCACCAAAGCATCCCCCAAGGCCAGTAACAGGTCTTCACGGAGACACAAAGCTGTGTACCCTGTCTGTAGTACTAAGGCTGACCAGAGCACTGGTAAGTCAGCTAGGATTCTGGGAGGCAGGTCGGAGGGTCTGACTTCCCATTTCAGTTCAACAAGGACGTAACTGCCTGACATGTCGCCAGAAATGTAGCACAGACGCATCACCCTGAGGACCTCAACAGTGTCCCTAGAAATCTGCACACTGTCCACCCCTCCTCTCTTTCTTTTTTCTTTCTGCTTTCTCTTGGTTTTGCCACTTATCACCAACAGCCACTTCTCCAGTCCTATCTGGGCTCATTTTGACTTTGTGGTTTGGAAGCCACCTTCCTCGAAACTTCCAGGGCTTTACTCTCTCCCCAACACTGGCATGAACTAGTGAGACAATTTATAAACGGCTAGTTCTCAGAGATGCTAAAGACTGGCGAACACCCAGCTAGACAAAGCACTCAGGAAAACTAACTCAGTAAACACTATCTACTATAATGTCATTGGCACTTTACATACTACTGAATTATATATTAGTCCTCGCTCATAACATTAAAAAGAAGTAGCTGTCATTTTAGAAATTGTTTCACACGGGTCCGTGAACTGGCCACAGACATGCACGTGGTACTACTACTCCACAGGGAGACGGACACCAGCCCTGGTCCTCAACAGACAACATGCTCACAAGGACCACGAGGTGAAATCACAGCAAGGTAGCACTGCCTGTATGTGCAAGTTTGATTTTTTTCAACAATTTTCTAAGCAAATTTCCAATATTAGGAATTTAAATAGTGGCTCCAATTCGTAAAGAATCTTTGAAACGGTTGGCATTTCATTGAAAACATTTAAAATAAAAACAACTGACTCACAAAATATTTTCCACACTGTATACTATGCAGTAGGCAGCGCTATGTGTAGCTCTTTTAAACATGAGCCATCCTGGTACCAGCTTTCCTTGTAGGGCTGAGGAAGGGAATGCCCAGCACTTGGGCCTACTGTTTCACGGGTCCTCCACACATTTACAAGAAGTAGCTCTTTAACACAAAGGATGCCAACAAGACTGTTTACATGTCGCTCTTGCCAGTGTTTTCTGTGACAGTCCTGTCAGTCACCTCAGTGGACCCCACGACTGACCCAGGACTCACAAGGCAGCATGGGGGAGGGCACTGCACACGGCTGCCGGACACATTACTCATACCTCAGAAAACCTTGGTGTGACCTAAGTGACTCTGAAAATGTCTAGAAAATTCAAGGTAGTCCTGTGGAAGTCACATCTCTTCAGCTTTCTCAACAGGTGACCAAAACCACCCCTCCTCTCCTCGAAAATGTTCCATCTCTGCCTCTCTAGCCTTGTCCAGGCCCATCTGCGGTCCTCCACCAGGTTTTGTCCTGTTTCCTTCCTAAAACACAATCTCAGTAGACAACATTCATATATTCCCACTAAGAGAAAAATAAGCAATTCCTCCCAACATGGGGTCCAGTTTCCCAGCTCCTATGCCAAGCACATCTGGGATCCCAGCGCTCAAAGGCTGAGAGCAGGTGCCTCTACTTCCACACCAAAAAGTAAACACACACACACACACACACACACAGAGAGAGAGAGAGAGAGAGAGAGAGAGAGAGAGAGTCCCAGGCAAATAGATTATATCAGTAATTTCAGAGTATGCTTGAGAGATGAAGTCAGGAAGATGGGGTGTTAGAAGGCCAGCCTGAGCTACATGAGAAGGGTCTGGAGAGACGACTCAGTGGCTAAAAGCATCAGCTGCTTTCCCAAAGACTCAGCTTCAACTCCCAGAACCCATATGATAGCTAAAAACCGTCTCCAACTCCAGTTCTAGGGGATCCAACACCCTCTCCCCTGGCCTCCACATGCATACAGAACACAGGGTTACCTGCAGACAAAACACATATACACACACAAATAAAAATAAAAAATAGTAAATCTAAAAATAAAAAAGGAAGAAAGGAAAGGGTTCCTGTCTCTGAGTTCAGAGTCTCTGCCTAGGCCTTCTCCATCGGCTTAGGAACCCATCGTCTCTGAATGCTTATAAAAGGAGCAGGCCATGATGGTGCTTGCTCACAAATGGAACACATGGCTGGTATCCTGTGCACAGATGAGGTATGCTCCATCCCCATTCTTCCAGCTCCTGGCATTGCCGTGTCCTGCACACGGTTAGGACTTAACAGATTTCTAATACAATTTGCTGATAATGACTGTTGCCCCATCCGCAGATCCAGCCAACAACAATTATCATTCCTTTATAACACACAGATATTATAAGGCCCAGCTGCACACAGCTTACAGGGGCTGTGTCACCAGAAGCAAAGGTAAGCAGTCACGCCCGCACTAGATGCTGAGCAGTAAACTGTTGCTTTTCGGGGATAAGAGAATTAGGAAGCAGGCAGCAGAGAATGCAGGAGCGAAGGTCCCAAAGACAAAAATTACACAACAGGTCCCCTCAGGATTTTAACTGGCCTCTTGGACCACTCGTCACAGGGGAGTTCAGCTCCAGAGTTCTGTTTCTCAGAGCCAGCAGGCAACCCTAACATTTCCAATCCTCATGCTATCAAAGGCAGGTCGTATTTACCCCGAAATCTGCAAATTGTCAGCTTCCACTAATGTAAATTTCAATTTTGATTCTTCAGAGACTTCTACAGTTAAAAACACCCAGGGGGGAAAAATTCCTGTCCTCTTATCTTGTTTCTCTACCATGAGGGAAAAACTAAAACTCCTTCTCTGAGCAGCATCAATCTATCCAAGTCAAAGACTTCTGGACTCTTAAGAACTTCCCAGCTCCTTCCCTGTGAGACAGCAGACTGTCTTCACGTTCTTCAATCAAAATGACATACTACAACAGAATGAATGCAAACTAATTATGGAAACCCACACATTCAAAAGATTTGCAAAAATGAAAAAAAAACATTTTTTCATCAATTGTTTTTATTTGAAAAGAACCGTTTCTCATTAAAAAAAAAGAATTCTAAGCCTGAAGATGTGCAGGCACATCATAGAAAGCTTGTTCAGCTTGGAGGTTTGATTGCCAACATCATATGCATACCAAAAATAAGCAAAATTAGCCCACTACTATATTTAAATGACTAAATACATTTTTCAGTTTCTTTCTGTTAATTTCCAAAATTTTTGTAAGTATTAAGAAATACAACTAAGTAATAGAAAACAGCTCCGAAAGGGATCTCCACTGCTTAAGATTGCAAAGAGATCCGGAAAGCACATGTGGGAAGCTCTGGCTTAAACTAAGAGTGCTAGAAACATTTCTATTCCGAAGTTGCATTCCTCAGGGTAGGCAGGCTACTCTAAATTCTGCAGATTCTCACACCATCTCTAGGCTCACATCAACTCTGCCAAATCTGTGCGTGAGTTACTGCTGAAGAATACCCTGATCTGCTCCCCTCACAAGCTTCCCGAACACACAGAACAAAAAACATCTGTGTGCAATCTCAGAATATGTGAATGAGACTTTATTATGGATCTAACTATATATGAGATCATCCTCGATTATCCAGAGAGGCCCTAAATCCAGTGACAAATGTCATAAAGAAGCCCTGAGGGGAGGAGGCAGTAAGAGGCTTTGTGGAAATGGAAGAAAACTTTACTTGTAAATAAAGAAGGGGGAAAGGTAGGGAAGAGGAGGGGAGGGAAGGGGAGAGGAGGGAGAGGAAATAAGACAAGATCAAACAACAGAAGGCCTAAAGCACCCATCAGGCAAGGCCGAACTCTTGCCTAGACCTTCTCTGGCACCCTGATTTCAGACTCCCCAATAGAACTATGGAAAAATAAATTCCTGCTGCTTTAATCCCAACCCCCCCACCCCAACACTTTGTAGTAGCTTCTTATAGTAGCCACGAGTAACGAAGACGTCGCCCTGGGGCCTCTCTGTGACTCTAGGAGCTACTATGGCCTTTGTCATCTTAGATCTTATATCCAAACACCACACAGGGCACCCAGGACTTGACCCGACCTTTCCTCTCCAAAGCAGTAAGTCTAGGCCCCAGAGCCTCCACTGCTGTTCTCGCCTCAGCACCATGTACTCCTATGTGCGCTCCAGATTCAAATCCTTCTCCATCATGTTCTATCAAAAAAATGGTCACTTCCTATTGATCCCACCGCAATCTGAGAAACATTTAAACACACTGTTCCTCATTTACCTGTCTATCATTCCACCCCAGAATAGGTGGGTCCAGAAAGGTCTAGTGTGTGGGGCTGTATGGTGGCCCAGAGCACATCAGTCGTTCCCCTGGCCTCTATCCACTAGAAGCAAGCAAGCAGCAAAATACACATACTCAGACATGGCAACCCAGTGTCTACAGACACTGACTGTGTCCCAGGGGAAAATCTGCTGTAGACTGAAGCTCCAGGGCTCTGGAGCTAATGCTCCTACTGTTGTTTATGGTTGTGTCCATTCATTTAAACACAAAAACAAAAGTTCTGAGTCCTAGGTGTGAGCCAGGGATACAGCAGGAAATCAGACTTGGGTCCTGTCCTCATTAAGTTGGCAAAGAGCCTGAAGCGTTCTCAATCCTGGCTGAATGACTGAGTCAGTGTGGCATGCACACGTACAATTTAACACGGCATGAAAAATAAAACCCAACAGTGCAAACATCTCCTCCTCGGGGCCATCGCATTCTGCAACTAAGGTGGATCCACTTTCAGGTGTGTCCCACTGGCCTGGTGGCACTGTCATCAATGAAGTTGACACACAAGTTGCCAAAAGATGGCTGTTGCCAAAAACAACACACAAAACAAACAAGAAACCTCACTGGTAAGCAATGGTCCCAGTAAACAAAAAGTCAAAAATGCCTCTGCCAGAGCTACAGCTATCCCCAGAGGTAGCAATGGGACCAAAACACAAGGCCAAGCACAAGAGATGTGGCAAAGCTGAGGCAACAGAAGGCCGAGCTTGAAACGTCCCGCCCTCACCAAATCACAGGGTGCCCTAGAAAGTAAATGGATGCTAACTGCTGGGGTAACCTGGGGGTATTTAGAAAGAGGCTGGAAGCTCTCTACATGGACGGCCAATAGTGTAAAGACCAATCAGGACACAGTGCCAGTCACAGTGGTTTAGTATGAAGGAGCGTGTAAACGGTTTAAATCGAATGTGAGGTCTAATTCAGTATCGCGTTGGAGCCAGCTGCCATGAAAATTCAGGAATTTTTGTGAGCTAATGTCAGGTTCATCACTTGAAGGTATGGCTGGCAGGAAACAAGCCTAGGCTAAGAGCAGGGTATTAGATCAGTTTCAAGGGTAGAGTATCTAAAATGATTTTTCTCAGAACTTAGTTTCCAAATAAGATGTGTGGAAAGACTGAGACACAGGTACTGAGCAGTGCGTGGGAACGTGACAGAACCCAAGCGGCTCTGCGGGTTAGCACACAAGCTGCAACCCTGCTTCTCAAAGTCAGTGTGTGAGGAATCACCCAGACAGGCTACTTACAACTTCCTGAGTTTCCTCCCACTAATTCTGACTAGGCAGAGCTCCTTGAAAGACAATCTCTCCTCTCTGTCCAGACTCATTTAGCAACACTGATGATACTTGTGGTACTTGTGAATGGGTAGGGCCTTAGGCATACCGGGCAAGACCTCAGCCTTTGAGCAACTTCTCTTTAGGCAGCCAGAGTAAAAACTGAAACAGAGCTTTCTACCCAGATTCTAACTTGAGTCACCTAGAAGCAGGTCCACACCCTTCCCTGAACACTAGGATTTGAAGGAAGTCTGAAGTAGCACCTCACCTCCCCCAGGCCAACAAATTGCTCCCAGGCAAAGGAACATTCCAGAATCAAATGTCTCCCTAGCTTCTGTCTTCATCACTGGCCAATTTGCCCAGCCTTCCCTGAGAATTCAATGTAATCTTCCCCATTCCTCCACCATCCCACCGCCCCCACGTCTTTGCATTTTATTTCCTTCTCAGTACCTTGTCTAACCACTGGTACAAGACAGTCATGTGATCACCAGCAATAAACCCTGGCCCTCACACAACTTACATTCAATGTGGTTGGTGAGCCAGCAAGGAGGCGCAGCACCCTAAAGAGTCAATTTCAGATACTGATGAGCTCTACAAAAGCATATTAATACAGGGTAAGAAGCTGAAGACTGGCTGCAAGAAAGGTTCCCCCTTTGGGACACTCTACTGGCTAAGAACCAAGAACAATAAACACTACAGCAAAGGACTGGAACCTGATAAGGAGCCAGGCCTGTGGGAAGGGAAGAGAGTAGCCATGGCCCACGGTGCACCCACTGTACATCCAGAAGCCAGAAGGGTACACAGCTGGAAGCTGTGAGTAAAGCCAGATTGTCAAGGCAGGTCTCATGGATACTGCCGTCAGCATAACAGAAGGAACGTGGATCCTTTACCAAGACATCATCTACTTGAAGCTGACCTATGATGAGTGTACTATGTGGGGCATGAGTGTACTATATCAAGTGCCATGTCTCTACCCTCTGCACATACCAATTAGTTTAAATACAAACCACACCTCACAGGGGACGACTGTGAATCAAAGAAGCAGTAAATGGTACAGCCACAGCTCAGAGGCAGGCCTGTGGCAGCAGGGAGTAGCAATGGAAGTGAGCAAGGTCCAGGATGGCGAGGCCCTGAAGAGTCTGCATACTGTTTGTTCTAAGCACAAGAGAAAGCTGTGCAGAGGGACTGGGCTTCTCTAACAGGCTCTTAGATATGACTAAGAAAGGATGGATCTTCTAAGGAAAACCCCACCAGACTATGGTTGTCTGCACTAATAAGCCAAACTCCTGCAGCTTCAGCCCTACATCTGAGAGAGGAGGAGTATCCAGTATATACAAAGAACTCAAGAAGTTAGACTCCAAGAACCAAATAATCCTATTTTTAAAATGGGGTGCAGAGCTAAACAGAATTCTCAGCTGAGGAATACTGAATGGCTGAGAAGCACCTAAAGAAATGTTCAACATCCCTAGTCATCAGAGAAATGTAAATCAAAACAACCCTGAGATTCCACCTCACACCAGTCAGAATGGCTAAGATCAAAACTCAGGTGACAGCTGATGCTAGCAAGAATGTGGAGAAGGAAAATCCTCCATTGTTGGTGGGATAGCAAGCTGGTACGACCCCTCTGGAAATCAGTCTGACGGTTCGTCAAAAAATTGGACACTGTACTACCTGAGGAATCGGCTATACCACTCCAGGGAATATACCCAAAAGACACTCCAACAAGAACACATACTCCACCATGTTCACAGTAGCCTTATTTATAATATCCAGAAGCTGGAAAAAACCCAGATGTCCTTCAACAGAGGAATGGATACAGAAATTGTGGTACATTTACACAATGGAGTACTTCTCAGCTATTAGAAACACTGACCTCATGAAATTCCTAGGCAAATGGATGGAACTAGAAACTATCATCCTGAGTGAGGTAACCCTGTCACAAAGGAATATACATAGTATATACTCACTGATAAGTGGATACTAGCCCCAAAAGCTAGGAATACCCAAGAAACAATTCACAGCCCTTATAAAGCTCAAAAAGAAGGAAGGTCAGAAAGTGGATGCCTCAGTCCTTCTTAGAAGGGAGAACAAAACACTCATGGGAGGAAATATAGGGACAAATAGAGGAGCAGGGATTGGAGAAAAGATCATCCAGAGACTGACTCACCTGGGGATCCACCACATATGCAGCTACCAAACTGTTGCTGATGCCAGGAAGTGCTTAGTGGCAGGAGTCAGATATGGATGCCTCCTCAGAGGCTCTGCCAGAGCCATACGATTATAGGAGGATGCTTGCAGCTAACCATCAGACTGAACACAAGGATCCCAATGAAAGAACTAGAGAAAGGACTGAGGGAGAGGGGGGGAGGGAGATGATAGATAGATAGATAGATAGATAGATAGATAGATAGATAGATAGATAGATAGATAGATCGTTCGATAGGTAGGTAGGTAGACAGACAGACAGACAGCAGACAGACAGACAGATAGATAGGCGGACATACAGACACACACACACACACACACACACACACACACAGAGTTCCAAAAGCTAGAAGAGGCTGAGCAAGCTGATGAAACTCTGAAGCTGCATCCTTCTGCATCAGATGAAGTAGAAATCCAACTATTCCAGAAGCAGATCAGGCAGAACACACTGGTGAAAGTGTAATATTGGTAAGTACATAAGCTGTAGAGCTCCCAATTCTCTGTTCCCTGTTTTTAAAGTTTGGAGGGCAGTCTGTGTACAGATGACACAGTATAGCGCAACACATTAAATAAAGTCTAACAGGGGCCAGGTCAGGCTTGTGAACTAATTTGATGGACTGATGAAGCAGGTAAACGGAGCTTCTTCTCATTGTGTCTCCACAGAGTCCTCATGAAGGGATCCACACAGTAGCCGGGGATCATATTTCCAGAGCACTATTACCTCTTCTTATCAATAAAAACTACGTAGACAGCCATGAGACAACTTTCGTTCAGTTAGAAATAGGGATTTTTTTTTACCCAGATATGAGGAAGTTTTTCATAAAGTTTTACCTTGTTTTTCCTGGAGCACTATTAAAGAGTTGACAAGTGATCCAATTTGCCAACCACAAAGATGCTCAACCGTAACTCAAACTCAGCACTTCCTCCATTAAATCAATTCCTCAGCTAGGTGTGCTGCAGGCCTGTGACCCGGGACTTTGGAGTCTGGAGCAAGAAGACCCGAGTTCAGGAACAGCTTGCGTTAGCTCAGTCTGGCCTTGCTCAAACAAATCACCACAGCTCTCTGCTGGATAATCGTATAGATTTGGTCTCCTTCATATATGTGTAATCATATATCTTATGTTTGCACGTAAAAGTGTGTATGTGAATGGGATGTGATGTCTTATACACCCACACACATGTTGCAGTAAACTGCAAAAGTCAGGACTGTCCAGAAAGCACAATACAGTTTCTCTACAGTTAATAAGAGGATAAGATTCCTGGTTGTACAAAGATAGGGTGGAAGTTGGAGTAGTACAATACATAAAAAACTGAAGCTTAGGGAAAAATAGCCAAGCACCTGTCCCATAGTGTACCCAAATTTGACTACAACCACATATAACTCTCTCCTCAAGACACAGAAGATCGGTCGCCTGGGAGAAAGTGAGTCATAGGAGTAGCAGCAAGTCACACAGTGCTGGTTTGAGTGAGTGCTGCGCTCACAATCCAATGCACGCTTACTCACCACACACTTCAGAGAAAGCAAGTGTCCTGGACTTCAATCATCCTAGTTTCTCAAATCAAAGTAGAAAACATACCCTCTACAGTCACTTCTTCCAGTTTTGGATTTCTAGAAAGTGACCCAATATCCAAAATTCTTCTTTCCAGGATCCAAATCCTGAAGTGACTGTCATATGTAAAAATAAATGCTAGGCAAGCACTTTGCAACCACCGGAAGCTAGAGGAGTAGTCTCATTACATCACTCTCCATAAAGACAGTGAGACATTAAATATAAAGTGAGAAAAGCCAACAAATGAACATCCCTGTCCCTACCAAAAGTTTTGCAATTCTGCCAGTAATGCTTAAATCAACTTCCTTTAACACTTGGTCGCTAGAGTCCCTATTCTTTCTAGACCTTAGGAGCTGGGTAAGGAAACTCTGCCCACCTGTAGACTTCCCAGCCACCTTCAATCTTAACTCCTTCCCCTGATCCTCAAATTCACTGTGATAAGGCCAAAAGGAATTGCCCGTGATTGTTTCCCAGACATTATTAGACAGTCTGGGCTGAGCCTCTACTCATGATACATTTATCAAAATTGAAGCCTGAAAGAACTCTTACTCGCAAAGCTCTCTTGTGAAATCAGTGGACATGCAAACTTTTAGTAGACTTTTCAGGCTCACAGAAAGAACAGAATGCATAACGTTTCGTGTTTAACTATAGAAAAGAGAAGATGGCTGGGCTGAAGCAGGCAGTCTAAAAGGACAAAGGGAAAGATAGGCAAGTCTCTGGGCAAACTGTATAGCCAAGGGCAATCATTATTATGGATGGAGAGTTGTTACATAATTACTTGTTAACTCTTGACACATACCTACATAGCTTACACTAACCACTGAAGCTACTGTATGTGCATAAGCCAAGGTTTCTCCAATTAATTTCATTCAAAGAAGTAAGTAATCCTGGAAGCTATTCCTTCCTAAGGTAACTTGCCTGCGTTTACACATACAAAACAGCCTCCGGGAAAGCCAATTGCCTCTCTAGAAACAAATTTCGGTGTTTCTCTTTAATACTGTTTTCTTAATATCTTTTTTAAGGAGAGAAATACAAAGGTACATTCACAAAACCAAATATGTGATCACTTCGCTAAAAACGACTTCCATTCCAAACTGGAGGATGTGAAAAGGGTCCCTCCCCCATCCGAACCTATACCGCGGGCGCAAAACCCAAGACCATGGTGTCCGATGTACTGCATACCAGCATTTGTCAAAAAGTTTACGAGGATTTATCGTAGCGGCAGAGTAAAAAACAATAAAACAAGCAGAAACGCAGGCAAGCGAGGAGGAAGATGCAAGCGAGGAAGAAGAGGTAAAGCGCCCAGCGGCGCAGTGCAAGGCCTGACAACCGGGAAGCGACCCAGCCCCCCGCAGAGCGACCGCCCAGCGGAGCGCGGGGGTTGGCAGGCTCCGGGTCTCAGCAGCCCAGGGTCCCCGAGACCCCAGCCCGGGCCCCGCCTCCGGTCCCCTCCCCAGCCCTTCCCCCGCAGCGCCGCGGACGGCCGCCCAGCCAGCCTGGCCCGGGGTCAGCGCTGCGGAGCGCCGCACGACCGCGAGGCCGCCAGCGCCCTTACCTCCTTCTGCTTAGGGTCTTGCGGGTAGACGTCGGGCGGCCCGAGCCGCGGGCGCTTCAGCGGTCTCTGCTCATAGCTGAGAAGCCCGAAGGCGGCCATGATCTCTCATGTTAACCGGCGAAATGAATGAGAGTTGGAGCTGGAGCAGCCGCCTCTGAGCACCAGGGAGCAGCACTTTGCAGACAGACTCCCTCTTCCCTCCACTCCAGCTTGCCGTGGCGCTGCAGGCAGGAGGAAAAGCAGGTTGGAGACGGCCGCTGCCCGCGCGCAGACGCGTTCAGGGGGGGCCGCCTTCGTGGGCACCCCGCTGCGCCGAGCCCCGGGACGCCTGCTCCGCGGGCGGCGGCGGGGCTGGAGGTCCGCCAGGGTCCGCCGCGGCGCCGGCCTCCCGCCACCCCCACTCAGTCCCTAGGGGGAGGAGCAGCTGATGGGAACGTGTGACTTTCTTCACCAATGAACCCAAACCCACGGGAGGGGGGGCGCACAGACTGGGGTGGGGGAGGGGCATAAAGGGGGAAAAAACTTTTCTTGGCGCCTAGGCGGGAGGCTAGGTGCGGGCCGAGAGCTAGGCGTCCTGGGGCCCACGAGGCGCTGCGCAGCGGCCCGCGCACACTTCCTGGCTCCCAGTGGCCGGCGCCCGCAGCTTTGCTCCCGGAGGACCCGCAGCCCCGGCACGGAACGGAGGACGCGGGGGGAGAGAGGCCGCAAGAGGCGAGGATGCGGACGCCGAACGAGGCGGGTGCCTCCGGGCTCAGCTGGTGCACGAGCTGCGCCGGTCCCCTCGGCGGCGCCGGAGCGCTTGGATGGCTGCTGGCTGCAGCGGCGGCGGCTGGAGGGGGCCGCGCTGGCTGTGGCGCGGGGACGACTTAACCCTTTGCTGTTCCTCCCGGGGCTGGGGAGGGGGTGAGCAGAGGTGGCCGCAAGCACCGACGGACACAGCAGGAGCGCGGCCAATTGGGCTCCCCGGGCCACCCCTGGACGTCGCGTGCCCCGATCCCCACCCCCAGCAGTTTACCTGTTGGTCCCCACCTAGCGGCTAGGCAGGGGCGGGCGGCCCGGGCGCCCTGGCGGCCGCAGCCTCCATCGCTCGGATGGGGTTGGGGAATTGGATTTGACGTTGTGAGGTGTCTGGCTCACCAGCCCGCGGACGCCGCGAAGTTTGCGGCTGCCTGGGGGCGTCGCTGGTCGCCGCCGGCGTCCTCGCCCCCACGGCCCGGGAGCGCGAGCTCCCGAGTTGGCGGACGCCGGCGCGGCGGCCGCACTGAGCATGCCCAGCTCGGCGGCCGGACCGCGGAGGAGTTGGCGGCGAGCTCCGCGAGCGCTCCCATCTGCCTCTCTGGGTTTTCGCAGCCGCAGAGCGCGCAGTCCACCGGCCCTGCGCCCCAGCTGGCTTCGGGGTTAACCCCTTCTGTAGAACCAGCACCAGGAGGGACCCTGGGCCCAGAGCCGCGACCTCCGCCTCTACCCTTCCTGCGGCCGCCATCCCCGCAGCCTAGGCGAAACCTCACCTGCTCTCATCACAGGGATAGGAACCGTGGGGAGGGGGCGATCCTTTCGGGGAATCTCGTCAGTCCACCTGCAGGCGCCCCTCGCTTGCTCCAGGTAGACACACAGAGGCCGGGCCACCAGCCCGGAGCAGGAGACCTAGCCTCGGAGGCGGGCCCAATGTGTCCTAAGGGACCCTGAAGGAGGCGCGCCCAGGAGAACTCGCCTGCACTTGGCCAAGAATGGTGGCTGCCATTTATGGAGTCTTCTAGTGGTTTTATGATCTTGAGGGTCTGAATTTGCTTATAACAACAAACCCTCCAAGGTTTTACTTCATCCTCCTTATAAATGAAGGAAATTGTGTCAGCTCGGAGAGGTTAGATGACTTGTTCAAAGCTGCAAAAGCAAGTCGGAATTTGAACCTACCACTGCTGGAGCTCAGGTTTGTGACCTCACTCCTCTGCTTTGATCTGGAAAGGCTGTGCGCTTGATCTGCCCTTGGCCTGATTGTGTCACATTCCCCATAACTTAAGGAATGTTTTCGACTCCTAGTTCCCAGCTCTGAAGAGGATGTACACAAAACAACCTGCAGCCTTTCTATGGTACCTGGTAAATGTTGATGATATATTAATGCCTACTTTGCTGGCTTTAAAACGGGGGGGGGGGGGGGAGGATAAGGAAGTGGATAAGACACTGTAGACTAGTTCTTCATTGCTCACCCTCTGAACTACAAGTACCTCCAACCTAACCTAAAACCTAAATGGGGCTGTATGGGGCTGAATCCATGACTCAGTCTGAGCTAGCTGAGCTAGACCTCCTAGTACACTAGCCTTCACCGAGAGGTTTCCTTCCACTGCCCACCTTGCCATGAACATTTGTCTTCTAATACCCTGTATATAATAACTTCATGGTGCAGTTCGCCTTGTGTTCTAGCATCTGTCAAATTCAGCTTCTTTGCTTGGAAGAAAATACAGTTTTTATCCATATTAAAGTTATTATCCATAACTTTATTAGGAAATTTATCAAGCTTACCAAAAAAAAAGTGAAGAAAGTATATAATAAATCCTGAGTATTTGTCATCTGTAATAATGTTTCACCATTTTTATTCCTCATATTTTTTCCATTCTCAATGGACTGTTGTTCCCACTGATATAGTAAGTATTGCGTGAATTACACAGCACGGCATTTGGCACATCTCAAAAAACTGTTGATTTTCGGGATGGTTGATAGACGGTTGAATGGGTAAATGGACTTAGCAATTAGTGATACTTTACAGGTACTGTATATACTATATATACTATACATACTATACATACTATATATACTATACATACTATACACACTATACATACTATATATACTATACATACTATACACACTATACATACTATATATACTATACATACTATACACACTATACATACTATATATACTATACATACTATACACACTATATATACTATATATACTATACATACTATATATACTATACACACTATACACACTACGTACTATATATACTATACATACTATATATACTATACATACTATTCACACTATACATACTATATATACTATATATACTATACATACTATATATACTATACATACTATACACACTATACATACTATATATACTATACATACTATACACACTATACATACTATATATACTATACATACTATACACACTATACATACTATATATACTATACATACTATACACACTATATATACTATATATACTATACATACTATACACACTACGTACTATATATACTATACATACTATATATACTATACATACTATACACACTATACATACTATATATACTATACATACTATATATACTATACATACTATACACACTATACATACTATATATACTATACATACTATACATACTATACACACTATACATACTATATATACTATACATACTATACATACTATATATACTATACATACTATACACACTATACATACTATATATATATATACTATACATACTATACACACTATACATACTATATATACTATACATACTATATATACTATACATACTATACACACTATACGTACTATATATACTATACATACTATACATACTATATATACTATACATACTATACACACTATACATACTATATATACTATACATACTATACACACTATACATACTATATATACGATACATACTATACATACTATATATACTATACATACTATACACACTATACATACTATACACACTATACATACTATGCTACTAAATCTGATGTCCATAGTTTGATGGGAGACATGTCCCGTTTTTCTCAGGAACGACTGTCTGTTCTATTTTTGATCATGGCTACTTTTATAAAAGAAAACATTTAATTGGGGCTACCTTACATTCAGAGGTTTGGTCCGTTACTGTCATGGCAGGAAAGATGGCAGCACACAGCAGCCGTGGTGTTGTGGATGTACCTTAGAGTTCTACATCCTGTCTGGGAGGCAGCAGGAAAGCACAGACACTGTGCCTGACTTGAGAAGCTGACAGCCCAAAGCCCACCGCCCTCAGATACACACTTCCTCCAACAAGGCCATACCTATTCCAGAAGGACCATGCTTCCTCTCTCTCAAGTAGCATCGGTACCTAATGACTTAGAGTTCAAGTAGTTGAGGCCATTCCTATTCAAACCACCACAATAAACAAGCAAAATGACCCAGTGAAACATTGTTGCAAAGGTTCCCTGTGCCTGTGTACCCTCTGTGCAGACATTCCATAGCCAGTCTTCTCTCCTTGCCAATGATGGGTGTGCTGTGCAAGCCACAGGCCACCTTCAAAGTTTTCCAGGTTCCTCCAAGTTACAAAGGACAAACAGAAAAGGTGTTCAGTGGCCTCCAAGATCTTTGTGTGAAGATGAAGAAGAACATTTTTCTGACCAGTTCTCAACAATTAGAGGGGGGGAGGCTAATTACAGAGCAGATCCATCGTGAGCCCTAGCATTCCTGCTCTACAGCTTCAGGGCCATTGAAGGAGCAGTAAAGCCAGAGTCAGACCTAATCCCTCCCCAACCTGTGCCTACTGTCACCAGTGCACCAGATGCGTTATCGGTACATAGCAAAAGTAAACACATCAGAAGTGTAAGAGAAGAAACTCCTCACTGTCACTGTGTGACAGCTGTATGCTTTCCCTCCAGTGTAATATTCTCAGCAGTTGCTAGGTTTTCTCCTGGGATTGACACTTGTCCAGGGGCATACAGTACTGTTCTATTACCAGCTTATCTGTAGGCAATCTTGCTTACTTTGAGTTTTTCTTATATCCCAATTACATTTAAATGCATACATCTGGATCAAAAAAGAAAATGTCATGTTTTTCTTTTAGGCAAAAGGGAAAAAGGAAAGAAGGAAGGAAGGAAAAAGCTGGGGGGGGGGCTGGAGAGGTGGCTCAATGATTAAGAGCATGTACTGTGCTTCCAGAGGACCAGCACACATCTGGCAGCTCAAAGCTGCCTGTACCTCTAGTCCCAGGGAGATGCTATACCTCTGGCCTCCTCTGGTATGTGCACTCACACAGACACACCCACACGCATGCGCACTAATAAAAATAATAAGAATAGATATATATTTTTTAAATCAACACGGGTCTAGAAATGTAAAGTATTTAACTAGCATGCTCAAAGTGTTTTCTTTGGGGTACAGTTGATTCACATAATGGGGAAACAAGACAAATACACTAAAAAAAAAAGATTGAGTATTGAGTTTGGCAACACATACTAAAATCAGAATGCCGCAGAGAAGGTTTTTATTTATTTGTTTGTTTTATGTATGTGAGCACACTGTAGCTGTCTTCAGGCACACCAGAAGAGGGCATGAGATCCCATTACAGATGGTTGTGAGCCACCATGTGGTTGTTGGGAATTGAACTCAGAACCTCTGGAAGAGCAGTCCGTGCTCTTAACCACTGAGCCATCTCCCCAGCCCGCAGAGAAGGTTTTTAAATTTTAACAAAGGTATTAATCTTGGAATGTTACATGTGAATTAAGTTTTAATAATTTTGTGCCTACGAAATTAAAGAATATCATCATATGACTCAAGTGACAATGACCAGTAGGATTGTACTGCTAGCTCAGTACATGGTTTCAATTTTCCTAGTAGCCATATTTAAAAAGATAAAATTAATTTTATCAGTATAATAATTTGGTCCAGTGTAGCTAAAATTTTGTTATTTCAATGTACGGGCCATAATTAAGAAAGAAAAGGATGGTGCTGGTGAAAAGACTCGAGTAGCAGAGGTTTGATGCCAAACCTGCTGTCCTAAGTTCAGTTCCCAAGACCCACATGTTAGAAGGAAAGAACAAAATCTTGCAAGATGTCCTCAGACCTATACCCACCCACCAAGGTTCAAGTGTGAGCACATTCATGAACACACACATACACTAAAATAAATAGTAATGAAATACATGTAATTTTTAATGAGTGAGGTATTTTGTTTTAGATTAAATCTGGTGTGCATTTTATTTTAGCAACACACTCCATCTTAAACCACCACACAAGTGTATCTAAATCTGTAACATACAGGATTCTATTTTTTCTGAGACAAGGTCTTTTGTAGGACAGGTTGACTGCAACAACCTTGAACTTCTAACCTTTCGGCCTTTACTTCCTAAGATCTTGGATTACAGGTGTGTGCCGCTGTTTACAAAGTGCTGGGGATTGAACACAAAGATCCAAGCTAAGCAAGTGCTTCCCCAAAGCTCATTTACAGGATCTTAATAAGATGCTGAAGAAACGGATAGGTTGCCAAATTAAGAGAACTAAGAGAAAGATGAAGACGTAAAGAAGAAGAATAAAGAACTCAGGAAGACACAAGGTGCCCAAAAAGCAGTTGATTCCTACACAGATGAAAGCTTCAGAGGGGCAAGGAGCAAGGTAAGCCTGGGGCTTCAACCTAAGTAATAAAACAGGAAACTGAACTAATGAGAAAGGCAAAAAATTAAGCCTTCTTCCCCACACAAACAACATTACTCCTGTTCAAGCTCACACTCTGCTTCGAAGCACTAGAATCATAATTTATCAGGTGGCCCAGAGCTATCCCCACTCTACAGATTAGACAAATGCTGAGATACTCGGGAATCCAGTAGGAAATCCAAAAAGTGGTTTACTGATACAGTTCCAGAGATTGATAGCCCCCTTTTGTGATCACCTCCGTAAAGTGGGTAAGTATAAAATCACAATGGAATTGGGTCTCTCCAGGGAGCAATCACTCAGACTGCCACTGTAGAACTGTTTCCTTGTGACAGGAAAGAGACACAGCCTATGTTAGCCCAATGGTCCCATCAGTGAATATATACCAACAGTTAATTATCACCCAATGCCTTTACTATTCATTTCCTCCCAGAGTTTCCCTGGGCTCACAGATATATTTTGTGTTTTATTGTTTATTATGAGGAATATTCTGTTTTGTTTTGTTTGAGACAAGGGTTACCTATTTTGGCCAGGCTGGCCTTGAAGTCAAGATCCTCCTAACTCAGCCTTTTAGGTGCTGGAATTTCAGGAATGTGAATGCCTGCATGTCTACCCACACCCAAAAAGAAAATGTTTTGTTTTTTTTTTTAATTCGTTTTGACTTGCGTTGTTCTATGTGGCCTGTTGAAGGGCATCTGCTGCCGCTGGTCCACATTCACCAGAGATAGTGTCTGTGAAATTCTCTCTTTTAGGGAGATATAAACCAAGTCTACCTGTGTTCTTAAAGTCCCAAAGCCACACTGAGGTCTGATCCCACAGAGTGGGCTCTGTGGTACCAATGACTTTATTGGGGTTGTTTACATAATGATGGATAAGCAGTGAAGGGTAGGGATGTGGGTGGCCTGAAATTAGCCGAATTCCGAAGATCTCCACCCACTGTGGATGAACGCTCCCATGTTCCCAAAGATGGGGTTCTCCCTAGTCCTCCCTAGCCTCTATATTTTAGTCACGGGAGGCTGATCAATAGTCAACAAGCCGAGGTGGGGTGCTGCTTTTCAGAAAGCCACAGCTGAACTCATGAAGATGGTGGCAGTTTGGCTTGGAGTTAAGTCAGTACAACAGACGCCAGTCTGTCAGAGCAGAAGATGGTCTGCCGGTAGATGGCTCACGTGCCTGCTTTCCAGTGCCTTTGGGAATGAGGGTCCAGCTATATGGAGATGCCCCCTGGAACACAGAAGGGCTTCCCACTGTTTTGTTGAAGAGAATTTGAACTGCAGAATGATTGACTAAAGTTTACAAATTTTATTGCTAACTAGACACAATCTAATCTGCATCATCTGTTAGTTACAAGCTATGACCTGCATGGTGGGGTATGTATGATAAAAAATTAATTGTAAAATTATCCACTATGACTTCCTTCAACTTTCTCAATATTATTTCGATTCCAGGTTCTAGAAAATCTGTTTAATTCTCCTATATATCCATAAAATCATACAAAACAAGAAAGCATGATTAAAATGTATTGAAATAAAAATTTAATCTTTACACTCAATGCTTTTATATTGAAATGAAGTATAGTAAAAATTCGATCTTTACACTCAATGCTTTTATATTGAAATGAAGTTTAGTAAAGGTTTGTATAAGAACTTGGCTTGCCTACTACATATCAGACATAGCCTTGCAACTACTCTTTGCTACATTTAAAGATTAAATTCTAAGACAAAAATAAGTGCTGTCACTCTGGTCACACAGTACATGTGAGGAATAGTACCACACAATAAATCACACAGTATAGCATTCTATACTAGTATTTCCTAAATTTTTGTAGTTGAGTATATGTGTGATGTATGTATCCATACATGTATTAATGCTTCTAGAGGCCAGGGGAAGATGTCCCTTGTCCTCTGCCACTCACCACCTCACTCCTTAAGACAGCACCTTTAACTAAGTCTAGACAATCCCAGCACTGCTCTTGTCCCTGCCTCTCACAGTGACACAATTTCAAACCTTCGTCCAGCCATGCCAGACCTTTTATGAATGCTACGGACCAGAACCCATATGTGCATAGTTGCAAAGCAAGCATCTTTACCATCTCCTTACCCCTTATTAGTATTTCCAAGTATTGTCCTGTAGTCTCACCCCATCCCATTTCTCTGGGTTGTTAAAACAAACAGCAAAATTGACCAGTTTGGTTCTTATTTTCATTTCTCCGTTCAACCTCCGGCGATTCTTAACTCTCCTCCAAAACATGAGAACTGAAGAAAATAAAAGCACAGTGACTAGTAACTGTTCACATAAGGAAGTGGGACTGTGCTAGTCGGCGTGGTACGACAGACCTCTCTGCCTCCCCGCTGTACTTGAATCGCTCCTCAGCTCCTCTTCCTCTCTGCTTAGCCAGGCACTGCGTTCACAGCTTCTTCCAGTGTGTCATCTATTCACAGCCTCTGTCCCGTCCACTGCTGCACAGAGGTTGATGTCTGCAGTGCTCATGACTGCCCTCCTGGCTGGCCATTTACCTCCCAGTCCACAGTAACAGGTATCTGAAGTACCAGAGATTAGGAAGACGGGGAAAGTACTTGTTAGCTCAGATTCGACAAACAGATTTATAAACTGAGTGTAAAAATAGGTCTTTAGGAAAATGCTACAACTAAGATAGAAAATGTGTTAAATAAGCAAGAATTCAGAGAACTCGGGGAATAATTTGCCCAGGCAAACAAGAAGTGTCCATGATAAATGTAAATAAATAGACATGATAAAATGTGAATATGTAGGTATTTAATTCTCTTGATCTAGGTCTGAGGCAATTTGGGCTGCTATAACAAAGTACCATAGACTGGTTAGATTAAATAACAAAAACATATTTCTCAGACTTCTGGAGTCTGGGAACTCCAAAGTGAAGATGCCAGTGTATTCTGCTCCTGCAAAAACCTGTCTTCTTGGTTTTGAGATGGACCCTAAAGATGACAAGGAGTGATCTTAATGGTTTTTTCTGTGGACATCAGTCCTGTTCATGAGCATTCCACCTTCGTGACCTAATTACTTCCTAAAGGTCTGGCTTCCATATGATTTGGGGGGGGGTATATTCAGTTCTTTTTAATGCATATGCATTCCAGAGCAAATAGAGGGCAGACACATTCTGGCATCTCACTGTAAAGTCACGTCTTAGCTCTATCCACATACAAGGCCTGTGCTTATCTCTCGTCTGTTTCCGCATTCACCTGGTCCTCAGTAAAACCTCAGACAATGCTTCAACATATTTTCAGGCTATTGTCTCCCTGCCCCAGTTACTTATCTAAAATGTAATGCATGAGGTTATCAGATCAATTTTTCAAAGATCTTCATTTTATTCTACCTCTCCTAGTTAAAAGTCCTTTCCTGAATCCTTACTACTTTAAAAAGAATAAAGTTGAAGCTTCTTGGTATAAAAAAAAAGAAGACGGTTTTTTTATAGCCCAGAGAGATCAGGGCTGGTATAGACCAGGCTGAGGTGAGCTGAGACACTGCCCGGGATGCCTTAGCTTCTCTTTAAAGTTCAGAAATGTCTCACTCGGGCGCCGCCCATGTGTGAGGACACACGCCACATCTGACCTGCTTCAGTCACTTTCTGAGAGCTCATGCCAACTCTCTTGCCTCTTAGTCTTAAATGAGACTGTGGGGGACCTAGAACTGGAGCCTTCAGAAGATCCGGTTCATTCTAGGATAACGAGTTAGGGAGGAGCAAGAACAGTAGGAAATGGGGACATACTTAATGGTTTTACACAGAAGCTTATGTTTAGACTCACTTTGTAACATAGACAACTGGAGATGAGTTGGTAAGCAGGGATGTAGGAATGGATCGACAGTCGATAACTGCACTCCAGACAGAGATGGTGGTTGCTAATGGTGGGAGTGCAGATGGGTAGATGGATATAAGTGATATTTGATGTCAAATTAACATGATTTAGTGAGGATCAGATCCAGGGATGAGAATGAAAAGATAGAAGGACGTCTGGAGTTCTAGGTTCTAGAATAAGATTAATGTGGGGGGGGGGGGCTCAGTCATAGGATGAGAGAAACTTGGAGAAGAGTTGTTTCTGCCCAGTAGAGGGAAGAAGAGTTGAATCTGGGACACAGAGATGATTATAAAATAGTGTAGTAGGCTGGCCCAGCCACTTCCAGTGATCCTGAGTCTTGGCATCCCTACCCTTATGTCATTCTTCTTTTCATGTTGGCAAGCCTACCATTTTGCTTCTAGAAGAAGGCAAAAGTGATGGAATATCATCTCTGAGATTAGGTTATGAAGAGACTGACACTTCCATACCCTGTCCCTTCCCTTTCTTCCTCTTTCCTTGTCCCTGTCAGTGTACTCTGTCAGTAGGCTGCCATATTGAAAGTTCCCCTCTATCAAGGATCCCCACCAGAGACTGGGATCTCTGAATTGGTATAGACCTGAGACCTAACAGTCACATGAGTATAATTTGAAGTGAATTGCTTTTCCCTCTGAGCACTGAGATGCTGGTAACCCCACTGACACCTTGGCTGTAGCTCCCAAACACTTAAGGGACTCAGTGGGGACTCTGGCTCTGCTGCATCTACGTTCCCAACTCAAAGAAAGTATGAGGTGTAGGCGCACATATCTGGGGTGTTAGATGTCAAATTTTGGGGAAATGTATTACAAAGCAATAGATAATATAATTGGCATATATAAATATACATGAGATTCATGAGCATTTATAGAGAAAGTATGAAGTGAAGAAGAGATTGTTGGAACATGTCACAAACTCACAATGTACAGGAGAAAATGGCAGAGACACTGGAGCAAAGACAGGAGAAAGACTCACACCAGCAGAAGACAGTGCTTCAAAGAGTCAAGATCACTCTAGGAAGAAAAGTAGCAAAACACTGGCTTTAGTATAAAAGCACTTCAGGATTCCAGCAAAAGCAGCCACTGTAGCACTGAGGGGCCAGGGTGATATAGAAAGAAAACACACAATAAAGAAAAAAAAATAAAAAATGCAGACAACTGAGTGTGGAATTCCCTGTAAACATTGGAAGAAAAGTCAAGCAGTATGTAAGTTAGGTTATTTGGGCCTCTGTTTTTAAAGATCTGAGGGGATAGGCATGTAGGAAATGAGGTTTCAAGTGAGAGAGAAAAGCTGATTCAAGAGGAAGAAGAAACAGTGAAGAGAAAACTAGGAGTCCCAGAAGTCAGGAAGGGGGTTCTCGGCTAGATATATGTGAATACATAACCTACAGGAGGCTAAAATACCTCCATACAAGAACTCTCTCTAGTGCAATAGGAAGAGACCATCTGCTCTGAGAAAGGTAGAAAGGTTGCAAGTTTGAGGAAAGAGGAAAGGCTTGAGGCAGTCACCCAGGAAAAAGGGACAGAGGCCATAAGATTTCTGTTTGGTATAAGGACCTATTCAAAGTCAGTGACTGAAGCTATGGTGAAATCAATCTGTCCTCCTGGTTGGCTGTTGGATACAGGCCCGGGGAAACAGTTGGATTCATCTAGGTATAGAGCTTAGAAAAATGGTCTATAACAGGTCACCTAAATCTAGAAAACTATGGTGGCATATGGAAGGGAATGTAGACATATTTTTCAGTGAGTCCATGTTAGGAGTCAAGAAAGAGAAAGGTGTATTCTTCGGAGACAATGGGGGACAGATAGTGCCAATGACACCAGAGTAGCACTGCTGAAAACACCATCAAACAAACAACCAGAAGAAGGTGAGACCATAGCCAGAGTGCTCAGATATATCAGTGTGTGGTTTTTGATATATGGTAACAGTGTCCTTGGCATTTCTGTGTTGAGTTAGTGGCCGATCGCACCAAAAGGTGAAAGAAAGGTAGCTCCCGGGTGCCATAGAAAGTGTAAAGGGCACCTTGTGAGTCCAATACCAACAGTTGTTTAAAGGTAGATCTCATATATTCTTGTGGGTGGTTGGAGTAGAGGTTGAAACTGAGTCTCACACTGTAACTCAGGTTCATCTGGAACTATGAATCCCATCCTGGCCTTCCCATCTCAGCTCTCTCCAGTCCTGGGATTACAGATATGAGCCTCCGTCATTAACTCAGATTTTGGGTTATGGAAAGGAAAACTGTGCCTACTTAATAAAGCCAGTGTTAGTTGACTTTTTTATTATATGCAGTGTATGATGTTCCCCTTATTAAACTATAGCCTATTCCATTAATCGAAATGCACAAAGAGGGTGGGGAGGGTTGCCAAGTGATGATAGACAAAGAGTGTCTTCAAGGAGAGAGGCTTTAGCAAGGCAGGAGACAGGTAGAAAGTGGGCGTTAACCAAGTGTTAGAGAAAGAGTCATTCAGGTGAGGTAATAGTCTAGTTTTAGAGAGAGGTCTCAGGAGGCCATAGTGATGGAAGATGAAGGAAGGATGGAAGACTGCTATAAAAGATTTCCAAAACTTCATGACAGTTACGTCACAGAGCTAGATCTGCAGGAATATTGGCATGCAGGTTAAGTGTGCATGAATAAATGTCATGTGGACATGGAGGTCATGTGAGCATGAAGGCCAGATGGGCATGGAGGTCAGTTGGCCATGAAGAGCAGGTTCTACTTGGTACCTTGAGCATCAGTGAAAACAGCTGTTTGGTCTGTATGTTGTTTTGAGGGTAAGGACCCTGTTACCTTCTCTCAGAGACTATCGGGTTGCGCCCTGATAGGAGAGAGAAGAGAAATGACATCCCTTTGGCCCCTGTGGAGAATCAACATGTAGGCTCAAAGCTGCATAATGAAACCTGGCAGTTTTTCTAAATTCTCTCCAAGTCTCTCCAGGGGCAGAAAAAGAAGAAGCCTTCTGTGACATGGGACTGTGGGCCATGGGGCCGGATAGAAGAGGGTGAGGGAGGCATCTTGCCCTCTGTTCTAATAATTGGCCCATAAGGGATGTCACCTCCCAGAGGAAATGGGTGTTCCCCTCCCTGAGCCCTCAGCAGTCCCAAAGCAGAGTGACAGCCAGTGTTCCTGCTAGATCATCCATGTTGCCATAGCAACAAACTTGCCCCTGGAGTCATGGGTTGATGGCAAAATGATTAGGCCCCTTACAAAGGTTGTTGCTGCAGGTTTTACGAAGAAAGCAGAACAGGTTGATGGGCCCGAAGCCCTAGAACCAAGAGCATTTAAGGCAGAACTTTATTTCAAGTGTCAGATGTCTAGAGTATGAGAAGGAACTACGTTCAACCCTGGATGGGACTAGATGGTGCAAAATTTGGTCAGCAAGTAGAAGAGCCATTCCTGGGATGGATTTTGTAGCAGAAAGTTGAGGGTATGGTGGAGTAAGGGCCAGAGTGTTTCTGGTTTCCTTTCTCTGGCTGAAGGATTCACAGTGTGGTAGGCGAGCTTAATTACTAGCTAGAGACTCCAACTAACCATGTTGATCCAGTGCTAGCTTGACATCATTCGCTTTTATGTTTGTGAGTCAAGGAAATCTAATTGGAAAGGGTGTGTGTGTGTGTGTGTGTGTGTGTGTGTGTGTGTTTAAGCCAACATGAGGTGTAATTCCTCAAGTGCCCTCCACCTTATTTTTTCAGATAACATTTCTTAGTTGTCTGAGGCTAGCCAACTAGGCTAGACTAGCTGGCCGGTGAGCCCCAGGGATCATCCCATACCTTCCTAATAATAAGATTATCATCTCACTTGAATAGAATTCCATACATTTTTCTGTTGACCCATAAAAGGGCAAATACCACTCATGATATCTGAACAGTATGGTCAACTAGACGTGCTTCCTAGCTAAGCTATAGTTGTCTACTAGATCAATTGTTGGCTTGTAAGGAAATCTGCTACACTCTGCCCAACAGCTACCTAGCAACAGCTTGTGTTGCCACCGGACAGGTGTGAGCCTGGCATATAAGAGCACTGCTCCTGTCCCAGTGCTCTCTCTCCCATCCTGCTTTGCCCCCCTCCCTGTATGTATGCATGTATGTACGCATGTATGTATGCATGCATGTATGTATGCATGTATGTATGTATGTGTGCATGTATGCATGTATGTATGTATGCATGCATGCATGTATGTATGCATGTATGTATGTATGCATGTGTGTGTGCATGTATGCATGTATGTATGTATGCATGCATGTATGTATGCATGTATGTATACATGTATGTATGCATGTATTCCAAGCTGGCCTTCCTTCTACTCTTTCTCTCTTCCTGTTCCCTCCACACAGCTTTTCTCTGCCTCTACCCCTCTCCAGGTCCCTGCTCCCTTTCCCCTCAATAATTAATCCTCTTTATACTAGGCCTGTTGCATGTTGCTACTCCTCAGGGGGACAACCTGGCAGGGCTCACCAAGGTTTTCCTTAGGCCACAGTTACACTGTGTTAGGATTCATAACACCAGTACTGACTGTCCATCTCATCTGGGATCTGTTGGATTATAAACACTATCAGGGAGTCTGTGAGAATGTATCCTTACATTCTTAATGTGAAATATGAAGCCTCTCTCATGGTGTGACTGTTTGGGATTGGTTATTTATTATTTTGTTTTGTTATTTTTGAGACAGGGTCTTAACTTTGTAGCCCCAATGTGGGCTTCAATTTGCCATTTCTCTGGTTCCATTTCCCAGGAGTTGGGAATGGAGGTGTGTGCCACCACAGCATGCCAATATAAATATAAAATATAAATAATGAGTTGGACAGATGACTGAAGGGGTGGCCATTGACAGCCTTAGGGCTCTCCAAGAGCACTTTGGTCCTTGCCATATGTCCTCTTCTTGCTTGATGGCAGTTCCTCGGATGCAGATATTCCATCTGATTGTCACCAAGTGCATCAGAGATTAGAAGGCTCTGGCTCTGGGTGAACTGTCGGACACCAGTGGCAGCCTGGAGGAAGACAAGGTTTCAGATGTACTTTAGCCATCAGCAGTGGCCGTGTCCATGAGCCCTGGTTGGTAACCATGACGTTCATGGACAGATCTCCTCCTCCTGAACTGAGGACCTGTCTTCCTTCACAGGCAAAGACTGGACCTTATGAGAACTGTGCTAAGAACAAGGACTTGTGTTCATCCTGCAGTACAGGGAGGGGAAGGTTTTCCTTCTGGTCTCCCTGGAATCTCAACACTCTGGTGGGAAGGAGGAGGGGAGGACAGTGGTATGGGGGTGTGGTGAGTTAGAATGATTTAATTCCACAGACGCACAATTGGAGACACGTAAGATCTCTGTCCTAGTAAAGCGTACACAATGCTATGTGAACACACAGACTTTTATCGTCTTCTTATCACTCAGACTTGTTGAAAATTATAAGTTGTGTATGTATGTCTGCATGTTTGCATGTATGTGGGCACATATGCATGAGTGTGGAGGCCTGAGGTTGACCAGGGTGACGCTGGGTATCTTCTTAGATTGTTCTCCGCATTGTTTGCTGAGGTCGGGTCTCTCACTGAACCTGAACCTTGCATTTGATAACTAGCTTGCCCCAGAAATGTCTTGTCTCTACTTCCCAAGATCTGTGGTTGCAGGCCGGCCATCATACCTCCCCAGCTTTTATGTGGGTTCTGGGATCCAAACTCGGGTTCATTCCTCAGGTGTGCTTGGCAAGTACTTTATCTACTGAGCCCATCTCCACAGCTCTGTTACTGCTTCCTGCTGGCTTCTCCCAGTGTGTGTAAGCTCCACATAGTACAGCTTTACCCTTTCCCTCCCCCACATAGAGCAGAAGCTATTAGATGGATGGATGCTATCCTGGATATTTTGGAGTGGGTCTGCTGTATGTCTAAGCACACTACTCTATTTTCCTTCATTAGTTTCCATGGCATGAGTGACAGCTACCACATGCTTCTTCGCTGTCAAAGCCCCAACACCATTTTCTGACCGCATGTGCGCTGACTACCCAGTAACACGCCAGCATCGGTACTTCCTCTATCTGAGGAAGAGGCGATTCTACTCCCACTCTTCACAATATCCACACCCCTGGACAAAGGTTTCTTGGGCTCCCAAATATATTTTGTAAAATAACATTTTTGTTCTTTTTAGTCAGCTTTTTACCTGGGTACCAAGTGTCAGTCCATCTCACGGACAGGCTGGGGGCTATCAGTAAGCCCAGGCTCTTTTACTAGATTTGGCTTCTGTGCACTGTCTTTTTCTCCCTGTTATCTCTGTTATCCACTAAGGTTCTTCAGCTTTGCTCTTTACCATCCCTAGGAAAGCCTTCAGCACCACCTAAGCCTTGAGCAGAACCCAGCAAGTTTGAAAGTACCACAGGAACAATAAGAACAGCAGCTGCTGGAATAAAGCGTCCATTTCACCCCATAGGTGCTGTGGAATAATGAAGGGCTTGCATCAAGAGATTGTGTAGAAGAACAAGCCCCTAAGGAGCAGGTCCTTACTGTCCACGTGTGAGATGTCCCATCAGAGAGACAGTAGGAAGCCCCTGGCCATTGTCCTTTCCGGACAGGTTCTAGAGCAGCAGACTCCTGCCTCCTGTCCCTGTTCTCTGAGTCAGCGACTCACTTCAAACATTCCCGACTTTCTCATTTCTGGGTACAAGTCAGATAGGCTGTGCAACTTTGTGTGCTGCCAAATAATGGGGTACCCAAATAGTTAATTAACTGTTATGGGGGGGTCTGTTTTCTAGATATTTCTGACGAAACCAGAATTGAACCAGGTAAAGCAGATTGCCCTTCTTGGCGTGAAACTTACTGAAGACTGGGATACAAAAGGCAGAGAAGGAAAGCAGACCTGGTCAAGCGCGACAGAAAAGGGGACTGCTGAAATGGGATGTTTATACCATTCTTCCGAGGCTCGGGAGCATCACAGGAAAGAGAGTCAAGAGGAAGCGGCGGACTGTTGTCTTCGGCCATGTCAGGGGCACCATACTCTTTCACACACAGCGGCAAGCCTGAGTTCACCGTTCACAGACTAAACTGTCATCACTGCCACAAAACCTTCACAGAACTGAGTCGTTCAGATTCTGTAATGAATTCAGGAGAGAGGTCAAGGCCCCACCCTCCCTGAGGTTTGGGGTTGAGACCACTTAACACTGCCTGGCTTAACCTAATCAGTGTGCTTCCTCTCCAGTCGTCCTGCCCCCTCCTGGCCTCTCTCCCTCTCCCCCTCCTTCTCTCTTATCTCCCCCTCCCCCTGTTCTCCCCCTCCCCCTCCTTCCCTTTTATCTCCCCCTCCTCCTGTTCTCCCCCCTCCTTCCCTCTTTTCTCCCCCTCCCCCCTGTTCTCCCCCCTCCTTCCCTCTTATCTCCCCCTCCCCTGTTCTCTCCCTCCCCCTCCTTCCCTCTTATCTCCCCCTCCCCCTATTCTCCCCCTCCCCCTCCTTCCCTCTTATCTCCCCCTCCCCCCTGTTCTCCCCCTCCCCCTTCTTCCCTCTTATCTCCCCCTTCCCCTGTTCTCCCCCCCTCTCCTTCCCTCTTATCTCCCCCTCCCCCTGTTCTCCCCCCTCCTTCCCTCTTATCTCCCCCTCCCCCTATTCTCCCCCTCCCCCTCCTTCCCTCTTATCTCCCCCTCCCCCCTGTTCTCCCCCTCCCCCTCCTTCCCTCTTATCTCCCCCTCCCCCCTGTTCTCCCCCTCCCCCTCCTTCCCTCTTATCTCCCCCTCCCCCTGTTCTCCCCCCCTCTCCTTCCCTCTTATCTCCCCCTCCCCCTGTTCTCCCCCCTCCTTCCCTCTTATCTCCCCTTCCCCTGTTCTCCCCCTCCCCTCCTTCCCTCTTATCTCCCCCTCCCCCTATTCTCCCCCTTCCCCTCCTTCCCTCTTATCTCCCCCTCCCCCCTGTTCTCCCCCTCCCCCTCCCCCTCCTTCCCTCTTATCTCCCCCTCCCCCTGTTCTCCCCCCCTCTCCTTCCCTCTTATCTCCCCCTCCCCCTGTTCTCCTCCCTCCTTCCCTCTTATCTCCCCCTCCCCCCTATTCTCCCCCTCCTTCTCTCTTATCTCTCCCTCCCCCTATTCTCCCCCTCCCCCTCCTTCCCTCTTATCTCCCCCTCCCCCCTGTTCTCCCCCCCTCCTTCCCTCTTATCTCCCCCTCCCCCTGTTCTCCCCCCTCCTTCCCTTTTATCTCCCCCTCCCCCTGTTCTTCCTACCCCTCCTCTCCTCTTATCTCCCCCTGTTCTCCCCGCCCTTAACAAGTAACTAATATTGTCCAAGACAGTCTTGAAATCTCTCCTTGCAGAAAGATACAACAGACTCTATCGTTAGGGGAAAAAAATCTGGAAAAGTCATAAAAGCAACAGGTCAGACACAGATATTGGGCCACCTCCTCCTCCAAGTAACTGTAGAGTTAGCAGCATACAGCTGGTTATCTGTTTAGAAGGTGCTGGTTTTCTTTAAAGTAAAAATAGCCCTTGTCAGGGCTAGAGCACTCTCCTCACTAGCTTCATTAGTTTCTGGAATCTGGTCAGCATCTTCACGGGACAGGCCTTAAAGATGTTTGCATGTGTATCCACTCCCTCTCTGCTGGGCATCTCTTCTTGTTGTCCTGGCTCTTAGAGTGAGCTAACTGTCCTTTATCACCTTCCCGATGCCACATTAAGAAGAGAGCTGGTGAACTTAGGCATTTCCTAGATGTTCTCCCTGGCTCTACCTATCCTGTATGGTCATAAGGTTTGAGTTCAGGGGCTAGATTGGTGTTGGAGGCCACTGGCTTCTTACCGGACTGCATTTTGACATCATCGGCAAGTATGGTGATCTGTGTGGTGCTGCTCCAGCTAAACTAAAGCTGTGTTCCTAGCATCCTTCTTCCCTCTGTACTTCCAAGACTTCAGTGGCCACAAGTGCTACTTTGTGCAAGCTTTGACTAGAGGAAGTGAGTCATCTTCTTATCCTCTGCACATCTGTCATTGTAGGTAAGGACACCGGGCCTGACCTTAGCTCACACTGAGATTTCCCAGGTCACCTTGTTGATAGGATGTAAGCCATTAGCACCCCCACCGCTCAGCTGCTGCTGGGAGTTACATCCTCCTTTAGTTCCTATGACACCAGTTTCCCCTGAAGGGATCTTTTCATCGAAGTTAGAGGTTGGGAGGCAAGGGAAAGCTATGCGCAGTCAGAGTTCCCTTGTGGTCTCTAGTTCACACTCACTTGACATCTTTCTTCCTGAGCCTGGCCCTGGATTGCCAGGACCCAACACTAGATGCAGAACCAGCTGCCACACAGGTGATTATGCAAGCCTTGTCACCTGTCAGGTTATATCCCCCCCCCCAAGTGAATTAGGTGCTGCATTGCAGGTGCTACCAAGGGGGCTTCTGGATTTTTTTCCCCTTTCTTTTTCATCTACCCACTCATCATGGGGAATGAAAGTAATTAGCAGGTGGGTCAGATGTTCCTGGCTCGTTTTCACCATGACCTCATCCAAACTAGGTACCTAGGGCATGAATAAAATTAGATAAAAATCTGGGGGAAACTCCTAAACATCACAAGGTTAATGTAAACTCACTGCCCACAGGATAACACAAGGTCTAAGATACGATGTTGTTTAAAGCAATAAGGAAAGAATATAGAAGCTAATTAGAGAGGTGCAAAGATACTTTTCCTGCATATGTAACTCATGTTAAGCACCTAATATGTGCTATAAAATTGTTTATAGAATAATAAAAATAGCTGACATTTGAGGATTTGTATTATATTACGCAATTTTCTAAGGATAAAGAGTTTAGAAAGATGTTTGGAAAAAACACACAATGCATGTTACGTGTTATTCGATGTGCTGTTTGTGTAGTATCACATTGAACTGTCGCAATGATCCCATGAGGTGGTGCTTGTAACAGGTGCTATCTTTTACCAAGTAGGTGCACCATCTTCCGGTTGTTGTGGGCGTTGGTTGCTAAGTGTGCTGCTCTTTCTCCAGAGAATTGTTTTCTGTGCTATAGGAGCCACCTGAGGTTGTCTCCCTACACCCCCTGGGTGAACAGTCAGGCCGAAAAGACTCAGAGACTCAGAGGCTTTGCTGCAGGGTGGCTCTGCCTTTAGGTGTGGCCCAAATGCTCCCTGTGGTTTACTTTAGAACTAAACCCCAGCTGAGGCCACAGAGTATTGCCCCGTCTTAACCCGAACACCTCCATATTTTCTCTTGAGATAATCCCTCAAGAAATCATGAGACTTCCAAATCTTTTCTTGTGTTTTAACCAGAGGCAGTCCTGGGTACACTAGCAATATTCCCATTTACAACAAGAAAATAGCAGGGAGACCAAGGGCCCCAAAACACATGGTAAACTATATTTGAATTTAGGGCATCTGAGCTCCTGTTCTTTTCGTTTCTCACAGCTGTTCATGGAGTCATACAAATCAGAAAGAACTTAAGAGCTAATAAAAATCTTATGTCTCGATAAACATCAGTCCAACCCATCCTGACTTACTGAGAATTGATAGTCAATCAAATATAACTGCTCTGCTTCCTGCGTGTCACTCACAGGTTCATAATGAAGACACGTGGTCACCAATAGAAAGCAGTGTTTATGGTTATAAACACATACACACACATATAAACACACTCACTCACAGACACAATTGGCGTACCCTGACTTTGAATGGTTCATCTTAAGATGGTATGTTTGTGTGTGTGTGTGTGTGTGTGTGTGTGTGTGTGTGCACTTGCATGTGTACGAGGACAGAGACTGACACCTGTAGTCTTGTTTAATCACTCTGTACCATATGTCTGGGGCAGGGTATTAAGCTGAACTTCATGCTCACCACTTCCGCCCCTGGAATCATTCTCACGGTCAGACCAGCGCATGCCACATGCCCAGCTTGTTGACATGTTTATGTGGACGGTGAGGACCAAGCTTGAGTCCTCACATTTGTATATCATCATTTCTCAACTCGATGAAGTGGCAGTATGAGCGATGATGCTCTCTCGTGACATTCGCACCATCAGTGAGCTGAAACTCCTAGTTACACACGTGAGCTATTAACACTTCACTGAAAATCAGGCTTTGTTAGATGCTTCTCCCAACTACTGGCAGCAGGAAGAGATATGCTGGGAGTGTCGTGTCCCTCCTAATCCTTCCACTCTTGTCCTCTAGGTCTGCGGTTGGTTTCTGGGTTATTAGTTCTAGGTTTCATTTAGAAGCAGAATCTTTCTTATTAATATAGCATACCATGTACATAGTATGGATTTTGTCTGTTTCCCCCTCCCCCTTTTTTTTCTTAACACCGGCCTGAAAGTCGTTCCATGTCAGAATTGCTTATGCGTCTTCCCTGCTTCTGAGCTCTCCACTGTGTGGATACTGTAGTTCACTAACCAGTCTCCGTGATGGGGGACTTAGGGTGTGCATGTGTGTGTAATTTTACGGTGACAAAAATACTGCAATACATAACCTTGAGTGTGGGTATTTTTGTTCCATTAGAGGAAGCATCATGCGGAGACAGAAACCACACAGCGATTAAAATATAGGAA
This sequence comes from Micromys minutus, assembly GCF_963924665.1. NCBI lineage: Eukaryota > Metazoa > Chordata > Mammalia > Rodentia > Muridae > Micromys > Micromys minutus. The sequence goes on along the minus strand of NC_137984.1, from coordinate 56,598,464 downwards.
GTTTAATGCTAAAAAGTATTAAATCCTGCTAGAGCAACACAGAGAAGTAAAGAACTGTCTAGGTTGGCTAACATTTTCTTTCGTAGGACAGACTGTAAATACATTGGCCATGCTCTCTCTCACAGCATGAAATGCTCTGTAGAGAGTACATAAATACATGGGCCGGAATGTGTTCCCAAACAATTTTATTTCCAAAACAGGTGGTGAGTTAGACTTAGATAGCTGACCATAGTTCCCCAAACCTGATGTAAAGAATATTCCAGTGCAGGGGGAGGGCACCAAGGCAGCAGACCTAGCCATAGACTCCCACGGTCTGTCAGGCTAATGCTGGACGGAGGAGAAACTGACGGATCTACTAATCTTGTCCACAGTTGGGTGTGGGCGGCCAGCAGGAACCACCTTCCTGGCATACAACCCCATAAAAATAGTCAGACCAGAATAGTCACAGAGCGGCCTGGAGCACTGTGTGGCACTCTGGCTGGCCACTAGACCCAGTTCGAGAATGAGCACTCTGACACTACCTGCCTGATTCCATCACACTCCTCCACCAAGGCCCCACGGGCTCCTGTGTGAACTGCAAAGTCAAAGGCAAACCCAGTCAGCCAGAACTAGAAATTGTCCCCTTTCCTTCTGCAGTGTTTCTCTAGCGCCCTCTACTGACAAAGCTTAATATTCGTTACCGCAGTGAAGCTTCGGAGGGTGGATCAAAAGTGGAAAGGCTCCGGGGTAATTTGTGAATTGACTTATTCTGTAAGACTGATCACCCGGCATCCTTGAATACAGCGTGTTTCCAAACTCCTTTTTTTTTTTTTTTGTTAATATGAAAATTATAAAGTCTTATCTCTGTGTAATTTTAAATTTAATGTATTGGTAAAATTGAGTATCTTTCTATATACTGAGCTTTTTGTGAATGTTTGCATCTTTATCGGCGGCGATTCAGATGGTTGTGTATAACGCTATGTGGAATAGTGTACATCGTGGGGTTTGCCTGCATGTGTGTACGTGTATTGAGTGAGTGCTTGTTGCCTGACTCAAGTCAGAAGATCGATACAGATCTCCTGGGCCTAGAGTGACGATGGCAAATTGTGAGTGTTGGGAACTGAACCTGGTTTCTCTGCAGGACTGATAAACTCTGAGCTGCTGAACTGCCTCCAGCCTCCCATTCTCGTTTTAATAGAGCCCACGGCCTATCATGCCTAGCTGTAAAGAAAACATATGTTTAAATCAATACGTATGAGAAATAAATCACCGGAACTTTCCTGGTTCCAAGGCGACCTCCTTTAGTGGTATCTCCTCCTGTCCCTTTGTGATCTCATCTCAGTCGAACAGCATCCGTTGTGAGCTCTTGTTGCCTGACTTCCCAAAATGCAGTGGGAATTATGATTTAGTTTATCAGAAATGTATTGGCTTATAAGCCCAGAGAACGTTTTAACTGTATATAATTCTCAGTGTCTGCAGTTTGTCTCCTGCTGAGGATGTGGCAGAGCCCAGGGAACCCAGCTTGGCTTCTGTCCATTTCCATTTGAAAGCAAGAAGAAAGTCTTGAGAGTTTTCTAGCATTGCCTTGGTTTGCAGAGCCACTGTCGCTGCTTTCACATCCACATCTCACATAATAACTTTGGATATAAAATTCTGAAGATCTCAGGTTGATTTAGTGTTTGGGTTTTTTTTTTGTTATTATTTGATAGGTTCTCACACATCTTATCTCCTGTAGCCTATTGTGGTTGCTGATACCAAAACCATCTTAGAGACTCCTACTAAGAAGCAGATAAAAGAATACACAATTTAAAAATGTACCTTTCTCCTTGTAGGCTCATTCTCCAAGAGGTTGTTGGGTTCTTGTTTTGTTTTGATTTTGTTTTTGTTTTTTTGGTTTTTTTTTTTTTTGTTTTTGGTACACATTTAATTTAAAAAATGCATAGTGCTTAGCAGCTGCCATTTTGACATATTCTATTTAAGGTTGATTGCATTTTCTGATATTTATGAATATTAGTATTAAAAATAAAGGGCTGCCTGAAATTGGACAGAAAGCAATCATACAATGAACAGCTTTCAGAAAGTCTATACAACAGCAAATAGCTAGAACATTTCTGGAAAGTGACTTTTGCATTCTAAAACGTAGTTGTTTATACTTAACAATTTAAGCTACAGTGTACGCCATTGGGACCGGTTAAATAAAAACACATGTCACTACGACGTGTGGCACCGATGCTGGTGCCCAGTCTCCAGCCTACTGTTTGTTTTAAATCCAAAGGCCCTGTATTATTTGACATAACACATGTTTCATTAGCAATTCTGCATTTCCCAGCTCCTGCTTCAGAAAATTATGGCCAGTGAACTACCTGCAGAAGACCTCAGATGGAACTTCCAAATGGTAGGGTTGCTGGCTAGATCCAGATGCCTTTGTTGATTGAATGACTGACTGATTGGCTGGCCTTGATTGTTTGAGCCAGTCTCAACTTTCTTGCCTCTGCTTCCTGTGAGCTGGCATTGCAGGCATGCTAGTCCCCAGGGAAAGCTAGAAGTCTCAATCACTGAGGTGACGGCTTGAACAGCAACAGCTGTGTGGGCTAAGAGAGGACAACTGAAGGGACTAACCTTCTGACATCGCTGAACCATTGCCACAAAGTCAGAAGCCACCTTTCTCTGGCAAATGAGGACACAAAATTATTACTTACACCTGTCCAATTCTGTTAACGGAAAGCAATGCACAATTCCTGACGCAGATGTAGGATTTTCCAAACATCTAAAATTGCCTTTCTGAAAAAGTATAACATTATAATAAATTAGAAAGCCAGGCTGTAAAACTGTATGTTTTGTTCATAAAATATACATTGCATATAAATAATTAAGGCTGTAAAATACACTAAAATGTTTACAGTTGGGTTTCTGAGAGCTGGATTATTTATTGTTCATTATACATTTTAGGCTTTCAAAGGTTTCAACAATGAGAGTTTTTCAAAAATCAAATATATGTTACTAATCCTTTGAAAATTTCATGGAATGTATTTTGATCATATTTTATTCCCTATCCCCCCTCAATACTCCCAGATCCACCCCCATCTCTCTATCCTCTCCCAACTTGATGTCTTCTCTAAAAGATTTTGTTATTGTTGTCTGAGAATTCATATACTCTTTGACTAAGTCAATCCCTGGGTCCTTCCTTTCCCTCCCCTTCCCTCCCCTTCCTTCCCCTTCCCTCCCCCTCCCTCCCCTTCCCTCTCCTCCCCTCCTCTTTCCTCTCCTCCCTTCCCCTTCCCACTTCTCCCCTTCCCTCTCCTCCCCTCCTCTTTTCTCTCCTCCCCTTCCCACCCCTCCCCTTTCCTTCTTTCCCCTTCCCTCCCCTTCCCTCTCCTACCAAATATACTCTTTTGGGGGAAAAATGAATCTGTGTGGAACAAAGTATGTTATAGATGTGTTACTCCTTAGTCATTCATTTGCATGTACGGTGTCTATCTTAGTAAACAGTATGACAAAGCCTTGTGCACTGAGACACTTGCACAGTATTTAGTGTGAATGTACCAAATATGGAAACACACTGAATGGTCAGCATAAGAAAGTGGTGACAGCAGGAGTCCCATCCCTAGACTGCTGCATTTGCTGACAATCCAGCCACAGTCTGCTCTCTAGCTCGTTCCTCTAACCATGACAGTCAACCACCACTTCTCTTTCCTCACTTCATCTTCTCTCTTTGATGAACACACAGTATTTATAATCAAAGCGAGAGAAAGCTTGAAATGTCCCCGTTTGAGAGATAAGGAGACTCAGAGAGAGGAAACAGACTGTAGAAAGATACATTGTCCCAGCGATGTGTGAAGGACCGTGCTAGGTAAAAGACAACACTGTAAGAGAAAGGCTCTGAGTGTAGGTAGGCAGGGATTTAAGAGACACGTGAAACACAGATCACAAAGCAAAAATGACACACTGGACCCCAGTAGCACTAAGATTTTATGCTTTGTCAATAAAGTGCTAAGTAACTAACTTGAGAGAATGTCTGTCCTAAATCCATCTGATGAAGGACTGAGGCCCAATGCGCATAAAGAATGTGTATGACTCTATACTATACTTAGACACAAGTAGAGTGCACACGCTTATGCATGTGTACATCTGGGTGTGGACTTTTGATGATGCTCAAATCTAGAGCTAAATTAGGCTTTATAACAAATGTGGGTGAAATATCATCCGAGGAAAATGGATGGGCAGATTCTGTCAGTCCCCTTGCTCCCTGAAATCTGTGCCATTTTCTGCTAGTGGGAACTAATTTGGGGAGTGTTTGGAGAAGGTTGTGTTGAAGAGGATTAAAGCCACTGCAACATGGTATCTGCTGTTTCTGTGCCACTGCCTCTGTTGGAACCTCAGTGTTACAAAGTCAAACCGAGTGGTTTACATAGAGCACACATTTAGGTTCTTCTGAACAATGGTTCTTACCTTTTCTCATCTCAGGACACATTTAAGTTTGTTGTGTTTTTAAATGTATAAACTCTTTAGCTGTGTATTCCTGTATAGCCCAGGTTACCCTTGTGCTCACAATTAATACGGATTGACTCTTCTGCATCAGCCTCCCAGGTTGCTGTGGTTATAGGCATGCATCATTCTTGGTATCCTTGTATTCTAGACAATGGCTGAATAGCCTCCCAGATGTGTGATTTATGTTTTGTGTTAATATTTCCCATAGTAGGAGTTAGAGAAACTTAAGCAAATGTATTAAGTTATTAAAAATAATAAGTATTGGTTTTATTACCATAGCACCATAATTGCATGTATATAATCCATATATACACATTTTATTAAAAAAAAACAAACATCAACAAAAGAAGATAAAGGATTAAAGATAAAGATAACATTCATTTTGTTTTTGTTTGTTTGTTTGTTTTTTGAGACAGGGTTTCTCAATGTAGCCCTGAGTATCCTGGAATTCAATCTGCTGCAGATGAAGTTTAGCTTCAAACTTTGGGATACACCTGCCATTGCCTCCAGAGTGCTGGAATTAAATCTGCCTGCTGCTGTGGTAGGTAGGACAACACGTTCTTCATATGATTAGTAAATAGTTCATGTTAAAACCACCATGAGCCATGAACGCACACCCACCAGAATGCCTGAAATTAAAAATCAATGAGAAAAAATCGAACAGAACTCTTACACATGGTTTTTATTTAAAAAAAATCAGGTCATTCCTTCCTTCATAAAATGTGAAATATTTTATGGATTTGTTTGCAAAGGGACCATGCTAATCCTTTTTATATTGTTCCAATTTCAGCATGTATGCTGCTGAAGCAACAAACACTAGGCAATGTCTTGAACATCCATCTACCAATAAGTATTTTACTTCTAGAACCTTATCCATGGAAAGTGAAAGCACATCTCTCCTCAAATACATGTGTATTAAAGCTTTGTTCCCAGTACCCAGAAGCACCATGCATGTCCATCAACAGATTAATGGATAAAGAGATCGCGACTCAACAATTCAAGGGAATACTATTTACCCATGAATAGGAACAAACTTGATGTGTGTGACAATTCGAATAGGTTTCAAGATTGTATGCAAAGAAGCCAGATGTAAGGAAAAAGGAAACAACTGTGAATAACTCAGATTAAATTACTAGTATTGCCTGGTACTGGAGGCAGAGGGGACTCCTGGGCAGGCGTGGAGGGAGGTTTGGTATGATGAAAATCTATATCTTAATTGTAGTGGTAGATACATGGATATAAACATGTAGCAGATCTCTTCAAAGAACACTTACAATGTGGGTCTTCCATTTTCTATTTAGTATGCTACTTTAATACTGTTAGTTTCTAAAATTCAGTTTATTATCAAAGGAAATTTTTAATACTTTCAAATGTTGCAGGATAAAATACCCATATCAGTCAGTTGAGGGCAATTAGAAGTCTCTTGAGTATAAATTCAATGGACTTGGGGGGTCTGAAGTAAGACTAGTGGGTGGAAAAAGGAAATGGACTTTCTTTGCTTTACAGCACTGTTCCCCAGCATGGCTTCAGCAAGCGCTCCTCCCCCTGTGAGGGAGTTTCATGTGCTTGGTCCATGGGAAGTGACACTATTAGGAGGTGTCGCCTTGAGGGAGGATATGTGTCACTGTGGAAGTGGGCTTTGAGGTCCTATGCTCGGTCTCTGCCCAGTGTAGAAGAGAGCCTCCTCCTCTTCCTCCTCCTCCTAGCTGTCTGCAGAAGAAAGTCTCCTTCTGCCTGCCTTCAGAAGAGGTAGAACTCTCAGCTTTTTCTCCAGCACCAAGTCTGCCATGTTTTCCCACCACGAGGGTGTTAGACCGAGCCTCTGAAACTGTAAGCCAGCCCCAAATAAATATTGTCCTTTTGGTGTCTCTTCATAGCAGTGAAACCCTAAGATACCTTCCCTTCTCCAGCACCAAAAGCCGTTCACTGTCTCTGCTGGATGCCCAAGAGATTAGGTTTCTTAAGCACGTTGAACTATCCACTACTCTTTTTTGTCATTCTTACTTGTTTGTTTGTTTTTCTTTTTGGACATGGGGTGTCTGCAGTTCAGACTGGCCTTCAGATTGCTATGTAGCCCACATTAGCCTCAAACTCTCAATCCTCCTGCCTCCACTTCCCTAGCACTGTAATTAGACATGTGTGCCACTATGTGCAGCCAGCATTACTTATTGATTTGACGTCCTCTCAACATTATGACCACCCACTGCCATTCAGTCTAGTAGCACCTGCAGACATGTGTTTCCTAGTCTTCTACAATATTTGACATTGATCAGTAATTATGGGCTCCTATTGAATGTTTGTATTAGTCAAGATTCTCTAGCATAATAGAAAATGATACTGAGCGAAAGGGGATTTATTAGAATGACTTACAGGCTGCTATCCAGCTAGTCCAACAATGGCTGCCTATAAATGGAAGGTTCAAGAATTCAGTAACTGTTCAGTCTGTGGGGCTCAGTACCACAGCTGGTCTTCTGTACATGCTGAAATCCTGAAGAAGTAGGCTCTAGTGCCAGTGAAGGGATAGACTTGTTAACAAGGCCAGAACATGCAGGCGCGGAGCAAAAGCTTCCTTATATAAGTGTCCAGCAGAAGGTGTGGCCCAGATTAGAGATGGATTTTCCCAGGTCAAATGATTTGGAATAAACTTACATTTTCCCACCTCAATGAGAATCTTCCTTCTTCGAATTAAGCAGATCATTGTAATCAAATTGTAATCAGAGATAATCAAGTTTGCAACCAAAAATAGCCATTCTAATATATATATATATATATATATATATATATATATAGGCTTCTGAGGAACTTTTCTTTCTATTTTTTATGTTAAGTTTTCTCCCTGATCCTTTGTCCATTAAAATATTCCAGCAAACCACTTTATATATTCCTTCAAATTCTATGCACTTTTCCTTCTACTGCATCTTGGTAGAGCATGTCTGTCATTAGCATGCATGAGCTTTGTCTGAGAACCTTATAAAAAAGGACATTCTGATTCAATGGGCCTGAAATGGCACCCGAAGCCCTGCATTTCTCTCTTCTAGCACACTTCTGCTGGCCCAGTAATATACTAAGAAGCAGGAATCCAGAAGACAGGCTACATCCAGATTCAAACATGCTCTAGCCTAACAACTCTACGTAAGACCAGTCCCATGAAAAAATGATTGTCAATGACAGCTTAGAAAACATAAAGAAAAGATAAAGATGATTCATAATGCTTTAAAAATGCCTCATAACAAGTGAGAGTTCTTAATAAATCAGATTTGGGAATGCGAAGAAATTCCAAGACACCTTACTCTTGTTACATTAGTAGATCTGGACACAGATAACCCTAAGAAGTACTTACATCAATATAATCAAAAGCTATAAAGAGAAGAAAGACATTCTTCTGATTTCAAAAATCAAAATTGTGATTTCTTTCAAGCAATGTTTCCTTACCATTTGGAACTATGGTTATATTAGTACTATAACTATATGACCATTTTTATAATTAGGACATCTGTAAGCACAGCTAACTAGACCATGTCCCTTCTTCAGTATTTCCACAGAATTTGAAGTGCAGCTAACATTCTTCTGTATGTGTTATGTGGTAGTAATCATCTTTTCGGCATCTAAGTGACGCTGGCTTTGTAGCCATGCAGAACTTAAAACATTGAGGGGCCATAGAAACTTCCACTGATGTCCAAAGAAAGCCTTGAAAGCCAGGCAATGTGTAGCAAGCCCTTGAAAGGGCGGTTACATGAAGCTTTAAAAGTTATCCTCAAGCTGATATGAAGATTCCAGAAAGTCAGAGATGACAAGAACATGGGATATTTGCCAAGGAAGCCACAGGTAATGAACAGGGCCAGTCCAGTAGAGAGATCATGTGTGCTGCAACCAGCCAGGCCAGAGGGGTAGGGCTGGCTACGTGTGTAAGAGTGCACATCATACCCCTGTGTGTGTCACAGACTCCACACAAGGAGTCAGAGGATCTAACGCCTGCCCTGCTGGGGTTTGGTCTTGTTTTGGTTCAGTTCTTCATGCCAATGTCTCCTTCACTATTGGAATGGCAAATACTGTGGGCAAACTGGAAGTATGTAACTTGGCTTGGCTTTTAATGAGAGCCAATAGGTGTAAGTTTGTCTGGAGTCTCAGAGGGGCTTTCTACGTGGAACAATGTTGGGACTTTGATGTTGACTAAATGCATTTTGCATTAGATACAGACACAAGTTTTTGGAAGTTGAGGCAAAGTAATCTGTTTAGAATAACTTCAGTGTTTTTTTTAATTTAGACTTATTTTTAATTGAATCGTCAAGGGCATTGGTAAGCAGGCTTTTATGAAATATAATTATGCAACTCAAAATTTATCACTGAGTCGATGAATATAATGTGAAAAGTCTTTGCCAAAGTTTTATCTGAAAGATTAGGAGTTTTGAAAATCTACCTTATTTTCCATGAATTCTTTAGGTCATTTATCACCATGCTCAGGATAGAACTGCTGCATTTCACTGGCATATACATCGTGCAGTGACCTGTAGCATATAGAAACTGCTGTACCATTTTTTAATGAGTAAAACCATTGTAAAAATAAAACATTTTAAATGATGTAGATGGTCCTGAAACTGTATTTTAATGTTAATTTCACTTCCCCAAGAAGGGCTGGCTAGTCATATGAGTCCAATTAAACCTTCCCATTTTAATTAGTAAAATAAAGGAAAGCCAGTGACTGGGTGGGGCGAGATAGGTGGAGAGGGCTGAGAGGTCTGAGGAGGTCAGAGGACAAAGGTTAGAGGTCGTGGCAACATGAAGCTTCCCAAGGACCAAGGTGATATTGACTGGTTTTAAATAGCTAGGAACATTAAGGATTTTACAGGTCTAATATATCATATAGAAGGGCAGTTTGTATCTTTGTCTATTTGATGCAATCTTGTTGTGTAGAGGATTTATGGACTGAGAGTTGAATATATAAACCTGTATAAAAAGCTATCAGGTTGTAGAGTTGTGTTTGTATGGGATTTAGGGGTACAGAAATACCCCGGGACAGAGGCGGAGAACAGGTGGTAGAAAACCCGCCAAGGGAAGGGAGTTGTATGGATGAGTTGGGCCGTGTTGGTGGCTCAGGCGGGGCTCCAGAGGTGCGCGTGTGTCCATATCAGGGTCAGAACTGAGGAGTGAGACCTCAGGGCTGGTAAAATATAAATCTTTTTTTTTAATATTTACTGCAACAAAATGAGTATACTATTAAAGTCTAGGCTCACAACCAAAAAACCAATATGGAAAGCTGCAATTATTGACTTCCACTAACTTTAGTAGGGAGGGCTTCCTGTTCTTAACTCTTCTTGTTAGAACAGGACTCTTCTTGTCATTTCTAATTGTTTGAATCCTGATGTTCTAGCTAGAGCAATAAGACAACTAAAGAAAATCAAAAGGATACAAACTGAAAAGGAAGAAGCCAGAGTATCATGTTTCACATATGATATAATTTTGGATATGAATCCAAAAATTCACCCAGAGAAATACTACACCTTCATCAAAGTGGGTGGATACAATATTAACTAAAAATAAATCAGTAGCCCTCATTTATACAAATGACAAATGGGCCAAAAGAAAAAAATAGGGAAACAACACCCTTCACAATAGCCACAAATAATATAAAATACCTTATGTAACTCTAACCAAGCAAGTGAAAGACCAGTATGACAAGAACTTCAAATTTCTGAAGAAAGAAATTGAGGAAGATCTCAGAAGATGGAAAGATTTTCCCATACTCATGGATCAGTAAGATTAACATAGTAAAAATTTTACCAAAAGCAATCTACAGATTCAATGCAATTCCCATCAGAATTCCAACACAATTCTTTATAGACATTAAAAGCATAATTCTCAACTTTATATGAAAAAACAAAAGCCCAGGATAGAAAAAAGTCCTGTACAGTAAGAGACCTTCTAGAGGTATCACCATTTCTGATCTCAAGCTGGACAACAGATCAATAGTAATAAAACTGCAGGTATTGGTACAGAATCAGAAAGGTTGATCAGTGAAATCTAATCAAAGACCCAGAAATACACACACACACACACACACACACCTATGAATACTTGATTTTTGACTAAGAAGGCAAAACCATACAATGAAAAAAAATGAAGCATTTTCAACAAATGATGTTGGTTTAACAGGATGTCTGCATATAGAAGAATGCAAATACATCCATATTTGTCACCCTGCACAAAACTCAAGCCCAAGCAGATCAAACCTCTCAACATAAAATTGGAAACACTAAATCTCATAATAGAGAAAGTAGGAAATAGACTTAAACACATTGGTACAGGAGACACAGTTTTGAACAGAACACTAATAGCATAGGCTCTAAGATCAGCAATTGATAAATGGGACCTCATGAAACTGAACAAAATATTCTGTAAAGCAAAATAGTTCATCAACAGGACAGACAAAATGGCAGCCTACCGATTGGAAAAGAATCTACCAACTTTATATCCAACAGTGGAATAATATCAAAAGTATATAAAAAATTGAAAAAGTTAGACTCCAACAAATGAATAACCCAGTTAAAAATGTGGTACAGAGCTAAACTGAAAATTATCAATAAAGAAATCTCAAATGGCCAAGAAGCATTTAGAGAAATGTTCAATATCCTTAGTCATCAGGAAAACACAAATTAAAACAACCATAAGATTCCATCTTATACCTGTTACAATGACTAAAACCAAAAACTCAGGTGACAGCACAGACTGGCCTGGATGTGGAGCAAGGGGAACATTCCTCCATTGCTGGTGGGAGTGCAAACTTTTACAACCGCTTGGGAAATCAATTTGACAGTTTCTCAGAAATGTAGGAATATTTCTACCTCCAGACCCAGCTATACCACTCCTGGGCATAAACCCAAAAGATACCCCACTATTCCACAATGACACTTGCACAGCTAAGTCCATAGCAGCTTTATTCCTAATAGTCAGAAACTGGAAACAACCTAAATGTCCCTCAACTCAAGAATGCATGATGAAAATGTGGAGACCCGGGACAGTTTAATCAGTAGAGGCGGCCTGCCTGAAGGTTGCTGGGCACCCAGAAGAGAAGCAGGAAGGCGCTCACTCCTGAGTTCAGGGGTGAGTCCACACTCCCTTTCCACTGAATATCCCAGGAGAGGCCTCACGGAACTCTCAGGGCACAGGTAGTGGTGCTACCTAGGAACAGACACTTCCAGCCCAAAGTCAGGCTGGCCCAGTTTCATGAGGACTGGGCACTGCCATTGAAACTCATAGCTTACCCAGAGAGATGTACACCCAGCAGCAATCTCCCTCCGGAGACCATGGGCTCACAGACTCATAAAAGACACAAGCTCCAGTAAGAGACAACAAGATCACCTAGCATCATTGATAACAAGATGGCAAGAGGCAAGCACAAGAATCTAAGAAACAGAAATCAAGAAAACCTTGCAACATCAGAATCCAGTTCTCCCACCACAGCAAATAGTGGATTTTCCAACTCACCAGAAAAAACAAGTATTATACTTGAAATCATACTTCATGATGATAATGGAGATCCTCGAGAAGCACAAAAATAACACACTTAAAGAAGTACAGAAAAGCCAGGAGAACACACTTAAACAAGTTGAAGTCCTTAAAGAGGAAACACAAAAAGCTACAGGAAAGCACAAACAAACAGGTGGAGGAACTGGAAACAGAAATAGAAACAATGAAGAAATCACAAAAGAAGACAACCCTGAAGTTGGAAAACCTAGGAAAGACGCTGGAAGTAATAGACTTAAACATTGTAGATTTATGATTTATGTTAAGTCAATACATGATTGGACAGTAAATGTAGGTAGAGAAAATGTAGGAAAATAGAAGAGGAAAAGGGATTAAGAAAGAAGAAATCAAGATGGAGCCAGGGAAAGCAGATTTAGATCCTGGTGGCTGTAATTGGACTTAGGTAGATGTAAATATTTAAAGGGATCCTCTAGGTCTTTATCTCATATGGAAGAGCAGTTGGTATCTTTGTCTATTGGATGGAATCTTATTGTGTAGAGGGTTTGTGAACTGAAAATCTATTACATAAACCCGTTTGAAAACTTACTGGGCTTTGGAGTGATGTTTGTGGTGGGAGGTAAAGGAAAGAAGATGCCAGGGCAGTAATTCCACCCTGGACAGATGCAGTAGGGCAGGTGGAGAAAACCGCTTGGGAAGGGAATTGTGTGGATAGGGTTTTATGCAGAGCAAGTGACAGAGTTTGTGTGCACGGCTCCACACTAGAGCAGCATCCAAAGAGTGAGACCACAGGGATCGATAAAGGGATAAGTCTTTTTATCATTAATATTTACTGCAACAAAGAATCACCGAAAGAATACAAGATGGAAAAGAGAATCTCAGGAGCAGAACATACCATAGAAAATGTTGACACAACAGTCAGAGAAAATGCAAAAATCAAAAAGCTTCTGACCCAAAACATCCAGGAAATCCAGGACACAATGAAAAAACCAAAACCTAAGGATAATAGGTGTAGAAGAGAGTGAAGACTCCCAACTAAAGACCCAGTGAATGTCTTCAACAAAATTATAGAAGAAAACTTCCCTAACCTAAAGAAAGAGATGATCATGAATATACAAGAAGCCTACAAAACTTTAAATACATTGGAACAGAAAAGAAATTCTTCCCAACACATAATAGTCAAAACATAAATGTTCAAAACAAAGAAAAAAATACTAAAAGCAGTAAGGGAAAAGGGACAGGTAAAAGATAAAGGCAGAGTGATCAGAATTACACCAGACTTCTCAACAGAGACTATGAAAGCTAAAAGATTCTGGACAGATGTCATACAGACCCTAAGAGAACACAAAGTCCAGCCCAGGTTATTATATCCAGCAAAACTCTCAATTACCATATATAAAGAAACCGAGATATTCCAGGACAAAAGCAAATTTACACAATATCTGTCCACAAATCTAGCACTATGAAAAATAATAAGTGGAAAACTCCATCACAAATAAGGAAACTTGACAGTAAGAAGATGAAGAAAATAATCTTTCAATAAACACCAAAGGGAAAAAAAAACACACACACAAATATAATTCTACCTCTAACAACAAAATAGCAGGAAATAAAAATTACTATTTCTTAATATCTCTTAACATCAATAGACTAGTTTTCCCACCAAAAAGACATACACTATCACACTGGATAGGTAAACAGGGTCCAGCATTTTGTTACATACAGGAAACTCAACTCTGCACCAAAGACAGGCACTACTTCAGAGTAAAAGTTTGGGAAAAAATCTTTCCAAGCAAATGGTCCCAAGAAACAAGCTGGAATAGCTATCCTAATATCGAATAAACTAGATTTTCAACCAAAAGTCATCAAAAAAGATAAGGAAGGCCACTTTTTTACTCATAAAAAAAACCCCATCAAGATGAACTTTCAATCCTGAACATCTATGCTTTAAATACAATAGAATTCACATTCATAAAAGAAACTCTACTAAAGCTCAAAGCATATATTGCACCACACACAATAGTGGGACACTTCCAACACCCCACTGTCATCAATAGACAGATCATAAAAGCAGAAACTGAACATAGACACAATGATACTAACAGAAGTTATGAACCAAATGGATCTAACAGACATTTATAGAATGTTTCATCCTAAAACAAAAGAATATACCTACTTCTTAGCACCTCATGGTACCTTCTCTAAAAAATGACTATGTAGTCATCACAAAACAAGCCTCAACAGATATAAGAACATTGAAATAATCCCATGCATTCCATCAGATCACCATAGACTAAGGCTGGTCTTCAACAAAAACAACAAAAAGCCCACATACACATGGAAATTAAACAGTGCTCTACTCAATAATAGCTTGGTCAAGAAAGAAATAAAGAAAGAAATCAATGACTTTTTAGAATTTAGTGAAAATGAAGAAACAACACAAACAAACTTATGGGATGCAATAAAAGCAGTGCTAAGAGGGAAACTCATATCTCTGAGCCCTTCCAAAAAGAAACTAGAGAGAGCATACACTAACAGCTTGACAGCAAACCTGAACACTCTAAAACAAAAAGAAACAGATATACCCAAGAGGAGTAGATGGCAGAAAATTATCAAACTCAGAACTGAAATCAACCAAATAGAAACAAAAGGAACTACACAAAAAATCAACAGAACCAGGAGTTAGTTTTTTGAGAAAATCTACAAGATTGATAAACCCTTAGCCAGACTAATTAGAAGGCACAGAGAGATTATCCAAATTAACAAAATCAGGAATGGAAGTGGAGACATAACAATAGAAATGAAGAAATTCAATATATCATCAGATCCTACTACAAAAGCCTATATGCAACAAAACTGGCAAATCTAAAGGAAATGGACTATTTCCTAAAAGATACCAGGTACCAAAGTTAAATCAGGATCAGATAAACTGTATCATAACAACTAACAAAATAGAAGTAGTCATCAAAAGCCCCCCAACCAAGAAAACCCGAGGACCTGCTGGGTTTAGTGCAAAATTCTTTCAGAACTTCATAGGAGACCTGATACCAATACTTTCCACACTATTTCACAAAATAGGAACAGAGAGAATACTATCTAACCCACTCTTCAAAGCCACAAATATGCTCACTCCTAAACCACACAGAGACCCTATAAAGAAAGAGAAGTTTAGACCAATTTCCCTCATAAATATTGATGCAAAATTACTCAATAACATTCTTGCAAACTGAACCTAAGAACACATCAAAATGATTATTCACCATGATCAAGTAGGCATCATCACAGGGATGCAAGGATGGTTCAGTATATGAAAATCCATCAATCTAATCCACTATATAAACAAACTCAAATAAAAAAAAAACACATGATCATATCTCTAGATGCTGAGAAAGCATTTGACAAAATTCAACACCCCTTCATGATAAAAGTCTTGGAAAGATCAGGAATTTAAGGCTCATACTTAAACATAATAAAAACAATATACAGCAACCTGTAGCCAACATCAAACTAAATGATGAGAAACTTGAAGCAATCCCAGTAAAATTAGGGAATAGACAAGGCAGCCCACTCTCTCCCTACCTATTCAATACAGTACTGGAAATACTAGCCAGAGCAATCAGACAGCAAAAAGACATCAAAGAGATACAAATTGGAAAGAAAAAAGTCAAAATATCACTATTTGCAGATTATATGGTAATATACTTAAATGACCCCCAAAGTTCTACCACAGAACTCCTAACCCTGATAACCAACTTCAGCAAAGTGGCTGGATATAAAATTAACTCGAACAAAGCAGTAGCTTTCCTCTACTCAAAGGATAAACAGGCTGAGAAAGAAATTAGATAATTGGCACCCTTCACAATAGTCACAAAGAACATAAAATACCTTGGGGTGACCCTAACCAAGCAAGTGAAGGATCTGTATGACAAGAACTTCAAGTCTATGAAGAAGGAAATTCAAGAAGATCTTAGAAGGTGGAAAGATCTTCCATGCTCATGGGTTGGAAGGATTAACATAGTAAAAATGGCCATCTTACCAAAAGCAATCTACAGGTTCAATGCAATCAAAATACCAACTCAATTCTTCATAGACTTAGAAAGAGCAATTTGCAAATTCATTTGGAATAATAAAAAAACACAGGATAGCAAAACTATTCTCAACAATAAAAAAACCTTCTGGGGGAATTATGATCCCCAACCTCAAGCTGTATTACAGATCAATTGGAATAAAAACTGCATGGTATTGGTACAGAGATAGGCAGGTAGATCAATGGATTAGGATCGAAGACCCCAAAATGAACCCACACATCTATGGTTATTTGATTTTTGACAAAGGAGCTAAAAACATTCAATGGAAAAAGAACAGCCTCTTCAACAAATGATGTTGGTTCGACTGGCAGTCAGCATTCAGAACACCAATCGATTCTTTCTTATCTCCTTGTACAAAGCTCAAGTCCAAGTCGATCAAAGATCTCCACATAAAACCAGGTACACTGAATCTAATAGAACAGAAAGTGGGAAAAAGCTTAGAACTCATAGTCACAGAGAAAATTTTCCTGAACAGAACACCAGTGGCTTATGCTCTAAGATTAAGGATGAACAAATGGTACCTCATGAAATTTCAAAGCTTCTATAAGTCAAAGGACACTGTCAAAAGGACAAAACAGCAACCAACAGATTAGGAAAAGATGTTTACCAAACCTACATCTGATAGAGGGCTAGTATCCAATGTATACAAAGAACTCATGAAGTTAGACTCCAGAGAATCAAATAATCCTATTAAAAAATAGGGTATAGAGCTAACCAAAGAATTCTCAACTGAGGAATATCAAATGGCTGAGAAGCACCTAAAGAAATGCTCAACATCCCTAGTCATCAGGGAAATGTAAATCAAAACAACTCTATGATTCTACCTCACACCAGTCAGAATGGCTAAGATCAAAAACTCAGGTGACAGCAGATGCTGGTGAGGATGTAGAGAAAGAGGAACACTCCTCCACTGTTGGTGGGATTCTAAACTGGTACAACCACTCTGGGTGGTTCCTCAGGAAATTGGACATACTACTATCTGAAGACCCAGCTATACCACTCCTGGGCATATACCCAAAAGAAGCTCCAACATCTAACAAGGACACATGCTGTACCATGTTCATAGCAGCCTTATTTAAAATAGCCAGAAGCTGGAAAGAACCCAGATGTCCTTCAGCAGAGGAATGGATACAGAAATTGTGATACATATACACAATTTAATACTCAGCTATTAAAAACAATGATGTCATGAAATTCCTAGGCAAATGGATGGAACTTGAAAATATCATCCTGAGTGAGGTAACTCAGATACAAAAGAACACTCAGGGTATGTACTCACTTATAAGCAGATACTAGCCTAAAATGCTTGGAATACCCAAGAAATCATCCACAGAACTTACAAAGTTCCACGAGAATGAAGGCCAGAATGTGGATGCCTCAGTTCTTCTTAGAAGGAAGAATGTTCATGGGAGGAAACACAGGGACAAATAGAGGAGCAGGGATTGCAGAAAAGATCATCCAGAGACTGCCTCACCTGGGGATTCACCCATATACACCACCAAACCTAATCACTATTGCTGATGCCAAGTAGTGCTTACAGGCAAGAACCTGATATGGATGCCTCCTCAGAGGCTCTGCCAGAGTCATATTGATACAGAGGAGGATGCTTGCAGCTAACCATTGGACTAAACACGAGGACCCCAATGAAGGAGCTAGAGAAAAGACTGAAGGAGCTGAAAGGGCTTGCAACCCCATTGGAAGAAAAAAATATCAACTGACCAAACCCGCCACAGCTCTCAGGGACTAAAATACCAACCAATGAGTCCACATAGAGAACCCATGACCCCTTGTACATATGTAGCAGAGGACAGCATTTTCTGACATTAGTGGGAGGAGAGGCCTTTGATCCAGTGAATGCTTGTTTTCCCAATGTAGGGAAATGCCAAGGAGCTGAGGTGGGAGAACATGGTTGGGAGAGGAAGTACCTTTATGGAGGTAATGGGAGGGAGAGGGGGGATATGGCTGGGGGAAAGGGATTATATCTGAAATGTAAATGTAGAGAATAGCCAATAAAAATTTGAAATACAAAAAAAAATAACAAAGACATCATGAGTTTTGCAGACAAATATATGGAACTTGAGACTATCATCCTGAGTGAGGTAACGCAGAGCCAAAAAGACACAGATAGTATGTGCCCATGGATAAGTGGACATTAGGATAAAGTACAGGCTAACCATGCTACAATCCACCGACCCAAAGAAACGTGTTCATAAGGAGGTCCTAGGGCAGGAATAGTGAATCTCACTCAGAAGTAGAAACTAAAGAGTCATTGTAGGTAGAAAGAGAGAGGGAACTGGGTAGGAGAGGGGATGATGAGGTGTTGCAGTAAATATTAAGAAATATAATGGCTTGTTTCTTTATTGGCCCTGCAGTCACTCCGTGGGTCTGCTTCTAGTACATAGCTGCGTGCGTGAACTCTGTCGCCCGGTCAGAGCTACCACCCTGGTCTCACTCCGTCTGCAGGATTCCCTTCCCTGCTCGTTTTACTCTACCTGGTCCCTGCTTCTGCCCTGGGGTGTTTCTTTACCCTAAACCCAACACAAACACAACTCTAAGTCCTGATAGCTTTTCATACAGGTTTATATACCAAACTCTCAACCTACAAACCCTCTATACTACAAGATTTCATCAAATAGACAAAGATACAAACTGCCCTTCCAAATGAGATATTAGACCTGTAAAATTCCTAATGTTCATAGCTACTTAACACCAATTAAGCCCACCTGGATCTAATGTGTTCTTCTTGACCTCCATCTTGGAACTCCTCTCGGTCCTCTCCTGTCCTCTGACCTCTGACCCTCTGTCTTTCCATCTCTTCCCTGCCCAATCCCGCTCTCGCCTTTATTTTAGTAATTAAATTGGGAAGGTTTTGATGAAGTCCTGAGTATGTGACTAAGCAGCCCTTCTTGGGGAAGTGGAATTAATATTAAAATACAAACAGCTTCAGGACGATCTACATTAAGGGGAATGGGGATTTCCATCAGGTGTTGGAAGGGGAGAGGGAGAAATGGGCATAGTTGGGGGAAATCTCTGGTGACGAGGTGGAGGCTTGGGATGGGGAGAACACGGGGAGCCTATGGAGGCGACCCTAGCTGAAATGCCTACCAGAGAGGGATACAGAGTATGAGTGGCCACCTCCTATAGCCGGGTAGGACTTTCAGAAGAAGGGACATTAATCCACCCACAAAACCTTCAACTCATAATCTGTTTTGCCTACAAGAAGTTCAGAAATAAAGATGGAGGGGAAACTGAAAGAACTGCCAACTAATGACAGTCCCAGCTTCAGACCCATCCCACGTGAGAGAGCCAACCCCTCCTGTTACAGACAGGAGCCTAGCATAACTGTTTCTTAAGAGGTTTCATCCTGCTGCAGATAGAGGCAGATGTAGAGATCCACAGCCAAACATCAGGTGGAGCTCAGGAAGTCTTGTGGAAGAGTCAGGGACAGTAAATGTGCAGCTTGGTTTTCATGTACAGCTGTCTTGGTCTGTTTCCTGCCATTTTATCCTCTTCCCAATACCTAGACTGCTTGGTTAGGCCTCCATGGGAGAGGATGTGGCTAGGTCTCCTGGTTCTAGATGTCCCAGGGTGGGGTGGTACCCAAGGGGTCCTCCACTCCTCCTCTGAGGAGGGGAGGGGCCGTGGGGAGGATTTGTGAGGGTGGGCTGGGAGGAGAAGAGGGGCTGTGACCAAGATTAACGTGAATGATAATAATAAATAGGTCCTAAATTAAAAAAAAAACTAAATACCTGATTAGTTTCTTAGATCTTTGTCCTAGCAAACTAAACATAGCATCAGTTCAAACTATCTTTACAAGTGCAATTAGATAATATTGTAATTAGATATCATAGGCTGTGTTTCATAGTGTTTTGGAAATGTGCTGAATATTAGTCATATTCAGAGTGTATAAGAAGACCCCTGAGATGGATAAATAGTTCCTGCTGCCAAGGTCTAAGTTAAGAGGGAACATTTGATAAGGAGAGCAAACAGGACTGAATGGCGACGAATCCAAAGACTATTGACAGAGGTGGTTATGTGGGCCTGAAAGGAAAGGTCCCATCACACATGACTTACCTTTTATCTAAATTAATATAACAAATACCAGATCATGGTAGAAATTTAGGATTCACCATAAAGACTTTATACAAAAATGAGCCCCTAGGATGAGTCAGTGAATAGAGGAACCTGCTGCCATGCTTGACAACCCAAGTTCAATTCCTAATCAAATCCAAGCCTAACAAGTTGTCATCTGACTCCCTACAGACACACCACACACAGTAAAGAAGTAAATTAAGCAATTTTTAAAGTTCGTAAAGATTTTACATAAGCTGATGTGAACAGCTATTACAAAGTTCTGCCACACGGTATGTCTAAGTTTTGCTGGTAACTACAGTACACCTCCCATCATTTCAGAAATACGGTCCAGCTTTAAGTGAGAAGAGGTTGTAATAGTGGCCATGTGCCACTTCTGAGTGCAATTCTCCTGCAATGGAAAAAATGAGAGAAATCACAAAGACGACGATAACCAGGTACTTTGATAATGTTTTTAAAGAAAACACAGGTTTCTTGAATAGAGATTGGGGAAAAAAAGTGCAGCTCCAAATGACGCACATAATCAGAGTTTGCTTTCCAGCAGGAAGAGACAGAGTAGAATTACAAGCAGGGAGAACTGCTGACCCTTAGGCCAGACATCTGAGGGCAGGGCAGGCTTTCCTAGCACATGCACTAGTCACTAAGGAGAAAAACTGTCATTGCTCTCAATTCAGAATAATTCAAACTGTATTCGTTTACATGTGGCTGTCCAGAAGCATCCCCCTCTGCCTTTTTGTATTCGTAAGTGGGGATTGAACTTTTAAATTCATCCTCCTGGACTCCTGCTGCTAAGCCAGTAATTTACATCATCTTTCCTTGGCACTAACCTTTGAAAGTTTGGTTTCTTCTCAAATTCCCTCCCGTTTACTAGAAAAAATTTCCCCTAACGTTGGAAAGCCATTCAATGCTGCAACTTGGACTTGGAAATTATGAGGTGTCTGAGCTGTACCTGTTAATTACCTGTAAAAGAAGAGAGCATTCATTGCTTTTGGTACTTCAACCATAGACAACAATGAATGTTACCCCTCCCCCAACACACATACAAAATACTTCACTGAAGCATATGAAGGCACCAGAGCACAACAGATATTGGAGTAATATTTTGATCAAAAGAAAAGAACATTATTACTATACCTACAGATGATACTTCAGGCAACCAGAAAATGTAGATTGAATTCCTAAGCAATCTGGGCCGAGACACAAGTAATAGTGGTTGAATAACAAATGAATGCTGTTATCACTGCCACTGAAGAGAGACAAAGATAATTCATGTGAACTGTTTTGTGCTAAAGATGAAACAATGTTGTGGGCAGACCTTGAATACCCAATGGTAGAAGTTATTATTTGTCTGATAATAAATGCAGATACTAAAATAAATTAAGCAAGGTCAGATAGAGAGCAGGAAAATCCCTTCTGAGTTTATCATGGATAGACAGGCCCTTCTGAGTTTTCTGATTGGGAGTAATGAGCAACATGAAGTCAGACTTGGTCTCACAGCAACAGGCAGAACACGTCACTCGTTCAGGTTTACTCTCTGCAGCGCTGGGGCCGGTTCCAGGTTTGGGAGAAATGCTCCAAACACAGGATGGTAAGAAAATGTATCTAAGTTTCGTTGCTTATTTCTCTTTAGGTTATAAAATGACAAGTCTGCATTCTCTTATTTCAGAGACTGGAGTGTATAAACTTGTCCTGTCCACTAATTGGGTCCTCATAAAGAGCCACTGACGACTCTTTCGTTGTTGTTTTGTTTGGTGTGTGTGTATTTATTTATTTATTACATATTCACTTTACATCCCATTCACTGTCCCCTTCCCAGTCACCCCCCCACAGTCTTCCCATCCCCCAGCCCCTTCTCCTCTGAGTGGGTGGGACTCTCCTTGATATCCCCCGACACTGGCACATCAAGTCTGCTAGGCTTGGTGCATCCTCTCCCACCGAGGCCAGACAAGGCATCCCAGCTAGAAGAACATATTGAACAGATAAGCAACAGCTTTCGGGATAGCCCCTCCAACTCCAGACCCACATTAAGACCGAGCTGCATCTGCTACATACCAGCGGTGAGGCCTAGGTCCAGCCTGGGCATGTTCTTTGGTAGGTGGTCAGGTCTCTGAGAGTCCCAAGGGTCCAGGTTAGTTGTTCTGTTGGTCTTCCTGCGGAGTTCCTGTCCCCTTAGGGCCTGCAATCCTTCTCCTGTTCTTCCATAAGAGTCCCCAGGTTCGACCCACTGTTTGGCTGTGGGTGTCTGCATCTGTCCGAGTCAATAGTTAGCATACATGAGGCGCTTAGGTCAGCCAGCAAAAGGTTACTGCTTTGTTCTTAGCGGCACTTCAGCTCTTTGTCATTTCCTGATAAAAATCCACCGCATTTCTCTATTATCAGGAATGAGATCCAGCGTAGACCAGCAGGTACTTTGTATGAGCCTCACTTACAACCACACTACATGCCTCACTAACTCAGTGTCCTTTGGACTGTCTTCCTTTCATTCACCCCTTCATTCTTTCATTAACTTACTCATTAACTTGTTAATTAAACAGGTATTGTGATAAGTGCTGGGGTTGCAAAGAGAAATAAATAAGACCCTCAAAGTTGATCTAATAGAAAAGACATTGTCTACTTACCTGTTACCCAGGAGAAAAGCCTTGGGAGAACAGGAGGCTAGAGGAATTTAATTCTGGCTTTGTTTTTCTTCTTAGTCTTGGTATCCTCTTCCATTTCTTTTCTAGAAATAGTAGCTGATTTTCAGGTGGTTCCACACTCAAATGCTTCCAGAGATGCTAACAGCAAACCTCTAACTGCTGCTCTTTGGCTTCTTATGATATATCCCTGCGTGTTGAATGCTTTCATGTGCCTCTGTTTTCCTTATTGGTCACAAGTTCATTGAGACAAAGGACTGAGATTTTTTTAAATAGGTGCTCACAACTGCTAACAATGTAGAAGCAATTCATAGCTCATGACTAATATAATCAATATTCATCAATTATTTCAAAGTCTACATGTCAGATTAAGCTTGAGACCCAACCGAAATTCTAGTAAAATGTTTAGATAAACTAAATCAGTGAAGACTGCTGGGGCACGTGGGTTATTAGCTGTGAGAGCTTGAACAAAACTGAAAGAATGGCTTCTGGATTAATAAGTAACAATTTCAGCAGTGCCCTGCTATGTTTTATTCCGTGCTCAGGGTCTGGATTAATAACTAACAATTTTAGCTGTGCCCTGCTATGTTTTATTTCATGTTCAGGGTCACACCATAGTGTAAATATTATCATCAGATGACAACCACATTAAAAATTTTTTGTCCTGAAAAAAAAGACCTGATATGTATTTCCCGAAACAAATTCCATTATAGTTTAAATCCTTGACCAGTTTTCTACATATCATAGTAATTTTTGAAATAAAAATTATAGTAATTTTTGTTTAATTCACTTATTTAACCAAAATTATTTTCACCAGGATCAGTTTGCTTTTGTATAAAATTTTCAACAAATTCCTGATCTCTCTCTTTTTTAATGTTAGACATTGCCGAGGCTGGAGGCATGGCTCAGAGATGAAGCATGTTTACTGTTCTTTTGGAGAACCAGCTTGAATCCCAGCTCCCACACAGCGGCTCACGACCTTCTACAACTCCATTCATTCCCCACACTGTCCTCTGAAGGCTCCAGGAATGCGTGTGGTTCACAGACGCCTGCGGCCGAAACACCCACACATTAAAAAATAATAAAACAACCAAAACAGAGAAAAGGTGTCATTATACCTTCGCCACTTGAGATTTTCTTTTTGTTTTTCTCATTTTATTATGTGGCTGGAGAAATGGCTCAGTGGTTAAGAGCATTTATCACTCTTGCAAAGGATCTGGGTCAGGTTTCCAGCACTCACACAGAGGTTCATAATTGTCTGAAAGTTTGGTTCTTCTTCTGGCCTTGGATACCCCCAACATAGTGCACATACATACATACATGCAGGCAAAACAGTCATACACACAACATAGATTTTTCTCTAAAAAAAAAAAGAAAGAGAACATTTTTTTCTGGAGTTTTGTGTTGTATTGACAATTTCTGTGATTCTCACATTCTGTGAACTCGTAGTCTTTAATATACTCAAAAAGGTTGGTTGCTATGTAAGATTTGTAATTTGACAAATTTCATTTGCAAGCAGCATCAGCAACTGACTCACAAGTGTGGTGCTACCCCATTATCTGATAAGATTGTCCCCAGGATTAAAGAAGCACATGGTAGCGTTACTGGAAAGGCAGCACTAACATATTGCTTCAGAAGTCCTAGTTGATTCAACAGTATCCCCTTTCTATTGTCACAATACAGGGGACCTCTGGGAGAACAGGACCCTATCCCATCCTTATTGGAAGGCAAATGATGAGCCATGGTTCTGTACACTACAGGAATGGCTGGGCTCAGATTCCATTGCTGCCAGTCATGGGCTATGTAGCCTTTGACAATTTATTAATTTATGCTTCAGTGTCCTCATTTGTTAAACAAAATTATTCAGAAAAGAAATGAGCATGTGGCAAACGAGTTAGGTTCCATTAGGACTCTTGGAGCAATCGTCTCCCTCTCCTCATAGCTCGTGTTTTTACCCCTCTACCCAGCTGGACCTCATTAGTTTCTTGTTATGCAAAAAGAGTTATTAAACAGCCAGAAGACCAGGTACACCAGTCTGGTACTTTTCACTGCTTTACAATATTTCAGTAACTGGACTTTTGTAAATAGACTTTGATTAGACATACATTCCAGCCAGTTCTTGTAACTGTTGATCTTTGACCTCATGGTAACACTACACTTACTCTCCAAACCCACAGGTTTTCAGTGGACAAGAGACCCGCTGTTGAGTCCAGGCGCAACTACCTGAAGGAAAAATCACCAATCTTCTTTATTCATCTCTCTGGGTGAGAATCAGATCACTACCACAAGTTTTGAATCAAGTTTTAAGCAGCTTTTATTAAATACAGGCCAGGCAGGACCAGGATAGTACAAATGACATCTGAATAGATTTCTCCAGGTGAGTCTTACCATTTGTTGAGTTGATCATTAGGAACAAGGATTAATAAGAGACAGAAATATATGAGAGCTATGCCAGACAGAATTCACGCTTGTGAATGCTCACCTCTGACATCTTTACCATGTGTTTGTTGCAGAGTAGCAGTTAGCACCCATGATTGCGGAGAACCAAAGCAAATGAAGAAAAGAGAGATTTCTAAGAAATGTCAAATAAAAGTCTTTGTATCAAACACTATGAAATTTATCTATAGCAGAGAATTAGATTTTTTATCTCCCCCACTTGTAAAACTATGCAAATATTTTAATGTTCCTACCAGGTGAAACTGTACATTACACAAAGGCCTCCTTCTGTATTTCTGGAATGTGCTGACCTGGAGCAGTGACTCTTTTCTCCTTAGAGCATTGATGGCTCACCTCCCTTCTTCGTGTACTGCCCGCCATTTTTTTTTCCAAAATGAAATTAAACTATGAGGTCAGACCCCAACTGATGGGGGAAAGACCCAGTCATCACCTTCATGAGAATAAACACAAAATGTACATCTGTCTGTGTGAGTTTACTCTTCTAAGCACACTTTCTTGATCAAGAATCAAGTTTGTCTTGTCCAGACATTTTTAAAATATAGTTATTAGTGAAGTTAGAAAATGGAGTCATTACCCAATCAGACTGGAAAACAAGTGTGTAAAACAATGTGTGGTGCCATAAAAGTGTTAAGTTGGTTGTTACTATTTTCATCTTACAGTGAGCCCACAGTCTTCCTCTAAGGACTAAGAGCTAATTCCCATAGAGAATGCCACAGAGACAATGCAAGAATCCTGGGCTCTGAGGCCAACAGTGCTGCCCTGCTTGAAAGTAAATGAAAAGTCTATCACGGCCTTGTAGACACTGAAAGTGACAATTCACAAAAATGCATGCTCCAAAAAGAACATCAACTTCATCATCTGCTTTGTGTACAGTACTCACAACAGTGCTCAGCACACCTCAGGCAGCCTACAGGGTTCTGGTGAATGAATGAATGAATGAATGAATGAATGAATGAATAAGTTTGAGGACTAGTAACATTAGACGTGTCTCTTGCATGGTATCAGGTCAGCAAGAGATGAAATCAGTGTTTGAATGGTGGTACATGCCTTTGATCACAGAACTCAGGAGGGAGTAAAGAAAAGGGAAAAGTAAAACTTTTTTTCTTTTTGTAATGAAGTCTCATACAGTCTAGTGTGGTCTGGCTCTCACTAGAAAGCACAGGCTATCCCTGAACTCATGATCTTCCTGCCTTCCTCGGTTCTCACTAGGATGACAGGTGTGAGCCCCTCTACCTGGCCGAGAGCTTTCTTAAAGGAAGACCACCGTTGTGTCACCTCAGAGCTGAATACTCCACCTTGCAGACATAAAAGGTTGCTTTAACCCAATTAAATTAGAGCCCTTGATTAGTAGGACTGCTTTTTACCTCTGATTTCAAGAGAAAGTCGACCAAAGCAGAGGTTCACAGACATAAATGAGATGCAGCTTTCAGTTACAGGTTTAGCCGACTGTCAACCCGAGCTGCTAGTCCCTGAAGCTTACAGCACAAAGTGTTCTGAGCACCACAGACACTTTCAACATCCAGCACTTAGTTGTACTGATCACTCTGTATGTCCTAAGGCACAGTAGAAGCTAATGCACTTTGAAAATATTTTCTACAGCAGGTGCTGAACTAAGGGTATTAGGTTAATTTTCAGTTACCTAGAAAATCTAGTTAACTAGAATGACTTGTTCCCTTAAACAGTCCCATTAAATGATTTTAAAAATTACTGTCCAAGGTCTTCCTATTAATAGTGCTTATTGGAAAAAAAAAAAAACTTATTTCTGCAATCAAACTGCGTAGGGAAGATCTGGTCATCCTCAGCTTTAAAACAAAAGAAGCAGAAGGCAAATGGAGTTCTGTGTTTGACTTTTACCTGAGAGATCAGCTCAGCTGGAGAGAAAGCAGAAGTTCGGGGGCTCAGAGTTTCTGTTTATGGCTGTATTAGTGTTTCCAGCTTCATTCTGAGAAAGTGTGGGATAGGCATTAACAACTGATCTATCTTTATTTGTTTCCCAGATTAACGGCCCGTCTAAAATAGAAAATTGAACCAGGGTTTAGTCATTCCATCTGCAAAGGTAATTGAAACACATACTTATGAAATTAGGTGAAGTGAGCCACCCCCACCCACTAAACTACAACAAGAATGGTTCCACTTCTGAGACCGCATAAGAGAAGAGAAATTAATATGCATGTGACAATCTTCCTTCTTCCTTCTGCAGCCTGCTGGAGCCTGTTGAACAGGCTGGCATTGTTCTTTCTTTCCCATAATGTGAACTGGCAAAGATCTAACGGAACCAGAGGCCAATGAGAGAGAGGTGCAGGAATGTGGAATACAGGTTATAGTTTCTTTTAAAAATGCCAATTTTCAGGTCATCATCATTTACCTGCAAATAAATTAAAAGACAATATTTCTAAAGAGTACATAATAAATCCAGACATGGTGGCACATGCCCGAAATCATAAGTTCAGACTCAGCCAGAGCTAGGCAGTGGGACAGACGACATAAGTCAGCTGCAATGCCCTTCCCCTTGGGACATCTGTAGCATTTCGGAAGTGCCACGTCCTTGCCCAAGTGCTCTCAAATCCACGATGGCCTCTTGTGTGCTGGGGTGTCCCTCTGCCAAATCTAATCCCATGCCAAAGGAAGCCCAGAGTCACCTTGGGTTTACAGGAGCATTATATTAGTTACTTTCCTTCTCTGTCTAACATATACCCGACAGAAGCCACTGAAGGAGGGAGACGTCTACTTTGCTCACAATTCAGAAGATTCAGTGCACCATGACAGGGGATGAGTACCAGTAGGCTGGAGGCTTTTTACAGTGGGAGCCTGCAGGGTGGCTTACAGTTATCTGAGAGGAAGGAACTTCAACTGAGCCTCCATAAAACTGAGCTATAGTCAGACTTGCCTGCATCTTCTCAAGTAGTGATTGATGAAGAAGGGCCCACCCCACTGTGTAAGAAAGCAGGCTGAGAAAGCCATGGGAGCGAAGCCAGTAAAAAGCACCGTTATAGCCTCTGCATTGGCTCCTGCTTCAAGGTTTCTACCCTGTTTGAATTTCTGCCCTAACTTCCTTCAACGATGAACAGTAAGGGATGTGGAAGGGTAAGCTTTGTCCCCAAGTTGCTTTGGTCTCAGTGTTTTATCACAGCAATAGAAACCCTTCCGAAAACAGGCTCATTCAGGCCACCGGAAGAATCAGATCCAGAGTGACAGGAAGTAGGAGGCCCTTGCTCCCTGGCCACAAGTACTCTCATCACCTAGAGTACGAGTCTCTCTTTTGGCTGCTCTCTTGACCTTTAGACAGCAGTGGAGGACTCAGTCCTCACAGCTCATGTTTCTGACCTCCTCATCACTCCGGTATCCTCTGTCATGTTTAAGAGCTCAGATGATTGCTTGGACCAGCCTGGATATCTAGAGAATCTCTCTATTAGTCCTTCTCTGCTGCTTCTTCACAGCAGCCCACCGTTTAGTAGTTGAGTGACTAGAAAGAATCGTTCTTGGAAGGATACACACCTGCAGAATTCTGTACACCATACCCCAGATCTTCCTTTCTCTTGACATTTCTTTGGGGTTGAAGTAAAGATTCCCCCCTTCTCCTCTTTCTCCCTTTATCTCCCCACATTCAGACTAACCTTGAACTCACTATGTAGTCCAATCTGTTCTCAAAGTTATGGCTGGCCTGCTTTATTCTCTAAAGCTGGATCACAGACATCGGTCACAACGCCTCCTAAAACATCCCTAAACTATAAGAAGTAGGCAAAAAACACAAATTTAATTTTTTTGGTTAAGCGAGACAGCATCTTCCTATTGCTAATATATAGGTAATGTGGATGGAATATGCTACTGGATAGAGAGAAGGACATTTAGATAGTGCTGATGGGAAGCAAGCATGTGCCTTGCTGAGCACTGAAAAAGGCTCAGTTCACAGGTGTGTGAGCAAAGTGCCCTGTGCTGTCTAATTTGTGTGGCTTTCAGAAATTTCAGCACACTGACTAGTCTTTAGAAAGCAATGGAAGCTCACACCCTACTCAGGCATAATAGCACTTTGGCTAGTTGACTCTTTCAAATAAACAGAGCTGAGAATCACCAGACGCTTGCATATATAAAGCAAGCCAAAACAAAACCAAGATGAAATAAAACAATAATAGCAGCACCAAGTAGAGTAAATAAAGACTATACAGGGAACAGATGGAAATCCTCCTAAAAATACAAAAATACCCTCAAGGAAGAACAAGGAACCACTGCTCCCATAAAATAAAAAGAGTAGAAAAAAGAGTAATCAGAAAGGAAAAGTGTTTGTAAAGTAAGAAAATATTACTAGAAATGCAGAGTAAACATGGGGCTTGTTGCCATCTGAACCTGGCAATGAACCTTCTGGGATTTTAGAGGCTGCAGTGCTGGGTGACCAGACCTCTAGGGACTTTGATGTTGGAACTATGTGACCACACTGCCATCCAGGTCTCTCTCTGCTACTGTCTCCTGCCTCCCAAACAACTTCATAATCAAAAGAAATGAAAACAGCCCCCAGCAGCATGCCACCCCTCTTTTGCTGTGAGAGGTCTGGTCTGTGTGAGCTGCAGGGGCAGTCCCGGGTGCCTTCTGCACACACAGCTACAGAGACCGGCCAGGTGCTCATGCCCTACCTCCAAGTTTCTCTACACTACAGCCAGTGAGCCACAGCTGTAGACCGTCTAGCACGGAGCTCAGGTGCTGCTGACTAAATGTTTCCAATACTACTGGGTCTCAGACAGCCCTGTGAGGAATCGTGTTAAGCTGTATTCACAAACAAGTATAAACTGGATACTCTGTCAGGAGCAGCAGCCCGGAGGATTGTCCTGAGCACTCAAGGGTTGCACAGTCTCCTCCTGTGTAAATTCATACCCTCAGTTGACCCTGAAAAGTGTCCCACAAAGTTGGAGACAATAGGTTTGTCTGCGTTTTGTAGCAGCCTCACAGGTAAGAGGCAGCCCTCCCAATAATGGTATCCAGGTACAAATAGTAGATCGTGGAACGGCAGCAAGAAGGAACTTCTCTTGGGAGGAACAAGCCCTTCCAAACTACAACATGATAACTGTGCCTTTTAAGGTTGAATCTATGGATGAGTATCTCATAATGGATATATACATTTGATTTTTTGCTTTGGGGTGAGTTCTTATGAGATGTGTTATAGAATTTGAAGCTGTGGTCATCTTGCATGCACAAAGTAAGGAGGATTTTTTTAAAGAGGGAGTGTGATGGTTGGGACAGTCCCTTCTAATGAGGTAATAGCCTGAGTCTCATTTTTTTTTTTTTTGCCAGGGTATGAAGCCTATGTTTTACCCAGGCATTATACTGACATTATCACATTAGACCCTTTAAGGGAAAATTTGTATTTCACAGAATTCATCTGTACAGTGAAGCTTACAGAGAAAATTTTAATATTAAACATGGAAGTGTTCACATTTTTTGGCAGTTCAGTTTGAGCATATTAACTATACATTTAAAAACTTTTTAACCTATCACCTAAATATATAAATCTATATAAAGACAAACCAGTGCACATGTCTGGAGACTGATCAGACCTTGTGGTGCTGTCTTAACTTTGAAAGTAGCAAGTGACAGAAACTGCCATGGCAACGATTCCTTTCTCCTTTCTGTTTTAATGGCTTTATAAAGGATACTGTCTCCGCTGTGGTTGTTCACAGCAGTCAGCTCTTTCATACGTTTGCTAGCGTGTGGCTTTCAAGGGCTGAGCAAACTTTTTATTTTTGGAAAGTAAAGGTGTAGTTTGCCAGTTGCTCTTAATTGGTTAAAATCTTTAAACTGTCAACCACTTTGTGAACTTTGAAAGTCATTTTTTATTTTGTGAATTATGAATGGATGTAAACTTGTAGAATCTGTATCTCTTGTATGCTGATATGCTTTTATATTTTGGATGAGACATTTCTCTGCAACATTGTTTCTTATCTTGGCATTAAAAATAAATGGCATCTAAGAAATGTGGTTGGAAATGGCTGAAGTGATACAAATAGAAAGGGAATAAAAGCCATTGGGAAACAGAATGTCTGAGCAATGGGGAAAGTGCTGTCAAAGGAAGAGCGCACAGTTTAGGAGTTAAGGACCAGAAGGCAAGTACTCACGTGGTCCAGAGCAGTGAGTTCAGGACGCTGATGATGCTGGAGCATCAGGAAACCATGATAGGATAAAGGTTCAGCAGGGAAAATGAATGGAGGCTAACAAGAATATCGCAATGCCTTTAAAGGACAAAGTGGCCCCATATCCCACCAAAAATGAACATTTTGATAAAGGAGAAAAGAAGTTAAGGGAAAAAACGATATAGAAAATGCAAATAGAGAAGAAACAAAACGTTCAAAATGATGGCAAGAGAGAGTCGGCAGGTATTTAATCTGGTAATGGACCTAAGGAGGGGCCAGTTCATCCTAGTGCTGTGTGGAGAGTTCCTGCTCTAATCTCTTCATAAAAATAAAAGCAAACAGTACTATAAGGCCTGAGAAGTCTTCAGACAGAACCTGGCAGGGCAGAAGTAGGGGTTACAGAGCAGCTAGAATTTTAAAATGGGGCCTCGAGCTTGCTTGGTAGCAGAGGTTTGGTATGGAGCGCTGCTCTCCCTGCCTTTGCCCTATAACATATAGGCTCTTAGGCATAAGCCACCATGACTATTTGAAAGATATTTTTCAAAACTGAAGTGGCCAAACATGGTGGTCAAACTTCTGTAGTCATAGCACTGGGCAAGCTGAGATAGTAGGATTCCTTCAAGAGAGAGAGGCCAGCCAGGGCCACCTGAAGTTTGAGGCTAGCCTGGGCTAGGGGATGTGATTCTGTCCTAAAAAATAAAACAAAAGAACCTGAAGTATGTTAAAATGGGGTGTAAGTATTTCACCTTTAGGATGATAGTGACTAAGCAAAAAGGAGGCATCATCTTGGCACACTGTTCACCTGAACAGCTAACGATTGAATAAGACTGTGCAGTGCCTAAAGGACGTGATGTTCCCAGTGTGCAGAGACACGAGCAGGCACACGATCATGTTCAAAATGTGAGTGGGCTGTAGAGAACAAGATCGAATGAGTCTTGAAGGTCTGAGGGGTGGTAAGGTTTATTACATATCTTTTAGAGATAAGTATTTGGAGAATTAATTTTAACGTAGTTTGATAAGCTAAAATTTATATTTGGAAAGAACAGAATGTCCAGGTCACAGGGCCTCTTCACCTTGTCTTCCCTGAAGTATTTAATTCTGCAGCGTCCTAAAGAAGTAGTCATCCATCCAACCAAACACAGCCTTCCAAAGAGCCCAGGTGAGACAGACTTGTCCCTGCAAACTGCAGAACTGGGCACTGGAGCATGACTGAGAACACACTCTGGAAACTTTACACTAAATCCTGGGAAAGTGGAGATGATTTGCTTCATTTTATGCGTCCTTCTGCTGTTTGCTCTAAGAATGTGTTAGAGAATACACCAAGAGTCACACATCAAAATGAAAACAAATGCGCCAGATGTTTGGTGCTTCATGCCAGTACTCCCAGCAGGGTGTGACTCTTAGAAGGGTTTGGGATTTGAGACCAGCCTGGGCTACAGAGCAAGACCTGTTTCAACAAAACAGAACAAACAAAAACCCCCCAAAAGAAAGAAAAAGACAGAGAGTAACATGTTTACAACTATTAGCACCCCTTCGAGCCATGGAAAAATGAGCTTCCTTAGAGGGTTACAAATAGTATCAGGCCATAGTGTTCAGAGAAAAAGGCTCATCACAAAGTACAGAGATAGGGTTTGACCAAGTTAGGTCCCCTTCCTATCAGCTATGTCTCTATATATTTCCCAATTTTTCTAACACAATGCAAAAGCACCACTGTCAAAGTGTAAGGAGGCAGTTTCTTGTTTTCAGAGCCTTTTATATGTATTGAGATTCCATAAATATTATTTCCTAGGATCTTAACTGTGCTCAGACCCTTAGGAAATCATTGTCAATTCAAAAGAGTACTCTGCAAGACCAGAGAGGGCTGCCTTCGCTGATGAAAGGTTATGTCAGGAATCACTGGCTACTGTAGTAGTTTTCCACTCTACCTCTTCCCCTAAAAAAGTAAAACCTGAGCCAAACCCAGTGGATGTTTGCTTAACCAATACCTTTTCAAAGGTTCTACAACAGCTTAACATAAGCTCCCCATCCCATGACAGCCACGCAAGCAAAGCATTTGAGCCTCGGGTTGGAGACACACTTTGCAAACAGCAATTAGTGTAATTCCCCTAATAATAGTCAATGTAAGTATTTCTTCCGAGAAGTGTCGGCCTTCACTTGGACTTGTATTACTGAGCTGGTCAAGCACATTGTCTCCCTCCAGAAGCAAAGCATATTGCCCAAGATGCCTTGCAGCAAAGGGAACCAAAGGCAACAGTGAGGAACCAGGGGTTAAGTATGCACATCCTGTCAACCCAGTGGCCAGGCTCCTCGACAGAAATTGCTCACCTCTGACATTCTTTGACTAAAACCATACTGAAGATAACTAACATATCTGCTTTAGCCATCATATGGTTAAAGTATCTGGGAATAGAAGACAATCCTAGGTACCCAGTGACTTTCTGTTTAATAAAGGAACATACACACAAACAATCAATTTGGGCAAGTTATCAAATCTATCCATGGATTATAAAATTATTCCTCAGAGAGAAATCCATGAGTGCATCTTCTAGGTAGGGTACTTTCCTACAAAACTTTTCATGCTTTTATGTCAATAGTGATCTAAACATTGAATATAGAAATATACTGTTTCAAGGAAGACCACCTGGTTAGTAAGAGTGGGAAAACTGAATCCTACGAGAGAGCAAAGTAAGCCAGAAACTGTGTCTGCATATACCAGGCAATATGACGGCCATGGCCGAGAAACAATTCAGGCATCATGTTAACTAACTGCTGTAAAACTGAATTCTTATCAGTTTTGAAATCACTGTTTTTCATTTGGTTTGATTAATAGTAACATGAGATCTATAATTATACAATTATATATAGTTTTACACACATTCAAGAGCCATCACAATAAAACTACTATAGATCAATCATAGGGGTCATCAGAGACGTTTCAAATTTTAATCAGTTGATTTATTTGTATGGTTGGAAATAAGTCTAGTGTCTCAAACACGCTAAGGGCAATGTTTAATCTTCATTGTCAAGAAGTCTGGGATTTGGAATTTTCTAAGACACACCTCAGGTTATATCCTAAAGCACACTTGCAGAGAGGGTTACCTGACATGGAAGACACACTATTCCATAGTCTGAGGTCCTGGGTGGAATAGAATGAGAAAAGTAAGTCAGATGAACGCCAGCATTCTTCTTCCTATTTCTGATACATGGAAATATGAGCAAGCAACTTCCTGCTGCCAATCAGGTCCTGGGTTCATCGCCAGGCCTTCTCCTCCATCCCATAATGCTTTATCACAGAAGTGATCATATGCTATATTTGGGAAAGGACTCACTCACTTTCCTCTTGCTTTCATGGATAGCCATGTGGGTCATGTATCAGTCCTGGAAGGAAGGATAGCCTGGGAGCTAGGTAGGAAGCTATTGAGCTATTCCAGACAGTAGACATTAGTGTTCTAGACTAGAAATGTGGCAGCAAAAGTTGAAATAGGTAAGCAGATCAGAGATTTGTCTAAAGAGAATCTTCCAGGTTTGCTGATAGAAGGAATTATGTAAGGGTTCAGGGAGCTAAAAAAAATTAAGAATGGCTCCTGAGGTCTGAGCCAAGGCTCCAAGCGGATGGAAAGGATTTTTGTTGACACTAATAAACTGCAGAGGGAAGTTGTTCTAGTTTCATTTTTGTTACTGTGATAAAACACCCTGACAAAAAATCAATTTAGGGAGAGAGGGTTTATTTTCAGTTTATAATCCAGGTTATAGCCTATCATAGCTGGGAAGTTTGTGTCTGGAACTTGAAACAGCTTGTCCCATCATGTCCCCAAGCCAGAAGAAGAGAGAAATAGGTGTATGTAAGCTCAGTGCGTCTTTCATTCTCACATAGTTCAAGACACCCCGCCTAGAAAATGAGGCATCCAAAGTGGGTGGGTCTTCCCTATCAGTCACCTTCATCAAGGCAAAGCTCTGCAGATGGCCCACAGCCCCCCCAGTATAGACAGTCTTTCATTATCACCCTCCAGATTACATCCATCTGGAAGTTAAAGCTAACTCTCATAATAGTTCTGGGGGTATGGAGAAAGAAAGGAATGAGCTTGCCTTTGGAAAACTGGGGTTGAAGTGCCATGGCACACAAAAACAAAGAGCAGTATTTCAACCTGGAGTTGATGAAGTTGCATAAATGAAGCCTTAGATTGGGAAAGGAATCTAGGATGGTTGATATTTTTCCTTTGGAAACTATCAGTTTTAAAACCTCATTGCACTGTGCATAAAGTGAGACATGAGAATGCTTAAGACAAAACAACCGTGAGGAACACTTAAAGAAATAAAATGCCAAATGAAGCTTAGATTTGTGTAAGTATAACTAGTGGGAGAACTTGTTTGTTTCCTTGTTTTTGTCTTGTATTGTTTCTGTTGGGTATTTTTCAATCTATTGATCTTTTGCTTGTACATTATGGTTTCCAATTTTGTGGTTTTTATGGTGTGTGTGTGTGTGTGTGTGTGTGTGTGTGTGTCTTTTTTAAAATTTTCTGAATTCTGGTTTGACTTTTATTTGCCTATTTGTTTTCCGTTGAGGGGGAGAAGGAGAGGGAAAGAGGAGGGAGAGGGGAGGGGAGAGGGGAGGGGAGGGGGAGGGAGAGTCAGAGACGAGGGGCATGGCGTTGAATGGGCCAGGAGGAGGAAAGACCTAACAGGATAGAGTGAAAACAGTTATTAGAATATGTTTTATACAAATTATTTTCAATAAAAATGTGTCTATATATATGGTTTGAAGATATTACAAAGAAAGCATTAGGAGGTGAGAAATCTGAACAGAAAGTAAGCTGGCTAAATTTGCCATTTCATATCTGCTTCATCATGTCATTGGTGGCCATAGAAAATAGCAAAAGCCCTAAAATATATTCCAAGAGGTCATATGAGATGGGTACTAGTTAAGGCAATGATTAGCTGTTATGACAAATATAACTCAAAATTTGACCTAAGAGAAACTTCTCTCTGCAGTGGTCAGCCACTTATGCTGATACTTATTGGTCACGGTGCTAAGAATTAAGCACTTAGCCCTAAGTGGGAGGTCTAAGTCAACCTCATCATGGAAGGAGTGAGAAACTTTACCTGCAGGAAGATGGAGGGGGTGCTGAGAAGCTCTGCTGTCTTGACACAGCATGGCTCCTAAACTCACTGTGGTTTTCAGTTATCCAAGGACAGCAAGCGGTGGCAATGGGCAGTGGGAACTGTGCTCACTGTGTTACAGAAGGAAACAAAAACAAAACAGGATATAAGGGGTTAGGAGAAACATGTTGTGATGTTTGGGGTGGATGGAAACGTAGAACAGAGAGTCACTATGAGCAAGATACATTGTTTATACTTATGAAATTGTCTGAGAATAAATTAAAAATTTTAATCTAAATAAAAACATATTTGGCTTAATACAGCTAGAGTGTTACTGTTCTCATTGAACTTAGCTCAGTGTTCTCCACTAGTATTTCTGCCGGGTAGTGTTCTTTTGTTTGTTTGTTTGTTTGTTTTATTTCATATCTATCTATCTATCTATATAGAGATAGATAAATAGATAAAGATATTTCTCTCTGTGAGTGTGCGCGCACGCGTGTACCACACATGTGAAGTCTAGAAAACATCTTGCAGGAATTCTGTTCTTCTAAGAAGTAGGTCTTAGGTTATGAACTCTGGTTGTCTAGCTTGACTTAATCACCTTTATCTGCTGAACTATTTCGCCAGCCTATCTTTGTTCCTTGAGATAGGATCTTGTGATGTAGCTCAGGCTTGCCTCAAACCCAAGGTGCTTGGTAAACTTCCCGACTTAGCCTGTGTGGTGCAGGTATTGCTGGTATGTACCACACCTAGCTTACTCATTTTCCTTCCCCCATGTCTCCGATCAAACTGTGGCCACTCTGAGGCTTTATGCTCCAAGTCAGTGGAAGCTAAAAGTCCTATTGTTTGAAAGGTTTCTGGGCTTTTTGTTTTGTTTTTGTTTTTTTGTTTTGTTTTGTGGCCCAAACTAGAAAATAACATATACCGTGCTTACACATGCTTCCTTTTCACTGGCTGGAACTCATACTATGACCTCAGTTGAATAGAGAATAAGGATTATAATGTATGTAGAAGACAGAGTTAGCTTGTCCCAAAGTTATCAAATGGATTTCTTGTTGGGCACACTTGGATCTCTGTGTCACATCCGGGCAGGTTCTATCCAACAGAATTCCAGATTCTGATGGGCTGGGTGATATCACTCGTCTGGAATGAATTAACAGACTATGGCTTTGTATGGTAAGAGACACAAGAGAGGCTCGGAACCTGGAGCCGACAGAACAGAAAGCTTTGCAAAGAATGGAGCAGACCAAGGGCATCAAAGAGGCTCAGGCATGGGGTGGAGAGTTGTGACTTCCTCAGAAGCCCATGTGAATGTCTGGCATAAGTAGGTGAAAGGGCAACTTTAACTCCAGTATAAAATCTTTACTGAGAGAAGAGTAGAAAGGTACCAAATGTTTGTTATTTTTTAAAATTATTCAGGATGCAGAGGATACAGAGAAACTGCATAGTGACATCTGAAAATTGCAGTAGCAATGAGACCCCAGTGGCTTTCTATGATAAATGATGGAATAATTCCACTTGAGAAAACAAAACATTTTATGGGCCATGGATTCAGTCAAACATCAAGCTGTCAGGACCATAAGATTTGTGACAGCAGTTTCCCTCCAAAGTCAGTTTCACATGTGCTCAGAGTAGGAGGCCTCATTAGACAGGACTCCTTCCAAATGCTGCTGCCTCAGATTCTAAAATCTTCATTTGAATTTGGTTCTACTCTGTTACCTTAATACAGAGCATTACACTAGCAATTGGTAGCCGAATGCTATAAAATTCACACACATTATTAAAATATCTTCCTGTATTTCACATTGAGAGCCCCTTATTGAGAAAGTGAGGCAAAAATTAAAGTAACAGGTAGGTGGAGAGAAGAGAGTTAGAGATAGAATAGAGAAAGTGTGCCTAAATTTGTATTTGATAATGCAGATGATAATTGATTTATGTTACTTTTAAACAATAAAAATAGATGAAGAAGGTATATTAGTAAATGCCAATCATTTCCCATTCCATTTTTATAATGGTACCACTGACAGTTTGACTTCACAGACCAAATTGGAGAGAAGGACAATGACCTATGTCATACTTGGAACTACATATGTAAATAACTTCCTGTACTGTGTAGTGGAGCGCTTCTGACATTTAGGGGGGACATGTTTTAACAGGCAATGGATCCATACAACTCCTCAGTTTACTTAACGTGTTTCCCATGTTCAAGTCTCCTTGGGAAAGTCATTATTGCTAGCAAACACCAGTTTCTCATATCGAAGTCTATCCATGGCATGTACTGCGACGGTCCCTTACAGTTGAAAGTCATTGTGACTTGAATACATAACTCAAGTTAGGAGGCATTTATAGTGTATGCAGACACTGAGATCTAAAAGGTTTCCAGACACGAGCAGTTTTGACAGTTAGCCCATCCATCTCAGTCCTCTACATTTCTAAATGAAATTTAGAAAAGGACCCAGGCCCCTTTCCTTCTGACTTACGGTAAGACTGAGACACTTTTGAGGGGAAGAGAAACTTTAGCAAGGCTGGGAGGAAGGACGTCCACAAGCATTTGTTCTCCCTCCCTCCTTCCAAGTATTACAACTGACGTCACTGCCAACTTCTGAAAGCAACACTTGTCTCCGCTGTTATGCCCACTGCCATCAGATATTTATAGAAATAAAAGAGTGTCTCATCCCTTTGGTAAAGTGCCATGAAGCAGGTTCCAAGTAAAAATGAATAAATAATGTTTATCTGGACCCTAAAGATAATGGTAAATGGCAAGAATTGATTAAGCTGTCAGCTCTGTCATATGTTGACCGTAACACCCCTCCGTTCTGGAGGTTGATCTATTTTAAGAATCAGTGGTCGAGAGGATGCAGAGAAAAATGAGAGAAAACCCCACTAATAGATATCGATTTTGTTGTGACTTTAATTTGGCAGCTTTGCAACAGCATTGTAACAGCGGTGAACTAGAATTTCTATGACTCAGTGAAAAGTTATACATAAACGTATGCATATTTTTCAATTATATAATATGTAAAGTTTATAATTTTATTTCAGGGTCAGAAAACTACTTGCAATTTGAAAATCCACCACAATGATGTGGACAGCATTAGAAATCAGTTCTCAACCGTGGAGACTCTGGCTGTTTATTCATGATAGCCAGAG
This sequence comes from Micromys minutus, assembly GCF_963924665.1. Taxonomy (NCBI): domain Eukaryota; kingdom Metazoa; phylum Chordata; class Mammalia; order Rodentia; family Muridae; genus Micromys; species Micromys minutus. The sequence continues at coordinate 56,558,885 of NC_137984.1, read as the reverse complement.
TGAGTGTAAATCTCAACTAAAGTGTGAAAATCACTTCCAAATCCTCCTGTGTTCCCAAGAACAGGAGTCCTCTATAGTGAAAGCGTATGTTTTCCATAATGCAGCTTTAATTATGGTATTCTTTTTAAGTACAGGCTTTTGACAGAATCAACTTTAGATTATTCCTACAATCTCTTTAAAACCTGTGAACACATGAGGTGCAGCTGTGAGAGACTACTTCCTTACATCCTGGACTTCAGGCGGCCATCTTATTTTTATTTTTCTCTCCTGGTTGCACACATGGTGCTGTGCCTCTTGTCTGCTGGTAGCTTGAAAAAGGAAGATATGGCCTCCTCCTTCCCTAATCCCTGGCCATCTACAGCAGGCAGGAGAGCTGGCCACGCCCCACACCAGCTGCAACACTCCTGAAAGCAGGCCCTGCACCTCACCCTACCTGGGGAGCAAGATAGGGCTGGCCCTGGTAGCTGGATTTGGAGAAGGGTTCTGGTAAGCTGGCCCCACAGGAATGAGAGCTAGAGAGCTGGTGGGCTGACCAGCCCAAATATTTCTGAGGCCCAGATCCAGGGCTTTGAATTGGTCCATCCCAACATCTGCCCTACTGATGAACTGCTGGGGTACAGACAGGCTGGCCCTCCAGATCAAAACCTACAGAACACAGGGCAGCAGCAGGAGTTCTGGTTTCAGTATGATGGAGTAGCAGAAGCCAGAGGCCTCAACCACACCAATGCGTCACTGCAGGCAAAGAAGTGTGGACAAAAGGGTGTGCTGTGGGACACACTGTGACACACCACAGCTTCCACAATGAGATTTTTTTTTTTCTCTGTTGGGAGTTTTCAAGGGGGTACCAGGGTACATGGTGTGAAATTCACAAAGAACCAATAGAAAAAAAAAAACAAAACAGAAAAAAAAAACTGTGTAGAAGATAATACTTTCAAAAAGAGAAGAAAAAAAGAAAGAAAAGGAAGCGTGCCATCGCTCCTGGTTCAGTTTCAGAATTAAGTCTGCAGTGGAAACTCTGCCACACGCAGGGCCGCGGGTAGGAAGGAATTGGGGAAGAAAATGACTACATTTTATAGTATTAAAAAAAGAACAAAACAACTTTGCAGATACCCAGAGATATGGAGATATTATTCTAAATGCAATAGCAACATTTTATTGTGAAATATATAATATTTAGAAATGAAAATTTAACTTTACAGAATCCAATTTAGCTTTACTGACTGTCCAATATCACAGTCAGTGAATGAATGAGACCTCTATCCAATTCTGCTGACTTCAAAGCCTAGATATCATCCTTCATGCCCACGGTTCTACCCACACGGGTTTTGATAAAAAGATGAGTTTGCACTGAAAGTGGAAATTGCTATTTTATCTTGTGTTTTGACCTCTTGTTTTGATCGTTTGTTTTGTTTTTGGGGTGGTGGTTGGTATATATATTTCCCGGAATATATTTCCTAATGACGTGTCATCTGATGAAGCGCCATGTAAGACGCAGGATCCTCAGCTATCAAAACGAGGGCGCAAGGCTGTGTCGTGATCTGGGTACAGGTGGCTCTAGGATCCAGGCAGTAACATAAGACAGGCTGAGGGGAAGTGAGCATGACTGGAAAAGCCTAGCGGGGTCCACAGAAGGAGAGGAGTGTTTCCTGACTAAAGCTGAAAGTCAGGTGAAAAAGGAAGATGCTGGCGGTCAGAACAGAGAGGACCATTTTCCAGGGAGTTTCACAGGAAGTCCCATGAAAATCGCTAGGCCATGTGGGATGTTGTTGGAAGCACAGCGTGCACCATGACAGGCAGAGGCTACTACAGAGCTTAAGCTCACCTAGTATCAGAGCCCACGTGGTGCCCAGACCTTTCACTGACTTTATTGTAATGGATCAACTTCCAACACAACTTTTATTTTTTTAGATAGGGTTTTGCTATGTAGTTCATGCTGGCCTGAAATTCAAAATGTAGTCCAGGCTATCCTCAAAATTAAGATCTTTAGCCTACTGAGTACAGGAATTACAATTGCACATTACATAGCTTACTTATATAACATCTTAATGTATTGTGGTGTGAGAAATTTTTGAGCTCTGCTTATGAATGACATCAACCCCCTCATACAATCCAAGAAGCTTTGTGGGGGGGGGTTGCATCTTACAAGAAGTCTGAAGCAATTTGATGGCAAATAGTCATGGATTTCTACAATTTCCAATTTTCTTACTTATTCCTTGGGTTTTTTTAAAAATTAATTTATTAATTTATTAGGGTTCTAAAGTAAGAAATTGCATGACAATGGAAGTTCTGAATATCTAACCTTGGAGGAAAGACTGAGAAAGCAGAGTTCCTAGAATATGCGTGTACAGAAGGAGCCTCATAGCTGAGGGTCAAGACCCAATTTCGTGAGAGTCTGTGGCTCAGACAGAGATGAAAAATGAGGCTGGAGGATTGTTCATTATACTTTAAAGGGTAGAACAGGACTGAGATGACTCAGTGGCTGGTTTTGCAGAGGACTCAGATTAAGTTCCTGGTGGCTTACACTATCTGCAACTCCTGTTCTATCCCCTTCTTCTGACCTCAGTTACCACCAAGAATGTGATGTGATATGTGTGTGTGTGTGTGTGTGTGTGTGTGTGTGTGTGTGTGCACACCTGTGTGCACATGTGCACGAATGTGCAGTTCTAACATGGTTTTCCTGGTGAAATGAATGGTTCTATGACCAGGACAAGGAGGATAAAGGTTGAACCCACACATCCAGTTGCAGAAAGTAAGGAAGTGCTTCAACCAACCGACCACTGTGTCATGTTTGTCACAGTTACCCAGGAATAAGCCAAGACAGCTCCTACATGGCCAAAGCCAAAGCAGACTTGTGAGTAAAGGGATGCTGAATTATAGTAACTAGAGGGAAATAATGACAAAAATAATTGAAGGGTAAGTGGAAGAGAATAAACAATTCTCTTATAAAAAAGAATAAAAAATAATTCATGCAGTAGTCTGCCTTCAGAGGAGGAGCATAATTCAATCCATTTTATGAAAGAGTGATATGGAGGGATAAATGAGGAGAGTATTAAGAGATACGTAAGAAATATAAATGCATAAATAAAGAAAATGTGATCTAGATGGGCCCTGTTCTAGAGGTGAGATGTTCATCTAAAGTGGATGATGTAGGCTCATAACTGAGTTAGTACTTATTCAGCATGCAAGAGACCCTGGGTTTGATTGTCATTATAAACCAAGTATGGTGGCACACACTTGTGTTAGCATCATTCAGGAGGCCAGAGGATTGGAAATTCAAGGTCATCCTTGGCTACTTAGAAACCCTGGAATACCTGAGACTTTGTCTCAAAAACAAACAAGCAAACAGATACATTTCCTAAAGCATGCAAAGAAACTCAAATAAGGCCTCAGTATAAAAGTGGCCATGTCCAAGCCAGGAAGAGAAGCCCCAAGAGTAATGAACTCCAATAACACTCGAGCAAAAATACTGTGTAACCAACCAGCCTATAATATGGTACTGTGGAATCTCTAGAGACTAAAATATCCCATGAGATACTTTACATATATTGACTTATTCTCACTGGGGGGCCTCAATGCTAATCTACATGATGTTAGAGGCTGCATGGATAAACTGTGAAAAGAAAGTCGAAATATTATCCTTCCTGAGGACAAGGTAAGGTAGAACTGGATTATGAACAGGTCCATTCTCAGCCAGTTCTCCTTCCCAACGCTGCTCACTGTGTCTGCTGCTAGGGTGGGACCGCCATGTTGCTGGCACCACCGACGCGGCTCTGGCAGATCTTGCCTGTGGTGCCACATAGGTGGATGCGAGCTGAATATCTTTCTTCATAGTTGGAAGCAATGCATAGTTGGAACAACAGCTCTATTTGTATTCTACAGAAGCATTTTAAGCTGATTTAGATGTTGAAATGGACTTGTTTGGCTCCCTCTTTCTTCCTTCCTCTTCTCTTCCTCTTTATTTATTAATGTTTATCAGAGGGGTTGGAGTATATCTTAGTGGTAGATCACTAAGAATGCCCAGAATGTGCAAAGCTCTGAGTGTGATTCCAATATAATCCATCAACCAGCCAATCAATCAAGTTTACCATGAAAATTCCAAGAGTATTAAAGTGTTTTAAACAACAGCAAAAAGGAGGAAATTTTCTTTTAATCCCTCTTTTTAATTTATTCTTTTAATTATGTCTGTACTAGTTCCACTTTTTTTTATTAGTAGCAGTTTGATTGTTTGGAGGGAAGAGGGGAGAAAGTGTTTGGATTCTTGTATAGTTACTGTTGCCTATGCCTCCAATAATGTCAATATTATCATTGCCAATCATAGAAAACTTTGGAAATATTCAACCTTTTTGGCTGAATCTTTTCTCCAATCCCTGCTCCTCTATTTGTTCCTTTATTTCCTCCCATGAGCATTTTGTTCTCCCTTCTAAGAAGGACTGAGAACTCTACCTTCTTGCCTTCTTTTTCTTTGAGCTTTTCATAAGTTCTGTGAATTGTTTCTTGAGTATTCTGAGCTTTCTGGGGCTAGTATCCACTTATCAGTGACTGCATACCATGAGTGTTCTTTTGTGCCTGGGTTACCTCACTCAGGATGATAGCTTCATGTTCCATCCATTTGCCTAAGAATTTTATGAAGTCATAGTTTCTAATAGCTGAGTAGTTTATTGTGTAAATGTACCACAATTTCTGCATCCATTCCTCTGTTGAAGGACATCTGGGTTCTTTCCAGCTTGTAGTTATTATAATTATGGTGGAGCATGTGCCCTTGTTAGATGTTGAAGCTTCTTTTGGGTGTATTCCAGGAGTGGTATAGCTGGGTCCTCATGTAGTACTATGTCCATTTTTTTTGAGGAACTGCCAGACTGATTTCCCGAGTGGTTGTACCAGTTTACAACCCCAGTAACAGTGGAAGTGTGTTCCTCTTTCTGCACATATGAGGAACTTTTCTAAAGCAAGACAGAAATATAATATATTTGATACTGAATTTGGAAGCATAAGGAGGGAGCTGTGTGTTAGAAAGATAAAAGGGAGAGGCATTCATGTTGCAAAGATGTGCAAGGCAGAGTTTTAAGGCGACCCATGTTATAGGTAAGATTTCCTTAAGGTTGGCCACATGTCATACATGCAATTCCCTTTGGAGATTGAAGGGCACATTTTCATTGTAGCCAATAATTTGGCAACATCCATGGTATTTCTTTTGGAAATAAAACAATGCTGAGACAGTAAACAGCTTCTCTTCCTATAGACAGTATGTTCTATAGCATCTTCCCATGGCTACTCATAACCCTCAAGAAGGCCTACTCTCAGCAAAACTTCCAAAGTTCCCTCCTGTAAAGCAACTCACCTATGTATGAGGTCTTTTCAGTCCAAATAGCTAAGCCACATAGTGACACTGAGGCGGGGCGGGTAGTGTATCAATAGGATAGATTGAGTTTCCATATGGGTAACATCGTTCAGGCAAATAGTATGCACATTAAATTTTGCTTACAACATTGTATCTTTAAAGTTGACCAGAAATATTAGTGTGGAGTAGTGAAGGAGTAAGTTGATTACCTAAGCTGTTCTGTCAAACTCAGGAAGCTATGTTAGAGAAACAATTTTGTCAGTAAACCAGAAACATCCCTGACTACTAAGGTATGTAATGTAACATAAAGAAATCACTAAAATTCTAAGACTCATTCATTTATATATGTAAAAGCAGCAAGTAGGGCCTGAAAAGCTGGCTCCATGGTTAAAGGCACTGTCTGTTCTTCCAGAGGACCTGGATTCAATACCTATTACTCACATGGAAATTCATAACTGTTTATAACTCTAGTTTTAGAGTCTCTGGTGTCCTGTTCTGGGATCTACCAGGCACAGAGCTGGTGTACACACATACACGCACCAAAACACCCACACACATAAAACGATAAATAAATCCCTTTTCAGGGTTTGCTACACCAGCCTACATTAATATAATATTTCCTCTATTCTCAGGTTCTAAAACCCTTGTCAAATTGATCCTACTTACCTGCTTCCTCCTTCCTTCCTCTCTTTCTTTCCTCCTCTCTCTAGTATCTTACAGTCCATGCTGACCTGAAATCTGTTATGTAGCTCTGACTGTCCTTGAACTCTTGTATCAGCCTTTTACGTGCTGAGATTGCAAAGAAGAGCCATCACACCTGGCTCTGTGCCAAACTGAAAGGAGCTGGGTCAACACTGGTGACATTCTACACAACAGTCACTTGCCTTTTGCTTTAAAAATCATGGAATAAAGAAGCAAAGATTTTTCATCTAATTCATTAATTCAAAGACTAAAATAACATTAAGCAAGAACTATATACCCTCTACCATGATGAATGTGGAAGATACATGCTTCCTCAAGGATTTACAGTTTACTGGGAGAAGTTAATAGACCCCTGCTAAGCAGTGCAGTGACTGAAGAAGTTTGTTAAAACCTAACACATAATTAGATGAATCTGGTTCAAGTCAGCATTCTGAACAGTGTTCCAAATGATGATGATGATGAAAAAGAAGAAGAAAAAGGAGGAGGAGGAGGAGGAGGAGGAGGAGGAGGAGGAGGAGGAGGAGGAGGAGGAGGAGGAGAAGACCCATTATTTTTTACCATAGAACCGTCACCAGCCAGGGGTGAGTTTTACTTAGACTGCTGGAAATATTTCCTACTCTACAGTCACTCGTGTGGGCATTTCCCCAAAACCTGATTATGTTGTAGACCCAGCAAATACTTCATGGTATAAAATGCCATTAGTACACTCAAGGGGGAAGTTGTCTCATTAGGAAGTAAGGAGGAGGCAGATAAATAAAAACTGTTAGAGTTGAATTATAGTTCAAACAGGTGATGATGAATCAATGTCGTTCAAATTATTATCACCAAAAAGGATTGTCAATATCATCACAGAAGACATGTCAGGGCAACCAAACATTTTTGCAATGTGGAACTTATTCCAAGTAGAAAGTAGAAAATAATATTATACACACACACACACACACACACACACACATACACTAACTGGGTTGCATCATACTTCCTGGCTCCTTATAACTAATCCTTCATGGATATTGTATACCACAGATTTTCTATTTCTGATAACACTAAAAAGTTAAGGACTGTCTGGGAGGAGGGAAATGTTAAAAAGTGAAAATCTTGCATAGTCCTGAAGGAATCTAACAAGAGAAGCATATGGGTGCACTGATTAATACTGATAAAGGCTGGGCTTCACCTGCAGTGAGCATCAACTACAAAGAAAACAACTAGTAGACCTGGTATAGACCCCTCTCTGTTTATCTAAATGTCATTTGTACCACACACACAACCTTGTAGAGTTCTAATTTCAGAGCTTTGCTTTCTTTTTCCATTTTTCACTAAACTCACTTGCCAGTGACCTTCTCTGGATATTATTTTGCACATGGATGACTGTACTGAGCATATCGTCAAGGATGTAGTATAATCACGTAGGTAAGAAGCACTGTCTCGTCTGTAGGTGTTTCTGCTGACAGTTTAAGCTGCTTAGACTCATCCTACAGGCTAGTAATTCCTCATCTTTGTGCAGTGAGTACTCCATACAAATACTGACCATTCAGTCTTCAGGTGCGTTAGGCATAACTTCGAGACACTGATGTGTTATCATGTTGTTTGGGTTTAGTCACTGGAAATGTCTTCCAATTGTCTAATGTGCAATATTGACAGTAAGGAGATGGAGAAGCACGCTTACAGTGAATAGGCAGTTGTAACAAACTCTGTCCATCACCCCTTTATAGCCCTGAAATGTAGGGTCTGCTGCAGCTTGAAGCTTCAGACGCAACCATGCATTCTAAAGCTGTGGAGTAGAAGACTGGGATGGCAAAGGTTAGCAGGGAAGAACGGCAGCAGTAAAGTCGTGGTTAACTCACACTCCGAGATGAGTGACTAGTGGGTCTCCAGCCCTCCATAGAAATGAAATAGAAGTGGGTTTAAATTTCAGCAGGGGAATTAAAGCAAGATGAAGGATGCAAGCGGGTGGCTTTCGTGCTCTGGGGCGCACTGGGGTTTACAGTGTAAGAGGTTTGCTTGTGTATCTGTCATAGTCTGTTTGATTTAGAGCCATTAGGAATCTGTCTGTCAAATGCATTCACAATCATATCCAAGTACCCAGCATGGTGCTTCACACAGAGCCGGCTTGTACAGGACGCTGTGGTTCTGTGTTGGTTGTTTAACTGTCGATGGCCAGGAGCAACAGGCAGATGTTCTCACTTGGAGGGTCAAAGGTCATGGAACCAGAATGTGCTCTGCTCTGTTTTTATGTCTCACCCCATCTGTGTCCTTCAGCTTTGAACTACAGAACTCACATTGCCTGCCAGAAGAGAAGTGAGTGTCTGGATTGCCAAGAGTAAAGTTGTACTGGTTGTGTTTTCTTGGAGTTAAAATCTGAAAGCTACACTTTCATATAACCACATTCTACGGTAGGAGCCTGTCATAAGTTATTAATTCATGATTATTCTTCATTACTTGCTCGTGATTTTTTTTTTTACTTCTTTGTACTGTCATATTTCTCCTTCCTTACTACACACCCTGCCTGAGTTAGACAAAGAACCAATTAGTGGGCTTTCTTTTCTATGCACTTTAACTTCTGTAAAAATGTTGATGTGGGAAATGAAAAGAACAGAAGACATTGACCCTTGCTATCTGTCTTATTAAGACTGAAAGAGCCATCAGTTTGAAAGAGAGGGAAGAGGGCAGTGGTGTGTGGGAGGTCTTGGAAGGAGAAAGGAAAGATAGAAATTATGTAACTATATCAGAATCTCCAAAGATGAAGAAAATATGTTTTTAAAATAATTGAAACATAGTTGATGGGCAATGTTTTTTTGTGGGGCTAGGGAGGTTGGGAGAAATAATATGAAAGTGAATAGGTAGGGAGCAATTGGCGAAGAAAAATAATATAACCAAAATATATTTTATGAGGGACAAAAAAGCCTCCAATCTGAGTATCATGCCCCAAGTCTTAAAACCTACTCCATTGTTCATGAAACAGACACACTCTAAGAGTAACTGTGTTTAATGAGAGGATTATTTTGCAAACCTGGAGTAGTCATCTAGCACCCAGCAATGAGCCACACTACAAAGTTGTTTCTATCCATAGAGTTAGAAAGATACAAAATAAAAGATCCAGAAAGATGAACCCTGGGAAGGGGCTCCAGATAGGCACCAAGGTTTCATATAGAGGAACACAGCAACTGCTACACAAAGGCCTAGCAGGGTTTGGGGGTGGGGTGGATAAATAACTCATTTGTCTTTTTTCCCCACTCTATGGTTTCTTGATGGTGAATCTCACCACCTAAACCAACTGGAGACAGGAAGAGGGTAAAGGGATATATTAGAGGGTTAAGGAGTATACATTTTCTATGTACAAAAGAGGGTGCAAATGCTGCTTAGAAAAATTCAACAAGAGGCCCTTTATAAATTTCTATTGGTAATAATGTGGACTGGGGGGCTGGAGAGATGGCTCAGCAGTTAGAGCATTGACTGCTCTTCCATGATTCCTGAGTTCAATTCCCAGCAACCACATGGTGGCTCACAACCATCTGTTATGGGATCTGATGCCCTCTTCTGGTGTGTCTGAAGACAACGACGGTGTACTTATATATAATAAATAAATCTTAAAAAAAAAATAATGTGGACTGGGCATAAGAAAGCCACAGGAAATGTGGGTGACCTGAATGAGCAACAGAGACTGTTAACTTCCTACCTCCGAAAAGGAGGGGAGAGGAGCCTGTGCCTGAACTCTTAGGAGAAAGACTGAGGAAAAGACAGCACAGGTCTGGTGCAGAAACACAGCCAGCTTCAGGCAAGGGCTTGGAAAGGAGACTCATCCACCTGCTCAACTTCCCCAGGCTACCCTACAGATTTAAAATATTGAGGCCAGAAAGTTAGGAAGTCCTGGTGGGATGGCTTTTAACTACTAACATACCAAAGCAAAGCCTCTAGGCTCTGTCAGCATAGCTAGAGGCTCCTCTCAGACCTCTCACCTGCATCCTACCCTAACCTCTGCAGCTCAGGGACTTCTCTCCCCAAGCTTCCCGTTTCCTAGAGACAAACAAACAAAACCAACCCAGCCATTTTGGCCCCGTGCTGTTGATCTTGCTGTTCTCTGTACACACTCTGGGTTCTTCTCACTCTCTTGGTTTTCTCCTTATCTTCTTTCCTCTTTCCCTTTCCCTGGTCCCCTCTGTGTCTTTCTCCCCACCCTATTTTCTCTTGGCCCTGGTCTATTCTGCTGGTCAGGTTGAGTCTAGACTCTTACAGATGCCTTTGGCTGTTCTCTCTCACACAATTACCATTTAAAAACTACCTCCTCAACCATACCTTGAACTGGTCAAGTCCTCATTTTTATTTACTAACAAGAATAGGGAGAAGCTTGAAAAGAAATCGAAGCTATTTGGCATGACTCTTTGGAACCAAGACATTCACTAATCCCCCCCCCCCCCCATTTCTCCTCTTTCACTAAACTCTGTTAACTTTCTAGCTGAGCAAGATGCTAGATGCTTTCTATCATCTCATTTAATTCTGTGACTTGTTGTTTGAGACAGGGTTTCTCTGGGTAACAGAACCCTGGCTGTCTCAGCTTCACTTTGTAGGCCATGTTGACCTCAAACTGACAGAGATCTGTCTGCCTCTGCCTCCTATGTCCTGGGATTAAAAAAGATGTGGGCCACCATTCCTGGCCAATCCACTGACTTCTATGGAAGATTATATTTCTCTTCCCTCAGCAACCATATTCCCACCATCATGTTGACCTTCTAGGAAAAGAAATAACTAAGAAGAAAGGATAGACAGCCAGTAGGTGTGGAGGAGGTTTATAGTAGATAAAAGGGAGATTATAGCCAGAGGTGGGAACACAGGGGAGAGTCCAGAATAGTCATTCTTAGCATTCCTCTTGGGGTCCACCCCACAGTTACCTGGCAATAGCCAGGTATGCCAGACTCACTATAATGTCCCCCACCCGCTCTCTGGCTTTCTTCCCCCTCTGTCTCTCCCCCCCCCCACATGTGTTCATGGCCTCCATCCCCCATCTTTACTACTCCCTCAACTCCCCTCCCCATGCCATTGCCAAAATTAAACTCCATTCTATACTATACCGGCCATGTGGCTGGTACCTGGGGAGGATGGGGAGGGGGGAAAGGATGCCTCAGAATGGGCTGGCAGAGTAACCCCTTCCCCCACACCACACCATGACTCCACCAAACATATTCCTGGCTTCTTCTTCTTCTTCTTCTTCTTCTTCTTCTTCTTCTTCTTCTTCTTCTTCTTCTTCTTCTTCTTCTTAAATAAAACACAACAGTCATGACCTTGAACTTGGCCTACTTGAAGGGAGTGGAATAGGAGAAGAAAGAGCCAGAAAAGTGAAGGACAGAGAAATAAGGCTGGGTAACCAAAATGGCAGAATTCTATAGAAAAAAGCAGCTCAGGACAGGGCAGCCCAGCTCCTGGGCTGGAGTTTAGTGTAGATGTGGAGAGCTTTTGGGGTAGCTTGACAAAAATTTGACATTGGGCCAGGGCAAGGAAGTAAGCTCAGAGAGAAATCTGATTTTAGGCTAGAACAAAGAAGTAGGCTTCAGGCAAGAGCATGACTTTGGTCTAGGACAGGGAAGTAGGCTCAGATAATCCTGTCATCCTTACAAGCCTTAGAAACAGTGATCATGAAATTTTGTTTATAGCCTTCCTTGTTCCTGGCCTATTTGTGTTCACTGTCCTGCTTGTTCCCTTGACCTAGAACTGACCCTATTATGGCTTGCATGCAATTAAAATGGTATGAAAGCAGTATTAACTAGGAAAAGTTAAACCCACCTTTCAGCCTCAGAACTGGCTGGAGGTCATGCTACAGTGTTGTCTAATTGTCTCTTTAATCCTAGCTACGCCGATGAAGAACCCCGTTGACTGGCTGAGTAGGCTTGGTCAGGTGGTGTCCAGCGTGGGGTGGAGATGGGGACCAGCGTCAATGTCTGCTCGTCTTTTTGGGGTGGTGACTGTGAAGGTTCTTTTGGTGTCCTGGTTGTTGGTCTTCTGGAGTGGGGTCAGAGCGATGATACCGCTGGCCTTGATTTTTTTCCTCTTTTCATCCTTTCTTGGCTTCTGGAAAGCTGGTGGGCAATGTCTTCTAGCTTTCTTGGGGGAGGGGTACTCTGTTCCAGATAAGATATGCCAGCCATATCCTGTAACTGAAGGATGCTGGGAGAACCTGGCAGTCAGGTCCACTTTGATATGCTAAGTAAGGACCTCATATAGTCTATCCCAGGCTTAAGACCTAACAATTTTAAATAGAAAAGCTTTTTAAAACCTGGGACTTCCCTAGAGCCCTAATATATTCATATGTTTAATTTACTTCTTACTCTTAAGCATCATTTATTAGTATAAAAATGCAAGTGTATGTTATGACACTTCCTTAATCTTAGGTTAACTAAGAAGAGCAATAGTGACACATCGGAGTGACACAGGAGCCACAGCCTCAGTCTTCCTGAGAGTGAGTGTGAGAACCACTGGAGAAGTGATGGAGAGACAGCTCTCATTTTTCTGGCCTATGTTACTCAGCTGTGCCTCCTGATAAACTCTGTCTAGACTGTGTGAGATGTAATCACAGTTATCGTTCTCATCCCGGTGAAATCTGGGCTTCACGCTTCAGTTAATCCAGTTTAGCCCAGGGAATGAGGGCTCTTGTTAAAAACATGGAGATTCAGGAAGCCAAGGCATGATCGACCATGTGGCATTTTGCCAAATGAGCAGTTAACAACTAAGGCCAGGAAATCAAGTGCTGGTTACTGACCACCAGGCTTACGCTGTAGCTCAGACTTGATCCTAACACCTACTGTGAGGAGCCAGAAAACGCCTAACCTACACTGATTAAAACAAAACAAAACAAACAAACAAACAAGTATCAGTTTAATCAAAATGTATTAATCAGTGTCTACCAGTAAAGGAAAAAAAAAACGGTAAAATCAGGTATCTTAAAAGTTATTGGACAGAAAACCTCTTAAGTGTTCCCCATAATACATAAAATTAAACCTTGAAGCTACTCAGCGGGTTTCTAATGGTTAATGTTTAGTCATTTGTTTGTTTTAAATGCCTTTGTTTTCAAAGGTACTCATTCACCCACCTTGTATATTTTCCAGTGTCACATACCAGAAACTTCTAACTATTGGTATCAGTCTCCATGGGCTATGCCAGAAAGACTGTTGATCAGAATCGGAATGCGTTTGTGCTCAAGGTACCAAAAGACAAAGCTTACTTCCTTTTTATCAAATCATAGAAGTCTCACAAGTCTGACCACGTTTCTGAGGGCTCCTGGCCTCTTATTGGTTCTCTTCCTGGTAATGGAAGCAGTGAGAAAGAACTCTGAAGAATGTGGAGCGGGGTGGGGCGAGGCGGGGCGGGGCGGGGAGGGGCGGGGCGGGGCGGGGAGGGGCGGGGCGGAGGAAGGCCTATAATGAATATCAAGTTCAGTCTGAGGAATTCTGAGTCAGCCAGGTGGTGAGATGACTTTCACCGAGTGTCCTGAAAGTAGTTAAGAGAGACAAAACTGGATCTGAAGACAAAAGTCAGAAACAATTACCAAAGAAGGCAATAAGGAAAAGAATGTCAAAGAATGTCAGTAAGGTAGGAAGGATCTAAATCAAAAGCCAAGGGGACAGGCTTCCTGACTGAGAGCGTGTTCCCTCTGTAAGTATAAAGGGTGTGGAGGACAGTGAGCAAGGAAAAAAGCCTCCCTGTGCTGGTCTGTCGAAAGAACAGGGAGGGATGGAGGATTGGAACAATTGGCGTGGGAATGGACAGGGTGAAATAGCCTGGCTTTGGTGGCAGTGCAGTCAAACTGTAGTGGTTCAGGCTTTTCAAATTTTGATAGCAGGAGCACAGGGCATAGGACCGGAAACAAAGCTGGGGATTTATGGGTGACTTCCGTCAGTGTTGGCTTTAGGCTGAGATGTTGGGCACCCACAATGACCAGGTAGAAGGAGCTGGTTAGAATCCAAGGTGGGCATAAAAAACACGGCGTATTTCAGCCCCCTTTCCTCATGGGTGCACTATCTTTTAGGGTCCCTCACCTGACAGGCAGGGTGGCCAGTGGTAGATGAATTGTGCAAGAATTCATGACCTTGGAGTCTGCCTATCTCCAGCTGCTGGATACGTTCTTTTGTAAAGAACTTCAGTGAACCTAAATTTAGTGAAACTGACATGTTCACTCTGATTTTTACATTTTCTCTCTTATTCTGCTGTTCTCAGGAGCTCAGCTCTCCAAATTCCCTCTCTCCTAGGAGACTATTAGTTGAAAAGAAAGGCAGCTGGAGCTAAGTGCTTGCCCTATGCACATTAGGCCCCAGGTTCACCTCCTAGCAATGCTTCAAGCAAAATCTAAAGGACAGCTTAACCTCCTTCAAGGAGCCCCCCCCCACACTATGGTTCCAGCTGCATGGGAACTGGTAGAGAAGGGACTGCTCTCCTATGTGGGCTAGTTACTTGGGCAACTTTCCAGAATTGTGTCAGCCCAGGACTCTGAGCTCTCAGACTTCTGCAGCACCAACGGAATTCAGATGGAAACAGGACTAGGGGAATTAGGACTGGCTCTAGGCAGGCAGCAGGATCTAATTATGGGTAGTGACCAGAGGCTGGAGAGTAGGGGTGGGGGTGTGGCTGAAAGTTTTCTAAATGGAAGGAACACTTTAGTGCTAGCTGAATTGATGACCTGGAATGACAGCTCCTTTGTTTCTCTACATTTTTACCAGAGAAAATAAATTCAATGTCCCCAGAAAAGAGAGCATTTTCCCAGTTCTAGAGCCTTCACATTGGAAGGTGGCCTCCTGGTCACCTTGTTCATTCTGTAGCCACTTCCCGAACTGCCTCAGCTGCTGGATACTGGGCTTCTTCTTAAACACCCCAGGAGACGGATGTTCACTACTTAGTCAGCTCTTTGCTTTCTGGACAAGGCTTGTTTTTAGGCAATTGTCCTTGACAGGAGGCTGCCATTTGGTTCCCTATAGCTTTTGTTCACTGATGTAAGTGTTATCCTCTGCCGTCTGGTGAGAAGATAATTTTGCTTTCTCAAATAAGTGACCTCTCGTGTCTCAGTGTGTGGTCCTTGTGGGTGGCCACAGAGGCTTCCCTTTTTGAAGCTCACATATCCTCAGGACTTTGACAACTACTGGTTGTCGCCTCTAACCTGGTCAAGTGAACATGAACTATCCGACGCAGGACAGTGCCCTCAGCTGGACAGTGGAGCCCAGCGCTGGACACTGAGGCTGCAGTACCGCAGCCCAAACTGCAGTGTCCTCTTTAGCCCACGAGGTTATAACCCCATCTTCTGGGATGTCGGCGTATTACCACTTAGCTCTGTTTTCTTCTAGTTTCCCCATCACGAGGACCCGGAGAACTCTGTCCTGAACTAAATTTCTTCAGTGCACTGGGGATACATTCTGTCTCTTTCTGACACTGGGAACATTTTTCATTGCCAAGTATTTTGGCTGTTACTTCCACTTCTCCTGTTAGGGTTTTAGTTTAATCTGGCCTATTCATTGAGTTGTTGTCATGTTCCAGTATGTGGTCTGTGTTAAGGCTGGGGAGGCCAGACAGATGAACCAGGGATGGTTCTCCTCAGGCGATTTTCCAGCTGGAGGGAGAAGGCACCTTTATGACCACAGTGGTGGAGGAGAGAACTGTACCACTTAGGCATTACTATAGAGACAAAGAAGGATCTCGGCCCAAATTAGTGGTTAGAAAAAGGTTCCCAGAAAGAAGTGCCACAATCAGCGAGTGAAGGTCAGAATATGCTGGGACGATTCTGAGAAGACAGATGGACAGAGTTACAAAGAGGCAGGAAGGGCTGGCACGGGGAAGCTTTTGCCTATTTAACATCAAATCTAAGAAAGTGGGAGGAAAACCAGCAAGCTTTGTTTTTAATGAGGACTTAGCAGCTCTGGGGGGACAGGGGATGTTTTAAAGTGTCACACACTCACACACACACACACACACACACACACACACACACTAACTTTGAGCATAGGTAGTTTTGTTAGAAATGCTTATGAGTCTGATATGATATTCAAGAAAGAGATACTCAGGCCCTTAACTATAACAGTGGATGGAACAGGACAGATAAAATTTATTCACTGGAGAGAGAGAAAAAAAAATGACAGTGAACACTTTTAATAACAAAAGGCAAAATTAACTCTGAGTGGAGCCAGCCAAGGGATAGGAGACACACAGCCAATAGAGTGGAAAAGTTTGAAGACCTGAGTTTCACTTAGCCCACATGGAATTTAAATTGCACACTGAACGAGCAAGCATTATTAGCAACATGTAATGAATTTACGAAAGTGGGTGTCACTGGGAAAACTAAGGTAATAGTGAGGACCTTCACTTTCTCAATGACAGTGAAACATTCATGACAATGTTGAGCCAGAATTAGAATTCATAAAGAAATAGCTATGGGGCCAGTGTGTGACCATAAAGTACATTAATGCTTAAGTCAAGTTTACAAACAACTTCAGCATGTTTTCTTTTGTCTTTTTGATTGACACAGCTAAATTTGACTTTGTGCTTGATAACCAAAAAACAAAACAAAACAAAACAAAACCCAGAATTTTTCAGCTAAAATGTATCTTTAGAATCTGTTAAATTGGGTGTTCTGACCCCAGAATGATTACATTTTCACACAGCAGAGACTGTCAGTTTTCTCCTTTGAATAGGTTATATGTGTCTGAATTCCTTCTTGACTTCACTCTCTTCTGAACATCAAGGTCAACTCTTTAAATCCTTAAACTCTTAAATCGGTAAATCCTAACGTTTACTCTGAGACTGTTTATTATATATTTTTCTTTATATTGCATGCCTGGCTCTGGTAGATAGTTGAGTATTGAATTTTGAACCCATTGTCTCACATATGCTAGGTGAGTGCTCTGCCACTGAACCACATTGCCAGCCTCACCCTTTAGTGTCTGACATTAAATGTAAATGGAGCTTCCTTTAGGGTGTCTGTCTTAGAGCTCTGTTGCTATGAAGAGATGTCATGACCAAGGCAACTCTTACCAAAGAAAGCTTTTCATTGTGGGCTTGCTTAGAGTTCCAGGAATTTAGTTTATTATCATCATGAAAGAGAGCTTGGTGACATATAGGTAGGTGCTGGAGCAGTAGCTGAGAGCTGTATCCTGGGCTAGGCGTGGTCTTTTTTAAAGCCTACCCCCAGCGATGCTTTCTTCAACAAGGTCACACCTGCTAACCTTTTTAAAGCATTCCAAATGGTTCTATTTATGACTAAACATTCAAATATATTCATCTATAGGGGCTATTCTTATTCCAAACACCACAGAGGCTGTGAAGCTTGTTCACAGGTGAGAAGTGTTCTTGATGGAAGGAAGTTTCTAGAATGAGGAGTTCATCATTTCATGGTTAGCCTAGACAGATGAAAGCAGATAGCCTCTGGTTCTTTGCTGGGGAAAGCTTTAGAGATCTTATAGCCATCACTTCTTTCTTTTTTTTAATTAGGTACTTTCTTCATTTACATATCAAATGTTATCATGGTTTCCCCTCCAGAAACCCCCTATCTCCTCATCCCTCCCCTGCCTGTATGAGGGTGCTCCCCCACTTCCCCACTCCCTCCCTCCCACCTCTCTGCCCTGATATTTCTCTACACTGGGGCATCAAGCCTTCACAGGACCAAGGGCCTCCCCTCTATTGATGCCAGACAATGTCATCCTCTGCTACATATGCAGCTGAAGCCATGGGTCCCCCCCTCCATGTGTACTCTTTGGTTGGAGTTTTAGTCCCTGAGAGCTCTGGAGGGTCTGGCTGGTTGATATTGTTATTCTTACTATGGGATTGCAAACTCCTTCAGCTCCTTCAGTCTTTTCTCTAATTCCTTCACTGGGGACCCCATCTCAGTCCAATGGTTGGCTGTGAGCATCTGCCTCTGTATTTGTCAGGCTGTAGCAGAGCCTCTCATGAGACAGCTATACAGACCCTAAAGAAATAAAAACAGTCATTAAAAGTCTCCCAACTAAAAAAGCCCAGGACCAGATGGATTTAGTGCAGAATTCTATCAGACCTTCAAAGAAGACCTAATACCAATACTCTTCAAACTATTTCACAAAATAGAAACAGAAAGAACATTACCTAATTCCTTCTATGAAGCCACAATTATGCTTATACCTAAACCACACAAAAACCCTGTAAGGTTCAAATTGGACCTCTTCTGGGACTCACAGAGGGGGTGATCAGTGCAAAAGTAAGAAGTAGTTTAATTATTCCAACATGTTGGGGTCATTCCACTTCA
Source organism: Micromys minutus (assembly GCF_963924665.1). Taxonomy (NCBI): domain Eukaryota; kingdom Metazoa; phylum Chordata; class Mammalia; order Rodentia; family Muridae; genus Micromys; species Micromys minutus. The sequence goes on along the minus strand of NC_137984.1, from coordinate 56,540,601 downwards.
AGGGGAAGACAACCCTGAGCAGATTCTAACAGAGGATTATATATCTTGAAAACAATTGGGGCAGAACTTGAACAATGGTAATTAGCCAGGGTACTATGCACATTTGGTGGAGTGAAACAACTTTCAAACTGACTCAGTATACCATACAGAATTTTCTGAGGGAGTCACAGGTAGCTTTGTCTGACAGTTTGGCTTGTAGCTGTTACAGAAACTAAACTAACTTTGTTTCTTCCTGGATGGGAGGGATCTTTGTGCTCAGAGTTTTACCACTTTGTGGTAGAGTTTTACCACTGGCCTTAGATTGACCCCAACTCTGGCTCTTTCTATCTAACCAAGAAAGAAAACTTTAGGCTAATCTCCCTTATAAACATCAATGCAAAAATACTCAATAATTTTTTTTTCCAAACCAAATCCAAGAACATATCAAAACACTCATCTATCATGATCAAGTAGGCTTCATCCCTGGGTGCATGAATGGTTCAATATACAGAAATCCATCAATGTAGTCCACTATATAAACAAACTTGAGAAAAAGACCACATGATCTTAGGTTAGGTGATTATATTAGATCATTAGATGCTGAGAAAGCATTTGAGAAAATTCGTTGCCATCAATTTCATCAGAGATATCCAAGTTGGCAGTGAAATCTCAGGGCTGTGGAGAGTGGATGGAGGGTGAGCAGATGGACAACATTAGCTTCCTTCTTTCCAGATGTTTGACTAGAGAGGGGGCAAAGATGTGATCAGTAATTAGATGTGTTGGAAACAGGATGGGGAGCAGGGAGGCAAAAGACAACTTGGGTTTTTGCATAAAGGAACATTTTGAGTATAGTTGTGGGTTATATGTGAAAAGCTAACGAAGTGTGCATGTGGGAATTGGTGCTATGTGGAAAGAGACAGTAACTCACAGAGAGCAGGTGAGATCAGAACAGGTGAGAGGACCAAGTCTGAATAGGATGAGAAGGTGTGTCCCCATGAATGGTGGAGAGAAAGCCAATGAGGAGAGGTTAGCATACTCTCGGTCTGCTTGCTGCTTTTAATAAACTAGAAGGACATCTGGTCAATGTAAGGTCTGTGGATCAGAGTTAATGGATCTTAAAAAAAAATGGCAAAGGTTACCAGAGTTCCTGGTGGGAAGGGAAACAGATGCTTGTAGAATATACACAAGGGTTGCTGAATAGTCCAAAGTCCCAGTTAGGTCTGAAGGGTAGGGATTTTAGTAACAGGAGCAAGCCTGCAGACTGGAGTTAAGTACACAGATTCTGCTACCCATTACTTTCACATGCCTAAGAAAGATCTTATGTATGTAGTATATTTGGGGCAGAACAGGGACATACTTTTTCAGAGGTGGCAAATAGTATAACTAAAATAGACCTAGAGACAATAAGTGTACCTTTGTTCTTGTTAAGGTGTAATATTTTAGAGACCTGAACAAACTCTGCTGCCATCTCTTTTTTTTTTTTTTTTTTTTTTTTTTTTTTTTTTTTTTTTTTTTTGGCATAACACTGTATGAATATGTTTTTGTCAGTACTTGGTTCTTTTAGAGGTTTAATAGTATGCATTGAAACCTTACTAGTTACCATACACGTAGAATACATGTAGAACAGAATGTAACATGGAAAAAGGCAGTTTTCTTGATGTGTATAGATTAAACATAAGGATTTTGAACACCAAAAATTGCCACAAGACTATACTCTTAGCTCTTGGATTATTAATGATTTAAGGTCCAGGCGTACCACACTCTGAGAGGGTGCTATACATTATTTTTTTTCCTAAGAAGGATTGAGGCTTTCATTTTTTGGTCTTTATTTTTCTTGAGCTTCATATGGACTGAGAGTTGTTTCTGGGGTATTCAGAACTTTCTGGGGCCAGTATCCAACTATCAGTGACTGCATATTATGTCTGTTCTTTTGTAACTGGGTTACCACACTCAGGATGATATTCTCTAGATGCATCCATTTTTCTAGGCATTTCATAAAGTCCTTTTTTCTAATAGCTGAGTTGTACTCCACTGTATAAATAAACCACAATTTTTGTATCCATTCATCTACTGAAGGACATCTGGGTTCTTTCGAGCTTCTGGCTATTATCAATAGGGCTGCTATGAACATTGTGGTGCATGTGTCTTTGTTGTATGTTGGAGCATCTCTGGGGTATATGCCCAGAAAAGAAATAACTGGGTCTTCAGGTAGGAATGTGTCCAATTTTCTGAGGAACCGCCAGACTGATTTCCAAAGTGGTTGTACCAGCTTACAACCCGCCAACAGTGGAGAAGTGTTCCTCTTTCTCTGCATCCTCGACAGCATCTGCTGTCATCTGAGTTTTTTTTGATCTTAGCCATTCTGACTGGTGTGAGATGGAATCTCAGGGTTGTTTTGATTTGCATTTCTCTGATGACTAGGAATGTGGAGCACTTCCTTAGATGCTTCTCAGCCATTCAGTATTCCTCAATTGAGAATTTTTTGTTTAGCTCTGTACCCCATTTTTTCACAGGATTGTTTGTTTCTCTGGAGTCTAACTTCTTGATTTCTTTGTATATATTGGATATTAGTCCTCTATCAAATGTAAATTGGTAAGGATCTTTTCCCAATTTGTTAGCTGCTGTTTTGTTTTCTTGACAGTGTCCTTAGCCTTACAGAAACTTTGCAATCTCATTAAGTCCCACTTCTTGATCCTTGGTCTTAGAGCATAAGCCATTGGTGTTCTGTTCAGAAAATTTTCCCCTGTGCCTATGTGTTCTAAGGTTGTTCCTATTTTCTCTTCTAAGAGTTTCAGTGTAGCTGGTGTAATGTGGAGATCTTTGATACACTTGCACTTGAGCTTTGTACAAGGAGATAAGAAAGGGTCTATTTTCATTCTTCTGCATGCTGAGTGCCAGTTGGACCAGCACCATTTGTTGAAGAGGCTGTCCTTTTTCCATTTAATGTTTTCAGCTCCATTGTCAAAAATCAAGTGACCATATGTGTGAGGGTTCACTTTTGGATCTTCTATTCTGTTCCATTGATCTATCTGCCTATCTCTGTACCAGTGCCAAGTATTTTTTAACACAATTGCATTGTAATATAGCTTGAGGTCAGGAATAGTGGGTGATTCCCACAAATGTTTTCTTGTTGTTGAGGATGGATTTTGATATTCTATGTTTTTTGTTATTCCAGATAAATTTGAAAATTGCTCTTTTCAACTCTATGAAGAATTGAGCTGGAATTCTGATGGGGATTGCATTGAATTTTAAATTGCTTTTGGCAAAATGGCCATTTTCAAAATGTTGATCCTTCCAATCCATGAGCATGGGAGATCTTTCTGTCTTCTAAGATCTTCAATTTCCTTCTTCAGAGATTTGAAGTTCTTGTCATATAGGTCCTTCACTTGCTTAGTTAGAGTCACACCAAGGTATTTTATATTGTTTGTGACTATTGTAAAGGGTACCTTTTCCCTAATTTCTTTCTCAGCATGTTTGTCTTTTGAGTAGAGGAAGACTACTAATTTGTTTGAGTTAATTTTATATCTAGCCACTTTGCTGAAGTTGTTTATCAGCTGTAAAAGTTTTCTGGTGGAATTTTTGGATTCACTTAAGTATACTATCCTGTCATCGACAAATAGTGATATTTTTACTTCTTCCTTTCTGATTTGTATCCTTTTGATTTCCTTTTGCTGTCTAATTGCTCCAGCCAGGACTTCCAGTACTATGTTGAATAGGTAGGGGTAGAGTGAGCAGCCTTGTCTAGTCCCTGGTTTTAGTGGGATTGCTTCAAGTTTCCCACCATTAAATTTGATGTTGGTTGTTGGTTTGCTGTGTATTGCTTTTATTATGTTTAGGTATGGGCCTTGGATTCCTGTTTTTTCCAAGACTTTTAACATGAAGGGGTGTTGAATTTTGTCAAATGCTTTCTCAGCATCTAGTGAGATGATCATGTGGTTTTTTAATTTGAGTTTGTTTATATGGTGGATTACATCGATTGATTTCCGTATATTCAACCATCCCTGCATCGCAGGGATGAAGCCTACTTGATTATGGTGAATGATTATTTTGATGTGTTCTTGGATTCAGTTTGCAAGAATTTTGTTGAGAATTTTTGCATCAATGTTTATAAAGGAGATTGGTCTGAAGTTCTTTTTCCTTGTAGGGTCTTTGCATGATTTAGGAATGAGGGTTATTGTGGCTTCAAAAAATTATTTGGGTAGTGTTCCATCTGACTCTATTTTGTGGGATAGTTTGGAGAGTCTTTAGGTCATCAATAAATATCTGATAGAATTCTGCACTGAACCCATCTGCTCCTGTTTTTTTTTTTTTTTTTTTTTTTTTTGGTTTGGGAGGTTTTTCATGACTTCTGCTGCCATCTTTCACCTATCCCCCAGCTTCAGCAGTACAAGGAGGATAGTGCAGTGTTCCAGAAGACTCCAAGGTTCAGCTAGCAGAGATGCTAAGTCTGATCCAGAAATCTATTAGCTGTGTTTCAGGACAGCCAAAAACCTATGTCAAATGTAGTATCTGAAGCTGGTACTGCAAACATGGGAGATGCAAAGGAAACAAGAGATAGAGAGGAGGCAGTGAAAATTTAACCAAATGCTGGAGTTAGGCAAAGAGAAAAACGGAGGAAGAAACACTATATCAAAGCACTACAGGAAAGAGCAGAGGAAAGTAGAAGTTGTACTCCACAGAAACACAAGAAAGAGAAGTATTTAAACAAATGCAGAACAAAGCTGGGCAGCAGCAAGAGGGAGCGTGTCTCAGCAGTGAAGCTCCTGCTTAGGACACTCAGTGCTCTAGGGTCAATTGCTAGAACTAAAAAAAAAAAAAAGAAATAAAAGACAAAGGGAGATCTCAATACAGAAGAGTGCCTGGGAACCAGAGCTTTCTCATGTTCCCTCTGCCCTGAGCAAATCCAGGCACAATTGTTGTTGTGGTTGTTGTTTTTGTTATGTCTTGTTCTAAAGAGCTTCATTGAGACTTACTCCATTGTCTTTCATACATCTCTCTAAGCTATTTATATGTACTAATACAAGTTCCTTCATGCTATTCTTTTTTTTTTTTTAAGAAATTCTGGTGTGAATATTTATACTGCTTGTCAACCTGACAGGATACAGAGTTACTTAGAAAATGAACTCCGGATTTGTCTTTGAGAGATTTGCTAGATTTGATTAATTGAGGTGGGTCTATTCTTACTGATGGACTAATTAAAAAGAAGAAAGACAGCCACACACCATTGTTCTTCCCTGTCAGCTTCATGGCCTCTGTGACTTCCTGTCCTGGTGGACAGTAACCTGAAACTTTCTCAGTGTATTTTGTCAGAGTATGTTGTCTTTTTGACAACAAAAAAAGCAATAATACATCTGAGGTCTTCAACTGTGTCTTTAGTCTTCAAAACATTCAAGGTTTCATGATCACTAGAAGAAGTGACAGGTCTCAGGAAACAACTACTGAGTTGGTGCTGTAAAAGGATACAAAGCAAAGTCACAGTGTTAAGTCTCAAGCCAGGGACAAAGGGTATTTCCCTGCAGCCCCCCCCTTTCCCTTCCCATTGCCTCACATGGCTCAGGGTCATGAGGACTCTGGACTTTCCCAGATGCCTCTGGCTACATCTCCCTTTTATCTACAGTAAACTTTCTCCACCATATATAGAATGAATCCTTTTCTTTTCTTTTTATTTCTTATTTTCATTCACATAGGGCCCAGAGTTCCTAGATGCCTCCCAACAGAATCTCAGGGTATATTTAAGTCTTCCTATCAAACACAAAATGTCTACCGGGCATGCTCATTAGAGAGTCACCAAGTACTGGTCACAGAGGCATTCTCTGCTCACCACACACTGAATTCCAGAAAACCAGAAGGAACACAGGTATTCCTCATAAGATATTTTTTATTTCTTTGATATTTAATTTTTATTAGTATATATACAGATTATATACAAAGGTTTTAGCATGATATGGCCATACATGGACATAATGTTTTAATCCTATTAATTACTCCTGGTAAGGGTAATCTCTTGTCATCTTCCCATTCCCAAGAACTGATTCCATTCCTTTTCATAATTTGTATCTTTCATATATTTTTTTAAATGACCAAATGAGTTTCACTATGGCTGCATACAAGAGCATGGGACGAAGATTGTTTATAATAGTGTGGGTTCCTTGCCAGCTATGACATCACTAATAAAGGTGTCTCTGACTTCCCAAAAACTACTCAGTACTATCAGGGTGTCTAGAGTCTCATGACTACCCTCCAGTATTGGTAGGTCTTATCTTGTGTTTTACCTGTGCCTGTAATCATTGCTGTGGTTTCAATAGTGAATATGCACCGCATGCACAGAGGTCAGGGTTGAGGGCTGTCTCCCCTTTCTTCTGGATCTTGTATTTTTCTTTCCCTTTTGCCTGTGATGGTCCCTGAAACTTGAAGTATGTGATATACGTTCCTCATTTATGCCTTAGCATCTAACAATGCATTTGACCTGCTGTGAGTTTCTGCAGTTACCGTTGCCTTCTACAAAAAGAAACGTCTCTGAGCAAAGCTGACATCAGCTCTAATCCACAGGCATAAACACAGTTGTGAGGAAGGCGACATGAGAAGCAGCTCATGTCCATTTAACAAAGTAACATCAGGATTTCTCACTAAGGCGTAGGAACTCTTCAGATGCATCCTTTCTTTAAAAGCCTCTTCTCTCACATATTAATCCCAACAGCACTTTCTCCACCTCCTCTCACCCCAGTCTCCCTCCCTTGCAATCTCTCCCATTCTCCAGATTCAGTCCTTCCCCATTTTGCTTCAGAAAAGAACAGGCCTCCCAGGGATAGCAACCAAACAATGTATACAAAGTTATAATAACACTAGGTACAAACCCTACTATCAAGGCTGGATGAACAACCCAATAGGAGAAAAAGGGTCCCAGGCACAGGCAAAAGTGTCAGAGACACTCCAACTTTGACAAGAACCTCAAACTATACAACCACAACACACAACATGACTGTATTTACAGTGTCAGGCATTAAACTCCCTGTGAAGTGAGCCTTAATCTGATTAGAAAGTATTTGGTTGCACATGTTGCCTGGTCAGTTGATAGTTTTCCACACAGGATCCACAGCTGAGAAAGATTCAATAATTATTTTTCCCTAGTACCTGCTAGTACTTCCTGAGTTAGTCAGCAGAAAAGAAAGTTCCAGCACAGGAACTCAGGTGTACTAAAAGGCACAGTATCACAGAGGAAGATAGACTCCCAGGAGATTAGTCACACCCAGGACAACTGGAGCTCTGACATACTCAAGGACATCAGGAACTTGGCCACATTGAGACTCCAGTATTTCAGAGGCAGCCTGACTCCCAGGAGCTCTGACATACTCAGAATCCCAGCATCACAGGATCCCAGAATCACAGTATCCCAGAGACACTTGGACCCTGAGATGTTCTGACACAACCAGGATCTCAAGAAGGACATGATCAAGTCAGAGACAGCTAGGGCACATAGCACTAGACACAACCTTATGGCAAGAGGCAAGCACAAGAACATAAACAGAAACCAAGGCTACATGACATCATCAGAATCCAGTTCTCCCACTGCATCTAATCCTGGATACCCCATCACACCTGAAAAGCAAGATTCAAATTTGAAATTATATCTCTTGATGATGATGATAGAGGACTTTAAAAAGGACATAAATAACCCCTTTAAAGAAATACAACCTTTCCAGTCCAGTGAGAGGGCCAGGTGACTGCCGTCAAGACTCAGGACCCAACTGCAAACGACTGAGCTCACAGAACAGACTCACAAGAGCTCTCACACCTGAGCCCATGAAGACAGAACTGAGTCACTGCCATCAGAACTCACTGACTCCCAACAAAGAGTCAAAAACCCAGATGTAATCTCCCTTCTGAGCCAACAGCCCACAGGAGAGACAAACACCAGTTAGAAACAAAAAGATCACCTATAATCACAGATAGCAATATGGCAAAAGGAAAACGAAAGAAGCTAAGCAATGGAAACCAAGACAACCTGACAACATCAGAACCCAACTCTCCCACCACAGCAAGTAGTGGATTGCCAAACACTCCAGAGAATCAAGAATTAGACTTCAAATCATACTTCATGATGATGATGGAGATCTTCGTGAAGCACGTGGATAACTCCCTTAAACAATTACTGGGGAACACACATAAACAAATAGAAGCCCTTAAAGAGGAAACACAAAAATCACTCAAAGAACTACAGGAACACACAATCAAACAAATGAAGGAATTGAAAATGGAAATATAAACAATAAAGAAAACATAAAGAGACAAAAAGACAAAAACACAAAAAGAAAACCTAAGAAAGAAATCAGTAGTCATAGAAGGAAGCATCACCAACAGACTACAAGAGATGGAAGAGAAAATCTCAGGGGCCAAAGACATCACAGAAAACATTGACACAACATAGAAAACACAGACAAAACAGTCAGAGAAAGTGCAAAAAACCAAAAAGCTCCTAACCCAAGATGTCCAGGAGATTCAGGACACAATGAGAAGACCAAACCTAAAGATAATAGGTGTAGAAGAGGGCGAAGAATATCAACTAAAAGGCACAGTAAATATCTTCAACAAAATCATAGAAGAAAACTTCCCTACCCTTAAGAACAAGATGACCACGAACATAAAAGAGGCCTACAGAACTCCAAATATATTGGACCAGAAAAGAAACTCCTCCAGACACAGAATAGTCAAAAACCAAATATTAAAAACAAAGAAAGAATCCTAAAGGCTGTAAAGGAAAATGGACAAGTAACATATATATAAGGTAGACCAATCAGAATTACACCAGACTTCTCAACAGAGACTATGAAAGCTAGAAGATCCTGGACAGACCACATACAGACTCTAAGAAAACACAAATGCCAGCCCAAGTTACTATATCCAGCAAAACTCTCAATTATCATAGTTGAAGAAACCAAGATATTCCAGGACGAAAGCAAATTTACACAATATCTGTCCACAAGTCCAGTTCTACAAAGAATAAATAATAGATGGAAAAATCTAACACAAGGAAGGAAGCTACACCAAAGAAAAGCAATGAATGAATGAATAAATAAATAAATAAATAAATAAATAAATAAATAAATAAATAAAATAATTGTAGAAACTAAGTTTTTAGGGGTTCTGAGACTTTTCTAAAACACCCATTTTTGAGGACAGACTTTACTGGCTGACAGCCACAAGAATCATAGAAAAGCTCAAATATACATTATCATCATCAGTCTAAACCCCTCAAAGTTTTTGCAAAGGTGTAAATAAGATTTTAAAAATGTAAAAACAAAGTTTTAGTGGACAGGTCAGAATAACCAGGCTATGCTGACCAAGCTGACAAAACAAAATAAACTGCTTTCAGAACAACTCCCCTGTCCCCTTTCTGTACTGAATTCTGAGAAGAACCATATATTGTCAACAATCTTCAAGCCAAAAATTTCTCCCCCCTTTCCTTCCCCTTCCTCTCCTCTTTCTGAAAATTATACTGCTGCTTTGCTGACCAATCATAATACAGTAGTTCACTCCCTCACAAAAAGGTATAAAAGATGTATGCTATCTGAGTTTGGGGTTGACTGTCCCTGTGAGGCTGAGCAACCCCATGTGCATCAAATCAATAAACCTCTTGCCATTGCAGCGATCTGTCTTGACGTTGTGTTCTGTGGGGTTGTGCACCTAGGCTGAGACCTTAGAGGTCTTACATAAACATGCAAGGAAACCAAAAGAAGAAAAGTACACAACTACAAGTCTGCCTCTAACAACAAAAATAACAGGAAGCAACAACCACTATTTCTTAATGTCTCTTAACATCAATGGACTAAATTCCCCAGTAAAAAGACATAGACTATCAGACTGGATAAATAAACGTAAACAGAATCCAGCATTCTGCTGCATACAGAAAACTCATCTCAGAAACAAAGACAGGCACTACCTCAGAGTAAAAGTCTGGGGGAAAAAAACTTCCAAGCAAATGGTCCCAGGAAACAAGCTGGAGTAGCTATTCTAAAAAAAAATAAAGTAGACTTTCAAACAAAAGTTATCAAAAAAGATAAGGAGGGACAATTTTTACTCATCACAGGAAAAATCTATCAAGATGAATTCTCAATCTTGAACATCTATGCTCCAAATACAAGGGCACCCACATTCACAAAAGAAATACTACTAAAGTCCAAAGCATATATTACACCACACACAATGATAGTGGGAGACTTCAACACCCTACTCTTATCAATGGACAGATCATGGAGACAGAAAATGAACAGAGACAAAGCGAAACTAGCAGAGATTATGAACCAATTGGAATTAACAGACATCTATGGGACATTTCATCCTAAAACAAAAGAATATACTTTATTCTCAGCATCTCATGGCACCTTCTCCAAAATTGACCATATAGTCTGTCACAAAACAGGCCTCAACAGATACAAGAAGATCAAAATACTCCCATGCATCCTATCAGATCACCATGGACTAAAGCTGGTATTTAATAACAACAAAAACAACAAAAATTCCACATACACATGGAAGCTGAACAATGCTCTGCTCAATGATAACATGGTCAAGGAAGAAATAAAGAAAGAAATTAAGAATTTTTTAGAATTTAACGAAAATGAAAGCACAACATACCCAAACCTATGTATGTAATAAAAGCAGTGCTAAGAAGAAAACAAATATCTCTGAGTGCCTCCAAAAAGAAACTGGAGAGAGCATACACTATCAACTTGACAGCGCAGCTGAAAGCTCTAGAACAAAAGGAAGCAGATACACCCAAGAGGAGTAGCCAGCAAGAAATAAACTCAGAGGAGAAATTAACCAAATAGAGATAAAAAGAACCATACAAAGTATCAACAAAACCAAGAGCTGTTTCTTTGAGAAAATCAAAAATTTTGATAAACCCTTAGCTGGACTAACTACAGGGCACAGAGAGAATATCCAAATTAACAAAATCAGGAATGAAAGGAGAGACATAACAACAGAAACTGAGGAAATTCAAGAAATCATCAAATCCCACTACAAAAGCCTATATTCAACAAAGCTGGAAAATCTGGAGGAAATGGACAAATTTCTATACAGATACCAGATACCAAAGTTCAATCAGGATCAAATAAACCATCTAAACAATCCCATACCACCTAAAGAAATAGAAGCAGTCATCAAAAGTCTCCAGACAAAAAAAATTCTCAGGGCCAGATGGGTTTAGTGGAGAATTCTATCAGACTTTTATAGAAGACCTAATACCTGTACTCTCCAAACTATTCCACAAGATAGAAACAGAAGGAGCACTACCCAGTTCATTCTTCGAAATCACAATTATGTTCATACCTAAAGCACACAAAGACACTACAAAGAAATAGAACTTCAGACCAATTTTTTCTCATGAACATCGATGCAAAAATACTTAATAAAATTCTTGCAAACCGAATCCAAGAACACATCAAAATCATCCAACATGATCAAGTAGGCTTTACCCAGGGATGCAGGGATGGTTCAATATACAGAAATCCATCAACCTAGTCTACTATTGAAAACCTGATCATCTCACTTGATGCTGAGAAAGCATTAGACAAAATTCAACACCCCTTCATGATAAAAGTCTTGGAATGATCAGGAATTCAAGGCTGATAGTTAACCACAGTAAAAGCAATATACAGCAAACCAGTAGCCAACATTAAACTAAATGGAGAAAAACGTGAAGCAATCCAGTTACCATCAGGGACTAGACTAGGCTGCCCACTTTCCCCCTACCTATTAAATATAGTACTGGAAGTCCTGGCCAAAGCAATTAGACAACCATAAGAAGTCAAAGGGATTCATATTGGAAAGGAAGAAGTCAAAAATATCACTATTTGCTGATGATATGATAGTATATTTAAGTGACCCCAAAAATTCCACCAGGGAACTTTTACAGCTGATAAGCAACTTCAGCAAAGTTGCCGGATATAAAATTAACTTAAGTACACGTTTTGCAAGTTCCACTTGAGGAGAAATATTTTTATGTGATATTTTCTGAGGCCCTGTGCTGTGTGGTAATCTCAGGTAAGCTCAGACCTCCAACCATGGATGTAGTGACGTATGATGATGTGCATGTGAACTTCACTCAGGAAGACTGGGCATTGATGGATCCTTCTCAGAAGAGTTTCTACAAAGCTGTGATGCTGGAGACCTATAGAAATCTTACTGCTATAGGCTACTTTGGAGAAGACCATACTATTGATTACTCTGAAGAAAGAAATTGAAGAAGATCTCTGAAGATGGAAAGATCTCCCATACTCATGGATTGGAAGGATCAACATTATAAAAATGGCCATCTTGCCAAAAATCGATTTATAGATTCAATGCAATCCCCATAAAAATTCCAACTCAATTCTTCATAGAGTTGAAAAAAGCAATTTGTGAATTCATCTGATATTACAAAAAGACATAGAATATTAAAATCTATTCTCAACTATAAAACACTTCCAGGGGAATCACAATCCCTAATCTCATGCTATAATACAATGCAGTTGTGATTAAAAACCACATGATATTGGTACAAAGATAGGCAGGTAGATCAATGGAACAGAATCAAAGACCAAGAAATGAACCCACACACCTGTAGTCACTTGATCTTTGACAAAGGATTGAAAACCATATAGTGGAAAAAAGACAGCATTTTCAACAAATGGTGCTTGTTCAACTGAAGGTCAACATGTAGAAGAATGCAAATTAATCCAATCTTACTACCTTGTACAAGGTTAAGTCCAAGTGGAACTAGGACCTCCACATAAAACCAGGCACACTGAAACTAATAGAAGAGAAAGTGGGGAAGAACCTCAAACACATGGGCACAGGGAGAAATTTTCTGAATAGAACACCAATGTCTTAGGCTTTAAAATCAAGAATTGACAAATGGGACCTCATGAAATTGCAAAGCTTTTGTAAGGCAAAGGACATTGTCAATAGGACAAAATAGCAACCAACAGATTGGTAAAGGATATTTACCAATCCCACATCTCATAGAGGGTTAATATCCAATATAGACAAAGAACTCAAGAAGCTAGACGCTAGGGAATCAAATAACCCTATTTAAAAAATGGAGGACAGAACAAAGAATTCTCAACTGAAAAATATTGAATGGCTGAAAAGCACCTAAAGAAATGTTCAACATCCTTAGTCATCAGGGAAATGAAAATCAAAACAACCATGACATTTCACTTCACACCTGTTAGAATGGCTAATATCAAAAACTCAGGTGACAGCAGAAGCTGGCGAGGATGTTGAAAAGGAGGAACACTCCTCTGTTGTTGGTGGGATTGTAAGCTGGTACAACCACTCTGGAAATCAGTCTGACAGTTCCTTAGATAATTGGACATAGTACTACCTAACCCATATGGTATATCTAACCCAGTGGTATACCTGACCCAGCTATACCACTCCTGGGCACATACCCAAAGAGTTCTAACATAACAGAGACACATGCTCCACTATGTTCATAGCAGCCTTATTTTTTTGTAATTTGATAGACTTATTTAAAATTAAAGACAAATACACACTTTATTTCTTTCAGCTTCTACATATACCTTGAAATATGTTCCTTTACATGAATTCATGATATTTCTCTCAGCAAGATGAGAAGGCTATTTATTTATACTTCTATGATCTATGGAGAATATAAATGCTTAAAACAGTTTTTATTAATCTTTCTAAACTGTTCGCTGAGACAATTCTATTATGTTTAAGACGGATGGGAGAGTAAGTTTAAGACAGTTTTGTAGACAGATCTCAGATTAAATTCCAGTTCTCCCAAGCTGTGAGCAAACCATGCAACTTTGAGCCTTCTATGGAGTGAAGGCTAATAATGACCTTTTAAGATTGTTGCAAGAATTTAGTAAGATGTGTAGTCCCAAGTACAAAACAATTGATCAAAAGTGATATATTTTGGTACATTTCAACTTATCTAAGAGTGAAAACAGTCATCACCTGAAAAATTAAGAGTTGGGAAGGAATTGAAAGCCAGATTCAAAATGCTACTATTGGGCTGGAGAGATGGCTCAGCAGCTATGAGCACTAACTGCTTTTCCAGAGGTCCTGAGTTCAATTATCAGCAACTACATGGTGGCTCACAACCATCTGTAAAAGCATCCAATGTCCTCTTCTGGTGTGTCTGAAGAGCTACAGTGTACTCATATACATAAAGTAAATAAAGAAGAGCCTCACTTAAAAAATGCTACTATTTTAGAGTAAATAAAAAAATAGTCAACAACTAAATATGCTAGAAAAGAGAAAGCTTTCAGGGACAACGCATTTTAATACATCCGGGTCAGTGCCATCATTGTAGGTTCTGAGAAAATGTTCTCATTGAACTGGAAACTGAGGAACTCACTGCAGACCGAACAATTGTAAAGAACATCTCCCTAGTTTGTAACGTCATAGTTGACATCAAAGCTTGATCCTTAAGTCAAGCCAATGGTTTTAATCGCTGATTAATACACTATATAAGGATGATTCGATCCTGTCTCTGAAATAGTTTACGTTTGTCTCAGATGAACCTTGCATGGATGGTAAGGATGACAGAGGGCTTGGGCTTCACACCAAGTATAAAAATACATGACTGAAAACTATCATGGGCCTCTTGGGTACATGGCAGAATGTAGTCTCGCGGCACTTCTCAATAGAATATCTGGCTCAGGATTTGTCAGCAAACACAAAGAGTGGCTAGAGAGATGTCTCAGTGGTTATCAGCAAATTCAGAAGATCCAGGTTTGATGTTCACCATCCAAACTGTTTGTGACTCCAGTTTCGGGAGATCTGGTAATCTCTCCTGGTCGCTGTGAGCCCTGCACACACATGGTTCACAGACAAAAGTACTTATACATATAAAAGATAAAAATAAATGTAAAAGGGTTAACCAAAAAAATTAATTCTTTAAGTTAAATGAATGTACTGATGAACTGGGTAATGATCCTTTTGTGATAATTTCTCTATTAGTGCAAAAAAAAAAAAAAAAAAAAAAAAAAAAAAAAAAAAAAAGAAAGAAAGAAAGAAAGAAAGAAACCAAGATGCAGATAAAAACAAGAGACATAGTAGTAACTGGTCTAAACTCACAGGGATCACAATGTAACAAAAGAAGTCTGTACCTAAACATGAGAATTTCTTTTCTCAAATTTTCTATGCTGTTTTAACTTACTAACTTTTAGTTCAGGAGCAATCTCTGAATCTCAGGAATGGCAAGAGACAAAAAAAGCCAAATAGAAGATTAAAGAACACATGCCCTGTTTTGCCAAGTTTCAAATGCTGAAAAAGAAGCCTTCCTAAACCTAGGTTGAAGATATAAGCACAGAGATGACCATCGTGTGGGTTACTGGAGAGCAACTAATCATGCATATGCACCGGAAGGTGTAACATTAGACACTGGCAAATTCTCCACCAATGGTGCCCAGGTATACAGTGAACATGAAGGAGTGAGTAAAAGGAGAAGAAAAAGAAAACAACCTTTAGGTTAAAGAAAAACATTTAGTATGTGATATTGATGTATTTGTCAATATTTCAGAACATTAGTATATCAAAATTAGCGCCCACAAAGGACATGATGCAGCCTTATTTTAGGGGGGGCAATAGAAGTTGGGAATCCAATTCAGTATTTTTTTTTATTTTTCTTTATGGTAGTTTTAATCATTTTTATAAGGTTTGATAGTGTGCATTAAGATCTTACTAGTTACAATGAGCATAAAGTACATGTAAAACAGGATGTAACATGGAATTAATTAGTCAAGGTTTTCTTGGTGTGTAAGGAGTAAACATAATGCTTTTTTTCTTTTTTTTTTTTTCTTGAACTTCACAGAGTCTGTAAGTTGTTTCTGGGGTGTTCAGAACTTTCTGGGGTTAGTATCCCATTATCAGTGACTGCATATTATGTCTGTTCTTTTGTGACTGGGTTATCTCAATCAAGATGATATTCTCTAGATGCATCCATTTTCTTAAGAATTTCATAAGGTTATTTTT
The DNA here is from genome assembly GCF_963924665.1 of Micromys minutus. Taxonomy (NCBI): domain Eukaryota; kingdom Metazoa; phylum Chordata; class Mammalia; order Rodentia; family Muridae; genus Micromys; species Micromys minutus. The sequence continues at coordinate 56,524,635 of NC_137984.1, read as the reverse complement.
TCTGAAAGAAGTACTCCATTGTGTAAATGTACTACAATTTTTTTATCCATTCATCTAATGAAGGACATCTGGGTTCTTTCCAGCTTCTGGCTATTATAAATAGGGCTGCTATGAACATTGTGGTGCATGTGTCTTTGTTGTATGTTGGAGCGACTCTGTGGTAAATGCCCAGAAGTGGAATAACTGGGTTTTCAGGTAGTACTATGTCCAATTTTCTGAGGAATCGCCAGACTGATTTCCAGAGTGGTTGTACCAGTTTACCACCCCACCAACAGTGGAGAAGTGTTCCTCTTTCTCCACAACCTCACCAGCATCTCCTGTCATCTGAGTTTTTGATCTTGGCCAATCTGACTGGTGTGAGGTGGAATCTCAGGGTTGTTTTGATTTGCATTTTCCTGGTTGCTAATGACGACGAGCAAGTCCTTAGATGCTTCTCAGCCATTCGATATTCCTCAGCTGAGAACGTTTTGTTTAGCTCTGTACCCCATTTTTAATAGGGTTGTTTGATTCTCTGGTGTCTAGCTTCTTGAGTTCTTTGCATATCTTGGATATTAGGCCTCTATCTGATGTGAGGTTGGTAAAGAACTTTTCTCACTCTGTTGGTTGCCGATTTGTTTACTTGACACTGTCCTTACAGAAACTTTGCAATCTCATTAAGTCCCATTGGTGTTTTGTTCAGGAAATTTTCTCTTGTGCCTATGTGTTCTAAGGTTTTTCCTACTTTCTCATCTAGTAGTTTCAGTGTACCTGGTTTAATGTGGAAATCTTTGATCCACTTACACTTGAGCTTTGTACAAGGAGATAAGAAAGGGGCTATTTCAATCCCTCTCCATGCTGAGTGCCAGTTGGACCAACACCATTTGTTGGATAGGCTGTCCTTGTTCCATTAAATGTTTACAGCTCCATTGTCAAAAATCAAGTTACCATATTTGTGAGGGCTCATTTCTGGATCTATTCTATTCCATTGATCCACATGCCTATTTCTGTACCAGTACCATGCAGTTTTTAGCACAATTGCCTTGTAATACAGCTTGAGGTCAGGGATAGTGATTCCCACAGATGTTTTCTTGTTGTTGAGGATGGATTTCATTATTCTAGGTCTTTTGTTATTCCAGATGAAATTGCACATTGCTCTTCCAACTCTATGAAGAACTGGGTTGGAATTTTGATGGGGATTGCATTGAATCTGTAGATTGCTCTTGGTAATATGCCCATTTTTACAATGTTGATCTTTCCAATCCATGAGCATGGAAGATCTTTCAATTTTCTGAGATCTTCCTTGATTTCCTTCTTTAGAGGTTTGAAGTTCTTGTCATACAGGTCCTTCACTTGCTTAGTTAAAGTCACACCAAGGTATTTCATATTGTTTGTGACTATTGTGAAGGGTACCTTTTCCCTAATTTCTTTCTCCACATGTTTGTCCTTTGAGTAGAGGAAGGCTACTGATTTGTTTGAGTTAATTTTATATCCAGCCACTTTGCTGAACTTGTTTTTCAGCTATGGGAGTTCTCTGGTGTAGTTTTTGGGGTCGCTTAAGTACACTATCAAGTTATCTGCAAACAGTGGTGTTTTTACTTCTTCCTTTCCGATTTGTATCCCTTTGATTTCCTTTTACTGTCTAATTGCTCTGGCCAGGACTTCCAGTACTATGTTGAATAGGTAGGGGTAGAGTGGGCAGCCTTGTGGAGTCCTTGATTTTAGTGGGATTGCTTCAAGTTTCCCACCATTAAGTTTGATATTGGCTATTGGTTTGCTGTATATTGCTTTTATTATGTTTAGGTATGGGCGTTGGATTCCTGTTTATTCCAAGACTTTTAATATGAAGGGGTGTTGAATTTTGTCAAATGCTTTCTCAGCATCTAGTGAGATGACCATGTGGTTTTTTTCTTTGAGTTTGTTTATATGGTGGATTACATTGATGGATTTCTGTATATTAAACCATCCCTGCATCACAGGCATGAAGCCTACTTGATCATGGTGAATGATTGTTTTGATGTGTTCTTAGATTCAGTTTGCAAGAATTTTGTTGAGAATTTTTGCATCAATGTTTATAAAGGAGATTGGTCTGAACTTCTTTTTCCTTGTAAGGTCTTTGTGTGGTTTAGGAACGAGGGTTATTGTAGCCTCAAAAAATGAGTTAGGTAGTGTTCCATCTGATTCTATTTTGTGGAATAGTTTGGAGAGTATTGGTATTAGGTTGTCAATAAATGTCTGATAAAATTATGCACTGAACCCATCTGGACCTGGGCTTTTTTTTTGGGGGGGGGGAGTTGGGAGGCTTTTAATGACTGCTTCTATTTCTTTAGGTGTTATGGGATTATTTAGATGGTTTACCTGATCCTGGTTTAACTTTAGTATCTGGTATCTGTCTAGGTATTCATCCATTTCCTCGAGATTTTCCAGCTTTGTTGAGGATAGGCTTTTATAGTAGGATCTGATGATTTCTTGAATTTCCTCAGTTCCAGTTATTATGTCTCCACTTTCATTTCTGATTTTGTTAATTTGGATACTCTCTCTTTGCCCTCTAGTTAGTCTGGCTAAGGGTTTATCCATCTTGTTAATTTTCTCAGAGAACCAGCTCTTGGTTTTGTTGATTCTTTGAATGGTTCTTTTTGCTTCTATTTGGTCTATTTCTGCCCTAATTTTGATTATTTCTTGCCGTCTACTCCTCTTGGGTGTATCTGCTTCCTTTTGTTCTAGAACTTTCAACTGTGCTATCAAGTTGCTAGTGTATGTTCTCTCCAGCTTCTGTTTGGAAGCACTCAGAGCTATGAGTTTTCCTCTCAGTACTGCTTTCATTGAATCCCATAAGTTTGGGTATATTGTGTTTTCATTTACATTGAATTCTATAAAATCCTTAATTTCTTTATTTCTTCTTTGACCCTGCTATCGTTTAATAGAGCATTATTTAGTTTCCATGTGCATATGGGCTTTTTGTTGTCCTTGTTGTTATTAGAGACCAACCTTAGACCATGAAAGGGTGCATGGGAGTATTTACATCTTCTTATATATATTGAGGCTTGTTTTGTGACCAATTATGTGGTCAATTTTCAAGAAGGTGCAGTGAGGTGTTGAGAAGAAGGTGTATTCTTTTGTTTTAGGATGATATGTTCTGTGGATATCTATTAATTCCAGTTGGTTCAAAGTCTCTGCTAGTTTTGCAGTGTCCTTGTTCAGTTTCTGTTTCCCTGATCTGTCCATTGGTGAGAGTGGGGTATTAAAGTCTCCCACTATTATTGTGTGGGGTGAAATGTATTTTTTGAGCTTCAGTAGGGTTTCTTTTATGAATATGAGTGCTTTTGTATTTGGAGCATATATGTTAAGGATTTAGAGTTCGTCTTGACAAATTTTCCCTGTAATGAGTAAAAAGTGTCCTTCCTTATCTTGTTTGATAACTTTTGGTTGAAATCTACTTTATCAGATATTAGAACGACCACTCCAGCTTCCTTCTTGGGGCCATTTGCTTGGACGTTTTTTTCCCCCAATCTTATACTCTAAGATAGTGTCTGTCTCTGTCTCTGAGATGAGTTTTCTGTATGCAGCAAAATGCTGGGTTTTGTTTATGTATCTAGTCTGATAGCCTATGTCTTTTTATTGGGGAATTGAGTCCATTTGTACTAACAGATATTAAGGAATAGTGGTTGCTGTTTCCTGCTATTTTTGCTTTTGGAGATAGAATTGTGCCTGTGTGTCTTTCTTCTTTTGGTTTTCTTGCTTAGGATTTTTCTTGTTTTTACTAGGATGTAGTTCCCCTCGTAGTATTGGGTTTTCCACCTATAATTCGTTGTAGTGCTGGGTTTGTGGTCAGATATTGCATAAATTTAGTTTTGTCTTGTAATATCTTAGTCTCTCCATCTATGGTGATTGAGAGTTTTGCTGAATATATCAGCTTGGGCTGATACTTGTGGTCTCTTAGGGTGTGCATGATGTTCTGTCCAGGATCTTCTAGCTTTCATAGTCTCTGTTGAGAAGTCTGGTGTGATTCTGATTCATCTGCTGTTCTATGTTACATGACCTTTTTCCCTTATTGCTTTTAGTATTCTTTCTTTGCTCTGGGTACTTGGCATTTTGACTATTATGTGTCAGGAGGAATGTATTTTCTGGTCCAACCTATTTGGAGTTCTGTAGGCTTCTTTTACTCTCATGGTTATCTCCTTCTTAAGGGTAGGGAAGTTTTCTTCTTTGATTTTGTTGAAGATATTTACTGTGCCTCTTAGTTGATATTCTTTGCTGTGTTCTATTCCTATTATCCTTAGGTTTGGTCTTCTCATTGTTTCCTGGATCTCCTGGACATTTTGGGTTAGGAGCTTTTTGGTTTTTGCATCTTCTCTGACTGTTTTGTCTATGTTTTCAATGTTCTCTTTGGGCCCTGAGATTCTCTCTTCCATCTCTTTTAGTCTGTTGGAGATGCTTGCATCTGTGACTCCTGATTTCTTTTTTAGGTTTTCTGTCTCTAGTGTTGTCTCTTTTAGTGTTTTCTTTATTGTGTCCATTTCTGATTTAAACTCCTTCTTCCATTCCTTCATCTCTTTGGTTCTGTTTTCCTCTAGTTCTTTGAGTTCTTTGAGTGTTTTTCTTAGTTCCTCTTTAAAAGCTTCTAATTCTTTATGCTTTTCCTCCTGTTCTTGTTTAAGGATCTCTATCATCATCTTGAGATATGATTTCGGATCTGAGTCTTCTTTTTCTGGGGTGTTTGGTATTCTGCTGTTTGCTGTGATGGGAGAGCTGGTACTGGTGTTGCCAGGTTGTCTTGGTTTCCCTGTGGTACATTCTTTCGCTTTCCTCTTGCCATCCTGTTTTCTGTGTTTATACGTGGTCTTGTTGTCAATGATCGGTTCTTGCCTCTCCCTTGTACCTGGCTTGTTTCCCTTGATCTCCACTGTTCCTGGTGACGGATGACACCTGTTCTGTACCCAAGGGCTACCTGCTGGAATCAGACAGCCCAATGCGGGGTTCCTGGTTCCCTGAACCAATAGGGATGGTGTGCACTTTCCATGTGCTCTGCAGAGATTACTCTGTTCCCTGGATACTCAGAACGCTTTCTCACCAGGCCTGTGTCCCTGGATCTCCACTTTTAATGTTGATTTTAAAAGCTGCTTCCTGAGTTTCTCACTGTAGTTTCATCACCATAACAGGTCTGGATGGTGCAGTGGTTAAGACGTGGATTCCATACCCAGTACCTGGTGGCTAAAACGTCTATATCATGGGATCCTTCTCCGGCATCTTCAAGCATCAAGTATGCACACGTGGTACACAGACAGTCAGACATGCAGGCAAAACACTCATCCACATAAAACCCATAGTTTTAAAAATCATTTAGGCTGAAAAGCAACCTATCATTTCTAACAATTTTTAAATAGCCCTAAATACACTTCTGTCATTTGAAGTACACGTTTGTCATTCTCAGCACTAATGATTTAAATTCAAAATATCTGTCGACTCTAAATAATGTTGGAAACGCTGAATTCTCCTGCTTTAAATATTCAACAAACATTTATTTTGTTGTATAAAAAGAATATGATAACCAATGTGGCTGGAGTGTTGGCTCAGTGGTTAGATCTCTTCCAGAGGTCCTGAGTTCAATTCCCAGCAACCACACGGTGGCTCACAACCACCTGTAATGGGATCCGATGCCCTCTTTTGGTTGTCTGAAGACAGCGACAGAGACTCACATACATGAAACAAATAAATCTATGAAGAAGAGGAGGGTGGGAAGGAGACCCAGTTTATGTCTTTCCTAGTTTAAGTCTATGAAAACTGAGTCAGTCAAGAGTTAGTTATCCTGACTTTACCTCCTTCAGATTCACAGATATCTCCAGAAAGCATTCATTTTGCAGCCAAAAACTGACTGATGAAACATCCCACCACTGCTATTTAGTTTCCTACGAGATACTAAAAAACAAACTGTCAGAGCCTTTGAACTTCAGTCTCCTCAGCTCTAACATGAGATGCTGTTGGCTTCATTGGACTGTGGGTATTAAGGTAGGTATTCCATGTAAAACTCTTAGCGATTGCTACAAAACAGCCATTAAATAGCTCCATTTAAAAATGAAAATGAAATCTAAACACGTTTTCTGGAGGAAAACAGAAATTATACATTCCAGCTCCAACACCACCTAGCTAATATGTTTTATGAAGAAACCCAGCTGTAATTTTAAAAAATGTTTTGAACTCTCCCTAAACCTCCCCAACCCTCACGCTTCTAAAACTGGAAACCAAGGGGGAGGTAAAGTCCCATCTGTGCGCTGCACTGTTCAAACATGAAGTTTAAATAAAAACCCCCGGTGTGTAGATAGAAACCCTGGCTTTGGGCAGATAGAGCTGCCTCAGTTACAGTGTAATCCTACTCACTTACACTTGCGGGGCTTTCACTAAAGCCAGGAGGAAGAAAAACAATAGTCTGTTTAATTCAATTATGCTAAAGCCTGGATTTAATCCAACTGTCTACTAAGGAGAAAGATTATGAATATGGAATAAGACGCTCTGCGCAGAAGCTGCGCTGCCTGCTCTCCAGCCCCTTCACATTGGAGCACGTTTATATGGCTCCCGTCTTCCTCCTCTCAGCTTGCTATCCCTGGCTTCTAGGAGGAGCCCCGGCATCCTGTCAGGTGGCCAGTTCCCTCCTGTTGCCCCTGGCGATTATGTACTTCCTGGGTAAGATGGCAGGCTCCTGATCCTCACCTTGCCTCCTACCTGTTCTCTCTCTTCTGACAGTTGTCCTTTCCAAGAAGCCGAAGCTTTGTGGGGCCTCAGGCTGGGCAGCACCAACCAATGCGGGTTTTGGCTGCCCCTGTAATAAAAGAAAATATGTGCACACATACCAGAGCTGCCAGCGCGAGAGTCAGCCCTATGGTTCAGTTCCTCACACGTCAGTGTCATACGACCCCACTGCTGCTTACTAGCGAGAAAGGGGGACTCAATAGGGGTAAGACAGGTGTGACCACAGTCACTTGCCACAGCTGGACAGTAACGCACGGACTTGGGTTTTGATTTGATCTTTATTTTTGAGACAGGGTCTTATTGTGTAGGTCAAGCTGGCTTCCTTTGGCTCACCCTTTAGTCCAGGCTAACCTTGAGCTCAAAGCAATCCTCCTATCTCAGTCTCCCAAGCACCGAGGCTGCAGACACGAAGCCCAGTGTCCCAGGCTCAGGAGGTTTTCATTTCAGTGAGGCCCAGCCAGACCTGGCGGCACAGACCTGTAGTGCAAGTTACTGGGGAGGTTAAAGCAGGAAGATGAAAAGTTCAAGGTCTTTCTTGAAGGTCAAACTTCATCTTGGTCAACTTAATGAGACTCTGTATAAAATTAAAAAGTTTTTAAAAAGAAAAAAAAAACAAAATAAATGTGTGTGCTGTGTTACAGTGCTAGCCTGGCATACTCGGGGGACTTATTTCAATTCCAAATAATGCAAAGAAATTAGGTAAATAGTAAATAAGTAAACAAAAAAATAAAACAAAGCCCTAGTTCCGCTCAGTTTTATTTTTCTGGTATTGGGCTTATAATGTGTCATATATCAGGAAATTTATTATCTTTCACTTTTAAGTACACAGCTCAGTATCCTTGTCATAGTCAGAGTGAGAATAGCCCCAGTAGACTCACGTGTCTCCAGTTGGTAGAACAATTTGGGAAGGATAAGGAGGAGTGGCCTTGTTGGAGCAGGTGTGTCTCTGAGGACAGGCTTATAGGTCTCAGAACCCCAAGCCATCCCCAGTGTGCCCTCTCTCTGCATCTTGCTTCCGAATCAAGCTGTGAGCTGCAGGTGTTCCTGCTGTCATGCCTTTATGAAGCAGTTGGTCAGGATGTTTTGTCACAGCAGTGAAAAGTCGCCATGGCAACCGTATTTTCATGTTATTACAATCAATCTGAAGTTCTGTTCATATTAAACCAGAACTCTCTGTCCTTAAGATACTCAGCTCTTCGTCTCCACTCATTACGTCTGGTGCAGAGTTTTGTGCATTTGACTGGTTTATTAGTCACATGACTGTAATCATACTGTTTGTCTTTTTGTGCCTGGATCATTTAATTTAGCATAACATTTCCTAACTTCATTCATGTTGTAGCATGTGACAGGATGTCCTTCCTCTGTCCAGCTGAACCATGTTTTATCATGTGCACACTGTACACCATATCTTGTTCACTCATCAGCTAACAGACTTCGGATTTTATCCATCTCTTGGATGTTATGCATGGTGCTGCTGAGAATATAAATGTGTACCTATTGATGATCATTTCTATAGATGGTCAAAGATTTATTTCTGGGCTTTCTATTCTATTGTAATGGTGGGTGTTTGTGATGGAGCATTTGTGGATATATGCCTGTATGTGTATGTTTGTGTTCATGTGAGAATGCGCGTGTGTGTGCGTGCATGCATGTGTATGTGTGTGTGTGTGCGCATGCGTGCGTGCATGTGAAGGATAGAGATTGATATTGTATATCTTCTTCAATCGCTTTACCATATTGGATCTCTCACTGAACCTGAAATTTGCCAACTAGGCTAAGACTAGATGACTACAAGCCTCTGGGATCTTTCTATCTCTGTGTCTCCAACACTGAGATTTTAGGCAGACATTCACTGCTAAACACAGCTTAATGTGGGTTCGGGGGATTGAGCTTAGTTCATTCTTGAATTGGAATTACTTTACTAATGAACCCATCTCTCAGCCCCTATATGTCTGTCTTTATGCAAATAGCAATCTATTTTGGAAACTGTTGTTTCTTTTTTAAAAAAATAAGGAAATGTGAACTCTTCAAAATTATTTTGGCTATTTTGGGTTCCTCAGAGTCTTATATGAATTTTATTATAAAATAAAAGTTTTAATTTCTACCAAAACATAACTGTATGTTTTGAATCTGTAGGGTACGCTGGGTAATAGGACCACCTTAACAGTTTTGCCCTGCCATTTGCAAACATGGATGCCTCTCTGTTCATTAGGATCATTTTTAAGTTTGTTATCAATGCTCTATTGATTTTGCTGTACACGTATTTTAATGTCCTTGGAGTAACACTCCAAAGTACACAGTATGTAGGCATAAAAATGAAATTGTAGACTCAATCCATCTGATTTTAGAGGCCATCAAAAGGCATTTTTCTTAATTCTTAAATTCCTTCTTAGGTTGCATACTGGTAGGATATTTGTATTTAATTTTGGTTGTCAACTCTTATAACTTTGCTAAAGTTATTTATTCGTCAACTCTTATAACTTTGCTAAAGTTATTTATTAGTTCCAAAAGATTGTTTTGTGTGTGAAATTTTAGGTTTTTAAATATACAAGTCATCGGAAAACAGACAATTTCCTCTTTTCTTACCAATAAATAAATATAAAATACCATACAAAATACCAAAAACCAAAAAATAAAATACCAAAGTATTTTACTTCTTTTTGGCATCCGGATTTTTCTGCTCAAGACTGAAGTATTACATTCGGCTGGAGTAGTACATGACACCTGTCCTTGCCTTGGTCCTAATCTTAGGGAAGATAGGCATTGTTTTTTATGTTTTCTGGTTGATTCTACTTTGTAGCCAGGCTGGAGAGCCACTTGATTGGAATGTTATTTCTTCAGCAACGAAAATCTGACAGGAGAGCTGCCCTAAAAGACACCTTGGCCCCTGATTGAAAGCTATGTTAAGAAGACAGGTTCAATGTGGGGCTTTTACTCAATCTGGTCATCTTGCCAGACTATTCATCCTCAAGCCTATGAAGGAAGTTCTGGTGGCAGAAAGTATGCATCCATCAGTCCACAGAGGCCTATAGCCTGAACTTCCTGAGTTCGCTCTGATAGGTATCTGGGATACACTGCTATGCAGAAAGTCAGAAATGAGTTCCCAGAAGAAAAGGTAGAGTGTTAGAAGCGGTAGTGGGCTTTCCCCCAGTATTTGACTATCCAACTTCCAAAGCCAGTTGTAATTCTTGTCAGGAGAGCTCACCTTCTGTTCTAACTACTCCAGTAAGACTTCCTTTCACCCCGTCACTGAGTGGAACAAGACTGATGGACAACTCATCAGAGTCTGCATTCTTGTTGGCCACAGTAAAAGGCAAAAGGTTGGGGAAAAAAGCAAAGGGTTCAGGACAGCTTCAAGAGTCAATGAAAAACGACCTTTCTTCAGATTTCTGGAACAAAGGCAGGCTTTTCTTTCTCCCTGTAATCTGAGGGGACATGTAGACTGAAGCTATTACTACCATCAAGACAAGAAACTTGAGGTGGGTGTTAGTATAGTGACGGGCTGAGCCAGAGCTGGCATGATACTGAATGTGGATGACTTCCTTTGAGTCCTGAAGCCAGTGTTACTTCTTGATTGTCAGTGCCATGAACCCCTACCCTAAAACCCCAATTCCATTCATGCCTAAGCCAGGTTGGGTGAACATTTCTGTCACTTAGACAAGAGATGGGTCTTAGAACACAAGATGGGTCAAAGAGTGGGAGGGCAAGCCTAAGGGGCTGAGGCCAGCTGGTTTCAGCAAGTTGTGCATGGTTTCAGCAAGCAGAGCAAAGCCTGTTGGCACAGATTGTTGTGGCCCTTGCGCAGACTCAGCTCCTAGTTGGAGTCAGTGCAGTGACCATGAATGACTTGCTACAGTCCCCAAACCTGGTCCTCCGACCGATGCTCAGATTACATTGCGCTAATCCTCAGACTTTCAGCGTCAATCCTCTTTCTCTGATCAGAGGGTTCTCAGAAAAGCTTTAATCAGTTCATTCATTAAAAAGTACATGGCTCCCAAGGGGGCACAAAAGCATACAATAATAAAACATTTCTAGTGCTGGGATCGTGCAGACACTGAGTGCTTATGTGGACTTCTCAAATGGTTTTTGCTCATAGAATTTTTAAAGCTTTATCAATTTGCAAAAAAAATTGATTTTTCTGTGCCTACATAATACCATCAAACCGTACTTCTATAATCAATACTGAGTACAGCTACCCAAACTCAACTTCACATCCTTTTTTTCCCTTACAACTTTATTTTAAAAAGATACATGTAAAGATTTTTTAAAAGCATTTTGACATAAAACTATATGAATATATTTTTGTCGGTACTTGATTTTTTTAGAGGTTTGATGGCATGCATTGAAATCTTACTAGATACCATAGGCATAAAGCACATGTAGAACAGAATGTAACATGGAAGCAGTCAAAGTTTTCTTGGTGTGTATAGATTAAACATAATGATTTTTGAATACCAAAAATTGCCACAAGGCTATACTCTTAGCTCTTGAATTATTAATGATTTAAAGTCTAGGTGTACTACACTCTGAGAGGGGGCTATACACTTATTTTATTTTCTAAGAAGGACTGAGGCTTTCACTTTTTTGCCTTTTTTTTGTTTTTTTTTTGGGTTTTTTTTTTTTGTTTTTTTTTTTGAGCTTCATATGGCCTGTGAGTTGTTTCTGGGGTATCCAGACCTTTCTGGGGCTAGTATCCAATTATCAGCGACTGCATATTATGTCTGTTCTTTTGTAACTGGGTTACCTTACTCAGGATGATACTCTCTAGATATATCCATTTTCCTAGGAATTTCTTAAAGTCATTGTTTCTAATAGCTGAGTAATTACTCCATTGTGTAAATATACCACAATTGTTGTATCCATTTATCTACTAAAGGGAATCTGGGTTCTTTCCAGCTTCTGGCTATTATAAATAAGGCTGCTGTGAATATGGTAAAGCATGTGTCCTTATTGTAAACTGGAGCATCTTTGGGGTATATGCCCAGGAGTGATATAGCTGGGTCCTTAGGTACTACTATGTCCAATTTTCTGAGGAACCACCAGACTGATTTCCAGAGTGGTTGTACCAGCTTACAATCCTACCAACAGTGGAGGAGTGTTCCTCTTTCTCTGCATCCTCACCAACATCTGCCATCATCTGAGTTTTTGACCATAGCCATTCTGACTGGTGTGAGGTGGAAGCTCAGGGTTGTTTTGATTTGCGTTTCCCTAATGACTAGGGATGTCAAGCACTTCCTTAGATGCTTCTCAGCCATTCAATATTCCTCAATTGAGAACTTTTTGTTTAGCTCTGTACCTCATTTTTTCACAGGATTGTTTGATTCTCTGGTGTCTAACTTCTTGAGTTCTTTGTATATATTGGATATTAGACCTCTATCATATGTGGGATTGGTAAAGATCTTTTCCCAATCTATTGGTTGCCATTTTGTATTCTTGACAGTGTCCTTACTTAGCCTTACAGAAACTTTGCAATTTCATTAAGTCCCATTTCTTGATCCTTGGTCTTAAAGCACAAGCCATTGGTGTTCTGTTCAGGAAAATTTCCCCTGTGCCTATGTGTTCTAAGGTTGTTCCTATTTTCTCTTCTAATAGTTTCGGTGTACCTGGTTTAATGTGGAGATCTTTGATCCACTTGCACTTGAGCTTTGTACAAGGAGATAAGAAAGGCTCTATTTTCATTCTTCTGCATGCCGACTGCCAGTTGAGCCAACACCATTTGTTGAAGAGGCTGTCCTTTTTCAATTGAATGTTTTCAGCTCCTTTGTCAAAGATCAAGTGACTATATGTGTGAGAGTTCATTTCTGGATCTTCTATTCTGTTCCATTGATCCATGTGCCTATCTCTGTACCAGTACCATGTGGTTTTTAACACAATTGCCTTGTAATATAGCTTGAGGTCAGGGATGGTGATTCTTGCAGATGTTTTCTTGTTGTTGAGGATGGATTTCGATATTCTGGGTTTTTTGATATTCCAGATGAATTTGCAAATTGTTCTTTCCAACTCTATGAAGAATTGAGTTGGAATTTTGATGGGGATTGCATGGAATCTGTAGATTACTTTTGGTAAGATGGCCATTTTTACAATGTTGATCCTTCCAATCCATGAGCATGAGAGATCTTTCCATCTTCTGAGATCTTCTTCAATTTCCTTCTTCAGGGGTTTGAAGTTCTTTTCATACAGGTCCTTCACTTGCTTAGTTAGAGTCACACCCAGGTATTTTATATCTTTTGTGACTATTGTGAAGAGTATCTTTTTCCTAATTTCTTTCTCAGCATGTTTGTCTTTTGAGTAGAGAAAGGTTACTGCTTTGTTTGAGTTAATTTTATATCCAGCCACTTTGCTGTTTATCAGCTGTAAAAGTTCTCTGGTGGAATTTTTGGGGTCACTTAAGTATACTATCATTTTTTCTGCAAATAGTGACATTTTTACTTTTTCCTTTCTGATTTTTATTCTTTTGATTTCCTTTTGCTCTCTAATTACTCTGGTCAGGATTTCCAGTACTATGTTTAATAGTTAGGGGGAGGGTGGTTAGTGTTGTCTAGTCCCTGATTTTAGTGGGATTTCAGCTTCCCATCTTATTCCACTCCTATGTAGAAAAGCCAATCTAGAAATAGGAAGGAAAAACCATTATGCCGGTATTAAGCAAACATTGATATAGGTTTCATATCACAGGTATTTTTCTGAGTACTTTACCCACACTCTTTAATCAAATCATCATTGGTACTCTACAAAGTAGCTATATTATGAAGCCTTTTATGTTAAAGCTGAGGAACTTGAAGCTCAGAGAAGTTAAACAATTCGATCAAGGTAGCAAGCACAGTGACCAAGCTAAAGAAAACAGAAGCTCTCAAATCCATCAGAAGTTCTTTAGTACATCTGGCCTTTCGGAGTCTTTCTACATCCCCAAGAGTAATGACCAGGTACCTATTGAAATCATTATTTTAGTATCATAGTGTTTGGAAGTCAATTAATGAGCCCAGTGTGCCATGAAAACAAGATGAAGGGGGTTAAGGGGACAGCTCAGTTGGGAAATAACTTGCCATTTAAGCATTAGCAGATTCCCATGTAGAAAGCCAGGTGTGACTGCATACATCTGAAATCCCAGCCCTGGGAGGTAGAGACAGGAGCTTTAGTGAGAGACTCTGTCTCAGAAGTGAAAGAATAATGCCACTGAGAATGACATTTGATGGTAAGCTCAGACTTCCTCAAGCAAATGCTCACATGTACACACACACACACACACACACACACACACACACACACACCCTTATACAGTGCGTACACGGGAATACGTATACATGTGCACATAAATGTAATCATAGTAGAGCCAGCTGTCAGCTCAGAAATAAAACTAGACTTTAAGTCTTTTTAACAGTCTGCAGTCTTTCCCTCCCTCCTTTTCTCTTTCCTTTTTTATCTTCATATTTTTTACTGGACATTTTATATATTTACATTTCAAATGTAAATATATAAAACATCCTTTCCTGGTTTCCCCTTCACAAAGCCCCTATCCTATCTCCCCTCCCCCTGCTTCTATAAGGGCGCTCCCTCCCTCCCACCCACGCTCACCTCACTGCTCTGGCAGTGTTGTTTTTCCTATGGGGTTCCAACCCCCGTCAGCTCCTTCAGTCCTTTCTGTAACTCTTCTCCTGGGGTCCCTGTGCTCAGTCCAATGGTTGATTGACAGCATCTGACTCTGTATTTGTCATGCTCTGGAAGAGCCTCTCAGGAGACCACTACATCAGGCTCCTGTCAGCATGTACTTCTTAGCATCAGCAATATTGTCTGGGTTTGGTGACTGTATATGGGATGGATGCCCAGGTGGGGCAGTCCCTGGATGGCCTTTCCTTCAGTCTCTGCTCCACACTTTGTCCCTGTATTTACTTTAGACAGGAGCAACTCTGGGTTAAAAATGTGGAGATGAGTGGGTGGCCCCATCCCCAACTGGGGGCCTTGCCTAACCTCCAAATATGGTTGCTACAGGTTCTCCTTCCCCTTTGTTGGGCATTTCAGCTCATCTCATCCACCACTGGATCCTGGGAACTTTCTACTTTTTATGGGAAATACTGAAAATGTCAAAAATTTAAAGGTAAACATGTGAGGACACACAAGTTCTTTGCTTTCAAAGAAACAGTGGTGTTGGGAGGAAATACCAAGAGCAATGTTCTAATCCAATCAGCCACTTAAGCTAGTTCTTTTGGGTGTAGGAGGAAGACTTCACTGAAAAGAAACTGTCAAAGGCAGTCGGTGTAGGACATGAATCTTCAGGGAGATGCTATGGCAAGGATGATGAGCACACAAGGCAGGGGACACCATAGAAGTGACCTGAGAACTGAAGAGCCTGGAGGTGGCAGGGGGCCTGTGTGACACTGGGGGGTGGCACTGAGGGGGTGGCAGAGGAGACCAGAGGAGCACGGACATGAAGGGTTGATGTTTAGAAAGGAGCCTAAGAAGGCAGCATTTGTGAATGAGGAGGAAAAGGCAGATCTGCCTCTCTGCTGCCTGAGCTGGGAGAAGAGCAGGTGAGCAGTAAACCTCCTGCTAGACAGATGTGGCAGCTCACACCTGTAATGTTCGGCAGTTGCGGTTGGACACTTACTGACTAGACTGACTTGGAATATGTGTGAGAAACTGTCTCAGGCCAAAACAGTAAAGCAACTGACAAACAACCAAACAAACTGGGGATGGAGCTTGTCCAGTGGGTAGAATTCTAGTGTAGCACATGCAAAACCCTGTATCAATTGCTAGCACTGCATTCCAGATTTGGTGGTGCTTGCCTGTTATCCCAGCACTCAGGAGGTGAAGGGAGGTGATCGGTAGTTTAAGGACATTCTTGGATCAAGACCAGTTGAGATGCTGGAGACCATGTCTCCAAACACAGCAGCAGCAGCAATAGTGATCATAACAGCCACATCAGATGAAACTAAAATGCCACTCCACCCCTACCCAGCACTCACAGTCACTGCCGAAGCTCTGACAGATCTCTCCAGACACTTTCGCCATACTCACACTAAATTCAGTTGCTTTTTCAAGTCCTAAGGCTCTTCCCCTGTGAAGATACCACAGAGTGCTTGCTCTTTAGAGAGTGGATGTTTGCAGTTCACCACGTGCTTGGTGTTGTTTCCCAAGACCAACACATTGCTACACAATGCTCAAGGGTAAGGTACAAGTAATTAAATTGATAAATCTTTTCACTGGCAACTCTCCAAGAATATAGGTACATTCATACCCCAGAGTTAAAAATAAAATACATTCTCTTTGGTATTCAATGCCCTGGAAACGCCAAACAGCCTGTGTTTTTATGTGTATCAACTTGTAGTTGGGGAATTAGTTACAGAAAATGTACTCTCTTGTGGCCTGAATAATATTACTTCTATAAATTAAAAATAAGGGAATGTTACAGAGACATAAAGAAACAATTTAAATTGCATGTGAATTCCTGGTTGAATGGGACCCTCCCTACCATGAACCTGTATGTACACATATACCCATATCACACACTCCCACATACACAAACACCATTTCAATCTCAAAAGAAAAGGACCTGCTCTTATATGGAATTATAATAAATAACAATGCTCACAATAATTTATTAATATTACTACAGAGAATTTATTAGTTGGGAGCTTCTACCATTAATTAAAATACAATAAAATAGTTCCTGAAAACTAAATATTTCTCAAGCATAATCACAGAAAAACCATATATCAAATGACATAGAACATCATGACAGAGCTGGGCGGACTTTGGGGGAAAATGTAAAAAGTTTAAGACATACATTTAATAATTTTTAAATGGAGTAGAAAATAAATTACTTAATATGTAGCAAGTGCTAATTGTTGGGCCTGTGGTTGTCTTAAAACATCTTTAATATTACAACATTTCTGAGAGGCATTTTCATAGTTCAGAAAGCAATTAGACCTTGAATAGAAACTACTATATAAAGAATAACTAACATTATTAAACATTCCTTATATGACGGCACTATTTCAAATTTTTCATCTTTACAATCCTATGATGTGTCTTTATGCGGATCATTCCTATGAGTTGCCAGTCTGATGGGCTCTGGAAGCAACTAAGACATAAGCCCCTTGGCACATTTTGAGGGAGTTTTCTTGATTAGGTGAATTCAAGTGGGACAAACCACCTTAATGTGCGTGGCAGCGCCTAAGAGGGTCTGAGGGCAAAGCTTTTGCTCCTTGCCTGTTTTGCTTTTCCATCCCATTGTTCCTCTGCCCTGCAGCTATTTGTCTTAGTCAAGGTTTCTATTCCTGCACAAACATCATGACCAAGAAAAAAGGTGGGGAGGAAAGGGTTTATTCAGTTTACACTTCCTTATTGCTGTTCATTACCAAAGGAAGTTAGGACTGGAACCTAAGCAGGTTAGGAAGCCGGAGCTGATGCAGAGGCCATGGAGGGATGTTTCTCACTGTCTTGCTTCCCCTGGCTTGCTCAGCTTGCTATTTTATAGAACCCAGGTCTATCAGCCACAATGGGCTGGGCCCTCCCCCCTTCATCACTAGTTGAGAAAATGCCTTACAGCTGGATCTCATGGAGGCATTTCCTCAACTGAAGCTCTTTTCTCTGTGATAACTCCAGCTTGTGTCAAGTTGACACAAAAACAGCCAGTACAATTGACCCCTTGTCAACTTGACATACAAACACAACACTATTAAGCCTCGACACTTACCTATTCATCCCCAAGATCTAAATAACCTTAAGAGTCCCACGGTCTTTACAAATTCTTACATATTAAAGTTTCAATCTCTTTAAAATATCCGGTCTCTTTTAAAAATCAAAGTCTTTTTACAATTCAAAGTCTCTTAACTGTGGGCTCCACTTCTTCCTTCAAGAGGGGAAAATGTCAGGGCACAGTCACAATCAAAAGCAAAATCAGACTCTAACCACCCAATGTCTGGAATCCACTCAAACTTCTGGGCTCCTCCAAGGGCTTGGATCACCTCTCCAGCTCTGCCCTTTGTAGCACAAACCTTGTCTTCTAGACTCCAGCTGCCTGTTCCCCACTGCCGCTGCTGTTCTTGGTGATCATCTCATGGCACTGGCACCTCCAAAACACTACTGTCAGTCCTGGGGCACTAATTGCCACTGAGAATGGACCTTCACCAAAGGCCTTCCATGGCCTCTCACAGTGCCAAGCCTCAGCTGCTCTCCATGACCCCTTCCTGCCTTCAAAACCAGTACCACCTGGGTGACTTTTACACATTACCAAGTCCAGCCACAGCACGAGGTACATTGGCTAGCTCTGGAACACAGCCTCTATGTGCTCTCAGAAAACACTTTCCAGGAGATTTCACTTCAACGATGCTGGTCTCTTCTTCATCAGCACTAATTTCTTAGCTCCAGCTGACCAGCATCAATTGTTTCAGTAATGCAAAGGTTTTACTTTAGTAGTTCTGGTATCTTGTTAATCACAGCTGATTCTTAAGCTCCAGCTAACCAAAACCACAGAATCTTCACAATCAAAACAGGAACAACCCTGATAAAAGTCTTTAATCATTCCTCTGAAATATCACAAGCCAGCTCTCCATCTTCTGCACTGTTCTCAACATTATCTTCCAAGCTTCAACAGAACATCCCACAGAGATCTCAATATGCCAATGGCTCTTCTAGCTCAAAGTTTTGTCACAGGAATATCCCATTATGCTCGTACCAATTTGTCTTACTCAGGGTTTCTATTCCTGCACAAAACATCATGACTAAGAAGCAAGCTGTGGAGAAAAGGGTTTATTCAGCTTATACTTCCATATCTCTGTTCATCACCAAAGGAAGTCAGGACTGGAACTCAAGCAGGTCAGGAAGCAGGAGCTGATGCAGAGGCCATGGAGGGATGTCGCTTACTGGCTTGGTCCCCTGGCTTGCTCAGCCTGCTTTCTCATAGAACCCAGGTCTACCAGCCCAGAGATGGCACCACCGTCAATGGGCTGGGCCCTCCCACCTTGATCACTAGTTGAGAAAATGCCTTATAGCTGGATCAAATGGAGTCATGTCCTCAGCTGAGGCTCCTTTCTCGGAGATAACTCCAGCTTGTGTCGAGTTGACATGAAACCAGCCAGACCAGCCAGTGCACGGCTGTGACCAGTGTTACTGTGATCCTTCACTGCCATCAGAACCCAGCTTCTTGGACCTTCCAGGTAGATTGAAGACCAGCATCTCTTTAAAAGTCATTGTGAGGGTGGAAGAGCTAAAGCACCCAGTTCTGTGGATTGAGAAGCTCCGTATTCTTAGCCTCTTCCTTGTAAAGACATAACTGAACTACCAAAGCCATGCTACTTAAGCCAACTGAATAACCTGAAGTCCCTTTTCACAGGTATTAACTTAGTCAGTTCTGTTCCTCCAGAAAACTCTATCCAACCTGTCTTCCCATTTTAAACATATGACCATTCTCATTTTCAGTGTTAAGGTTTATATATATTCAAGGGCTGCTTGACCAGACTGTTACTTTGGTGTGGGGAAGACATAGATTAAGAACAAAAAGATTATTTAAATGACTAAAACCAGATATTTTGTTTTGAAACCAGGAAGTCTCACTATGTTGTTCAGGATGATCTAGAACTTTTGGACTCAGGAAACCCTCCTGCTTCAGTCTCCTTAGTAGCTACCACACCTGTATTGAAAAGGTGTATTTTCATGTCAATTTTACAGAAATAAAACTTATAACATAAGAAAAGATTTGATTGGAGGCCAAAAAACTGGATTACTTAGATGAAATGGACCGGTCCTTGAGAACACAAATCTTGTGAAGACTGAATTTCAAAGATATTGATAACTTGAACAGATCTATAATAGAAATGGGATCGACTAAGTAATAAAAAAAAAAAAAAAAACAATCCGTGAAAGAAAATCAATACAGCAAATTTGACAAAATATTTAAAGAAGAAATTAGACAAGTCCTTCTTAAATCTTTCAAGAATAACCAAAAACTTACTTCCTAACTTATTCTATGAAACCATTACCCCATGTCAAACTCACAAAACACCACAAGAAAAGAAAACTACCAGAGCATGCTGTTACATGTCTATAATTCCAGTGGTTGGGAGACAGATGCAGGAGGACCTGTGGTCAGACTGAGTCATATGGTGAGACCCTGCTTCAAAGAACTGAGGGTGGGAATTAATCTTAGTAGAGAGGTGTCTGCTTAGCTTGTGCAAGTTCCTGGATTCAATCCCAAGCCTCAAGAAGGAATGGGAGAAGGAGGAAAGTGGGGAAGAAGACAGAAAGCAGAAGGAATGCAAGCAGGCAGGCTGATTGATATGCCTTATAAATATTCATATAAGAACAGTTTTGTTTTCCTGAAACAAAGCCTCACTATGTATATCATGGACGAAGCTGGCATCAGACTCACAGAGAGCCTCCTGTCTCTGCCTCCCAAGTGCCACTATTAAAGTCATGTGCCACTATGCCCAGCTAGTATAAGAATTGTTAACAAAATTTTAGCAAAACAAATTCAGCAGCAGCATGTTAAAAACACTCTGCATAATGGCCTACTGGTGTCTATTGCTGGAATGCAAGCTAATTCAATCCATGCAAATTGGTTACTAGAATATGCTACATTGATTTAAAAAAAGCAAAATCTTGTATACTCTTCTGAGTTGAGGTAAAAATTTATAAAGTTTAGTATTGTTTTATGACTCTGAAATTCAGCCCAGCAGTTCAGTACTTAAAGACCCAAAGTTTCCTGCTGGGATCAGTAGAAGGAGAGATAATGAGGAGGGGAGGTTTGCCTAGTGCAAGAATCTAGCCCTAAGTATTAGATGTAGTATATTGATTTTGTTTTTAGAGTTCTGAGCATGGTTCTCTTTCAACAACAGATTAAAGGCAAGCCAAAATTCCAGCCTAAAATTTCCAAAGTTCCCAGCCACTCCCTTGGCTTGGACAGCCCTTTTAACTTGCAAGCACTACCAGCCACACAGCCAGCCAGACCAGTAGCTGAGAGCAGACATCTAGCCAGAACAATGACGTTTGGGCTGTTGGTCTGTAAGAAACCAGGCTTGAGAACGGCTTGAGATGTTCGCTACGTCTTCCGACTGCTACTCACCTGGAAGTGACTTTGGAACGAGACATCCGGGACCCTGGGTAACGTGGCTTCAATCTCTCCTTAAGTTTTTTCAAATGAGAATGTACACAGGAAGATTTTTTTTTTCAATGCTGAGGAGCAAACCGAGGGTATTAAATAAGTTAAACAGGTACTTAAGCCATAAGCCAACCTGGAGAAAAAGATTCATAAAAATTTAAATGTGAATCTCCTGGCAATGGGCATGCCATATAGAAACGTCATCTTGCTGTACTCGGCCACAGGGTTTAAATGTTTAGTTTTGACATTTTACTGCCCTACTGATTAGCTCATGTTTTAATCATCTAAAATGATAGTAATGTTTTTCTAAGGCACAAAAATACATACTATGACCACTTATCATGGGTGGGCAAAATATTGTTCCTGCTTCTTAAACTAAGAAAAAAGAGAGAGCAAGAGTTTAAATATGGTAGAAGGAAGAAGCTTGAAAGATGAACTCGTGTATGTTCTCCCATCTTTGCATGTGCTTTTTTTAATTTGCATTTACCCTGGGATCCTGACAGGAAAGGCAACGCTGCTACAGGTTTGCACCATACTCCAGGGTAAAGGACAAAGGAGCCTAGAGGTCAGGAGAGAAATTGAAGCCCCAAGTCATGGTATCTAAATAGAGAATGATCTGTCCTTGTCATAACTTGCTATCAGGACCAATATGTAGCTGCTCTTGTATCATAAGAGAGCTGCCTAGCTGTGCTCTAGGATGTATAGTTAAATCCTCCCTAAGCTTTGTAGCTGTTCACGAAATCAGTGCTGAGGACTTCAGCAGGCAAGGAGTCTTGTTCTTCAGGATTAGACTGCAGGGTAGGATTGTGAACACCTAGGGGGTGGTAACTACAGAGAAGACTAGCACAGATTCCTGAGAAGGAGAAGCTGAACAAGGAAGGTCAGCAAGTTTGGAGTCTCCCACGACACTAGGAGCAGAGATGGACACAGAGGCTGCTGCTGAGGAATGCTGATGCCAGTACACGTGGCACCAGGCCACTGAAGCCCAGCCCTCCCAGGCTGAGCATTTACAGCCAGGTTCACCTGCATCACGATCAAGACACGTTCAAACATAGATGTTAAGTTTTCTGATTTTGTGGTTTTGTAGGGATTTGTGTGTGTGAATTTCTTGGGTTTTATTTGTTTGTTTGGTTGGTTGGTTGTTTTTTCTGTTCATTTCTAAAAGGTGGGGGTGGAATTGGGTGGAAGGAAATATCTGGGAGGAGTGGAGGAAAAAGTGTAATCAGAATGTATTAATGAAAACATTTTTTTAATTAAAAGAAAAAAGTAAAGCAAGCAAACCACCAAATTTCTAGACCATATACACTTTGAAAACAGAGAGCTACCTTGGGCCATCAAGGAGGAGAATGGTGGCAGCTATTAGGAAGATAAGCAGGTGGCTGGGGCATGTCTAGGACAATACAAAGCTTTGTCTTGGGGAAGACTGTGTCCTGTCTCTCTGCAAACTGCTTTCTGATACTTTGACTCTTGTCTCTGAATGACATTTCCAGCTTTTCAAGAGATATGATATGTTTGGTCCAGACAGCTATTCCTAATCAAGGCAGGCTAATTATGCAGATTCCATAATTCCTGTGTAGCTGCCACAGAGTTCCTGTTGGTGGGCATTGAAGGCATTCTTCAAGAGTCAAGGGCTATGCGGACACGTCAAAAGTGGGTCTTACTCTGTAGCAGCACTTGCAAAGTCATTTTCGACTGCTGGGTCCTGACAGCCTTGTTGTTAACTATCTTCATATGACAGCCAGGCATATGAATATTTCTGTGATTACATTTTAAAATTTAATTGCATCTTGCTGCCGTAGTCTGTCTTATGGACTATTAAGATGATCTCAACTCCTCCTTTGGTCTTCTATTAATTTTAGCTGTTTCTACAGATAGTACTCTATTAAGGGCTTTTGTTTTCTACACAGTTACATTTTATATGAAATATTGCCTTTGTTTTTATCTAAGTCACTGACAAAACACATAGTTGTGAATTACTCTAAAGATCTCTCTTGGCAGTTGTGTCCCACAAGTCAACGTTCCTTGTTTCTGGAGATTTGACAAGATGTAAACCCATGTAGTTGCATGATTCCTCACCAAGAGAATATTTTAGGAATGCATGTGATAGGACTGAAGATCAAACTAGCATATTTTGGAATATCTTCTCAGTGACGAAGAGGAAAATCCAGTAATTTCTCTGGTGAACCTGAGAAGAAAGGAGCTGACAGAACTTATGAATAGAGCTGACCCACCTCAGGCTCCACAAGCATTAGAGTGTTACTAGTGTTGCTACTTCCGTAGAAAGTTATTTAGAAAATTATCAGTATCTAACAGTTAGCAATGACAGAATCAAACTCTGAGAGACTTTGGCATATCTACTACAGGTTTTATCATAGAGGAAGTACTAAGGTTTGAATAATAATGGTCTCCATAGGCTCGTGTATCATGAGTCATTAGGGAGTGGCAATATCTGAGAAGAATTAGCAGGTGTGGCCTTGTTGTAAGGAGTGTGTCACTGGGGATGGGTTTTGAAGTTTTAAAAACCCAAGCCAGCCCAGTGGCTTTCCCCATAGATCCAAATATAGAACTCTCAGCTACTTCACCAACACCACGTCTGCCTTCAAGTCACCATGATGAGAATGGGCCAAACCTCTGAACCTGCAAGTCAGCTCCAATTAAGTGCATTCTCTCATAAGAGTTGCTTTGGTCATGGTGTCTTTTTATAGCAAAACCCCAACTAAGGCAGAAGATTATTACCAATTTCCCTGTACAAGAAAGCTAGTTAACTATGATTGAAAGAAGCATCTCGAACTACAGTGGTTCTTTAGATTAGGTACCTGTTTCTACCTTGATGTAATATCTCACTCAAACACTTTCCCAGACCTGCTGGGTTAAGGACTTTATTTGTTTGCAGAGCTGGAGATGTAATTTAGGGCCTTGATCTCCCTAAACAAGTGTATTCATGCTGAGAGGTACATTTCCAATCTTGGGTTCTGGTTTTAAATGCTGAGATGGTTTGCATATGCTTGGCCCAGGGAATGGCCCTATTAAGAGGTATGGCCTTGTTGGAGTAGGCATGTCACTGTGGGTGACCCTCACCCTAGCTGCCTGGAAGTCAGTCTATAGCAGCCTTCAGATGAAGATGTGGAACTCTCAGTTCTGCCTGTACCCTGCCTGCTTGGATGACACTGGACTGAACCTCTGAACCTGTAATCCAGCCCCAATCAATTGTTGTCCTTGTGAGAGTTGCCTTGGTCACAGTGTCTGTGCACAGCAGTAAAACCCTAACTAAGACAAATGCCAACATAGCCTTGGTATAACATACCAACAAGAAATCAAGACGAGTACAATGTTGCCATGAGATCCTTCCCCAACCCTGCTGCTTGTTTTGTGGCAGGCATGTTAGGTACATTGGCAGGCATGTTTTGTCTCTTCTTCTTTCTCTAAATGTCCCACACCAGCAGCCCTGACAAGCCCTACTTTGAGTGTTCCCACCCAGCCTGTGGATTCATCAGTATTCCAGAAGACCTTTGCTCTCTTCTCTTCCCTTCCCTCCATCCTTTCAGTCCTCTCGTTCAGGCAATTAGCTCTACAAATATTAGCTGCAATCAAGGTCTAGCACATGTGGTAATTTTCCCTCTAATAAATCAATCAGTTCTTTCTATGAAGTGTTTTTCCTTCTTACAGTCATTAGAGAATTATAATGGGACTTGAAGATCACCCACAACTTGAATTAGTCAAGGAGTGTCAATCAAACTTGCCAGAGTTTGCTTTAGAGATAAGAAAAATAAGACAGATTTACAAAAGCCTCTTGTCTTAGAATGGCAAGCTTCTCAGACCCTTGTTGAATTTCTCTTAGAGAAGTCCTGGACCAGTGTGAGCCCGATGGTAGAAAATAAAAACCAATACTACCAATGAAAACTCAGATAATGCAGAGCTTTGCATTAGCCAACAAACTGATAATTGGAAGGACCCTCATGCAGAGTATCTAGGTGGTGTGACATGTATACTTTCATAGATAACTGCTTAGGACAGAAAAGAAACAATGGAGAGAAGCAAGAGGACACATTTTAGTCCTGGGAACTAAACATCTGTAGAGCACTTCTCAGAGCAGAAACAGGGAATGGTGAGCATGAGCCTGGGAAAGAGACCCTCTAGTGCCATGCTTTCGTGTAACTCTTTGTTGCTATTTCATGCAAGTGTTCAGAGAGAACACAGTTTTCTGCTTAGAGATTATGTGAGCACCACCAGTGTGGGCCAGGCCACCATGTTCATAAATCTACAAAATAAATGGCGAAGAAAAGTATCAATCTAGTGAGGAACCCGAAATTTGTCCTGCTTCAACCCACGCTACCCTGTGTTTTATAGTCTGCATGGGATTGAGGGATGGAAAGCAAACATGGAGAGACTTTAGTCCTCCTTTCCTGGCTCTTTTCTCTCCTCTCTGTGCAGCTGAATTAGCAAAAGAAGAGGCTGGGATGCTTGTACTAGAAGCCAAAATGGCCTACTATTGTGTTCTTTCCTCTCTAGTTGATGTAAAATGATATCATTATCCAGCACCTGAAAGGGGTCATGGGGGAGAGGCTGAGGCCTGGTTCCATTTTCTTAATGTCACCAAATGTTAAAATGAAAAGAAGTGCAGGTTTCAGTAGGATCCTTAGTGAAAACTTGCTGACAGTAATGACTCAAAGTCTCAGAGAGACTGCAAAGGAAACGGTGTCATCACTGTCATTCAAGCCATTTAAGATGAGATTTCAAAAGAAGGCTGTCAGCATAATGACTGCCAGGCTCCATTATATCATCCTCAGAGGCGGATCACACACTACTGTGCAGTTTGTGGGTGGCTGACATTAACAAATGAAAGGAACCGGCACAGGGAAGAGGTGAGGTGGGCGTGAGTCCCCAAGGGGAGCTGCCTTCCATGGCCAGGACTACTGATCTGCAGATAGTACCCGTGCGCGCAGACACATCTCCATCCTACTCATGGGGACAGAGGAGCCCATGTACATGGTGCTGAAGGAATGTGGGAAGGCTGGAACTATAGATCTCTGTGCCTGTTTATTAATTTATCAGGAGACTATTTTTCCCTAGCAACCAGGTTAAGGACAGTCTTCTGCCTGTCCAGCACTGAGAGCCTGAGGAAAAGTCAGGGGAGTTCAGTAGTGAGTGAAGGAAGGCAGCAGCATTCAACCTTGGCTGCACACTGTGATCCTCAGGTGAGTCAGTGCCAAGGCCACCCTGAAATCAAACCCGTCTGATCCTTAGATGAGGTGCAGATACCTCTGCAAAATGGCTCCAATGAGCAAACTGAGCAGCCCTTGAGTAGAACAAAGGGTGTGACTTTAGGTAAGTAATCTCAAGTTGTTCAGTAAAGACAAAAATATTTGCTGCCATTGTTTTATTAAAAAGAGAAAATTTTAATATGCAGGAAGGATATCAGTTTGGGATGAGGAAGTAACTCACTGTGCTGTGTTTGTTTTCTATGTTTCTACACACAGGAATCTCTTCGTTGTAGACAGAGGCAATCCTAACGGGATAAACACTCCAAGTGCTTTCTCTATCTTTGGTCAGAGTCTAGCATGGTGGCTAGTGACTAGTTCTCTGGTCACTGAAAATTATATCACTCATTATCCAGCACCTGACAGGGGTCACGGAGGAGAGGGCTAGGCCTGTCTCCATTTCCTTGGACACCTTTGGCAGGTCTTTGGCTAATGAAACTGCTGCCCTATGCTAACCATTCTTTTCCAGCATTCTTTCTGAGGAGGGGTTAATATAACTGATTATGATGCAATTTCTTACCCCAGGCTTTAAAGATGTTCTGGTTTTTGGATTTTGTTTATTTTGTATTTTTCCCAGTTATCAAATGTGTTGATTGAATAAGATGGATTATATCTAGATACCTGCAAACTAATGTTTTGAGGATAAACGAAGCACATATCCCCAGGTAAGTGCTAACCAGGATCACCAGGTTCCCCCTGCTTTGCTATGATGACAGACACCCTGAATCCTGTAAGAATTCATTGGTGGCCCCAACTATCTGAGGAGCTCTTTGTTAAGTGTCAAATTACATATAACAAAAGGCCTTAACACATATTTTGAAACCTCATTGTCCTTGCCTGTGTGGATTTTATATGCTAGTCTTTCTGTAGCTGTGCTGGATGTCGCCCTATCTGGTCAAAAGTGTTGGTACGCCTTAACCAGTCTACATTTAGTTGTCCTCAAGGCTAGACAACTTGTCAAGGGCCAGCAAGTTCCAAAAGCACACATCTGTGCTAGAAACCTCAGGACCGGGAGCCCGAAGTTCCCTTCAAATTTTGCACAGTAAAGTTAATCAGCTATGAGTTTCCTTAAAGCTATAATCTTACAGATGGGTCAGGAGAATAGATTAGCACACCCATGTGGTCTGGGTCACGCAGGCAGCTTTGTTTGCTGATCTCTGCATTCCCGAGTGACCTGAGTTATACAAATGGGAAGGGACAGCTCTGCCCTGGTACTTAGCCCAGCCGAAGCACGTCCCTCTCTGCAGGTCTGCCAGTAAGTTCAATGTGGTGTTTGATCGCTCCGGCCTAGGTGTCTCTGTCTGTATGGTGGAACGCGATCATCCTCCTCGTCATCGTCGTAGTCAGCAGTGGTGGCAGCCGTTACAGCACGTTTGCTATATTACTTGTAAGAGTTAATAACAGATGAAAGGCTGAACAAAGAACGAGAATCAAGCTTGTACAGAAAGTCAGAGCCCAGCATGAGATGAAGATACTCAGGGGGAGAGAGAGAGAAAGAGAGAGAGAGAGAGAGAGAGAGAGAGAGAGAGAGAGAGAGAGAGAGAGGCAGATAGAACACAGAGAGATAGACAGGCAGACAGACAGAAGATGGAACACAGAAGGGAGACAGACAGACAGACCAGACCAGACAGAGACACAGAAAAAGGGACAGAGAAAGAGAAGCAGAACACACAGGCAGACAGACAGAACAGACAGAGACAGACAGAAAGGGGCGTTTTAGATTTGTTTTTCTCATTGAGGATCCTCACTGGACACCCAGAGTTAACAGGCAGACACTGAATTCCATGCTTGAGTTTTCAGGACTTAATTTCTAAACCAAATACAACTTGTTACATAATATTGTTCTGGTCTTTGTCTCTGGTCTCTCAAATGGCTGTTTTCCCAGGAGAGCTGCCCTTTAGTGGTGGGTGTGACTGGCCACGTTGTCTGAGTGCATCAGTCAGTACTCTGCTTACCTTTACAGGTTCAGCTGCTTCTTGCTCCACAACCGTGCTCCCATGACCGTGCTCCCATGACCGTGCTCCTTTGTTTTCCTATACTGATAAAGCCAAATGCTTTCAAATGAAAGTGTTTATAAACATACATATTTGCAACTGTGTCTCTGTGTTTCTTTGCCTCGAAAATAATTTGAATCAAATTCTAAGTAGATTCGATAGAAAATGTGGGCGTGAGAGAATTGGGGTGCAGAGGACAGGCCTGTGTAGCTCTGGGATCTTCATTTCTACTCTGATGCAATGCGGCTCCGTGGCTCATCTAACTAAAATGAAGCACTTTAGAAATCAAGTAATTATTATCACCTGTGCCAACGTCTCATTCTCCCACTGCTGAGAGAAAACAAAACCCAAATAAAATCTCATCAATACGTGAATGTCTCACATGCTACAAACTTAGCATAGGAGCCAGACTTGTTTCTGAAGGCTTCAGCTCACCCAATCAGACAACAGGCTAGGGAGGGATGGCTTCTCTCAAGTTACACAGAGGACTCCATCTGTTACCCTAGACCTTTCTCAGTAAGTGACGGAGCGGACATAGTGAAGGCAGCTTGAGGGAGCTCCATTTTACAAACTCTTAATTCAAAGATTTCTGTTTAAGGAAATTCGCAGAAGAGGGCCAAAGCCCAGCTTGGGTGAGGAAGGATGTTTCATGGGCCGGCCTTCTGCCTGGTGGAGCCACTGTAAGGAAGGAGACTTTTTCAGCTGCTGTGTTAAATGCAGCCGGCGTGGCAGTCTCTTCTTGATGCTCACAAAGGTCTTTGTTTTAAGCTTTGTCGTCACCGAAGCCTTTTCTCACCATGCCAAGCCAGCAGAAGAAGATCATCTTTTGCATGGCTGGCGTACTGAGCTTTCTCTGTGCTCTTGGTGTGGTGACTGCAGTGGGGACCCCACTGTGGGTTAAAGCCACTATCCTCTGCAAAACAGGGGCTCTGCTTGTCAACGCGTCAGGGAAGGAGCTGGACAAGTTCATGGGCGAGATGCAGTATGGTCTTTTCCATGGAGAAGGCGTAAGGCAATGTGGGTTAGGAGCAAGGCCTTTCCGGTTCTCATGTAAGTAACACTTCCATCTGAATTACTTAACGCTTTCTGAGCATCCTTCCAGCTGTGGAAAAGACGGAAAGAGGGTCTTGACCTGTGTATTGCAGGACTATTCAAACTGTGGTCAACCACCTGAGAGACACGTAGGACTCTAAGCGACTTCTCCCTTGTTTTTTTATTTTATTCTTATTAATTTTTTATTCTTGCTTCTTTTGCTATGCTCATATATAATTAATTACTATGATGTTAAGCTTTTTGGAAGCATAACCCCTTAAGGGGACTGACAAGGTGACTATCATTAAGATAAGGGATGCCAAAGTAGTGAGTCTGATCCTCAGCACCTGCATGCTGGGAACAGAAAACCAAGGTCCCCAAGTTGACCTCTGACCTCCATATACACTATGGCACTGACATACATGTTTGAGTGCATTTGTGTGCATCGTATACACTCTCTCCCTCCCTCTCTCTCAGCCTCCCTCCCACCCCCGTGTGTGTGTGTGTGTGTGTGTGTGTGTGTGTGTGTGTGTGTGTGTGTGTTTAACCCTCAAGATTCTTAAGTATTACTAGTGATATAAGACATTGTTGCGTCTTTGTTAAAGAAAAACAGCACTTGAGAAAACAGGAAATCTGTGAGAGATGATCTTTGTGCCTTTTGTCCTTTAAAAAGGGACCAGTTTACTTGCTTTTCCATTTGCCGTGACTGTGTTTCTTACCCTGCTAGAAACCTGGCTGTTGATTTAATGACTTCTGTTTTCATATTTAACCAATTTGGAATTATTTGCCTACAAAAATTTTAAGGTGATCTGAGGTAACGGAGAAATACACACCAGAAGTGCACAAAACCTGACTGACCTTCAAACATGGCAGGCAATAGGAGGTAATTTCTGTTATGATTTTTGCAAAATGGTGTGATCTGGAGTATTTATAACATGCTTATCTTGAGATGAGAAGTCAAAAAATACTACCATGAGAATAAGCAGCTCATTAAATGAAAATTAATAAACAGTCATTTGTTATATCTCTCACTCCACACGCCCAGAACTTATTATTATTTCAAGGGGCTGGTTTGGAGCAATCTTATGAAGACACAGTCAGTAAATTACTGCATAAATCACTCTTCAGGAAAAAGGGGCTCCCAACTGAGGCATTAAAATGAATTATCATTTTGCCCGAGCTTCTTTTCTCCTCTAGTATAGGTAGAAGGTGAAATGAATTGAATTTATTATTAACATATGCAGTGTCTAATTAAATTTCAGCCCTGGCCCATTTATATTTCTTCGACGTTCTTTATATCTTCTAAGTAGTCATTTGGCACTAACCTCCAGCTCATATAGGCTGCAAAGTGATATGAATTGTCATGAGGGTTTAGAAAATCCCCAAGAATTAGCCTTCAGTTTTCAAGAAATTATTATCAGCTAGGTTGGTTGAAGTGGATGCACCTCCGTTCTCTCTATGGCTTCAGCTCATTGTGACACATGGGCTGCGAGAGTTCCTCGGCTTTGTGGGAGGTGGGGGTAGGAGGGAGAACGGAGCAGAATACTGTGTGGTTTGCAACTGCGTTAAAAAAATAAAACAGAAAAACATCTGAGATGATTTTACTGTGAGTCACCAGCAGCTAAAACCTGAGTAAAGCTTATCACAAAGAAATTCGGGCAAAGGCAGGAATGACAGAGTATTCCAGAGACCTTGTGTTTATCTCAGTAAAGAGGAGGTAAACATGACTTCTGCCACAGGATGTATTTCAGAACAGTAACACTGTGTGTTCTTAGCTCGCACTGCACAGTCGCTAGCTACTTCACGTGCTTTCTCTTGCTCGCCTTCACAAGCACAGCCCCATGTGTTCCTATAGTTCAGTGCAAGATTTCTGTGGCTGCCTCTCTTATGCTGACCGTACATGGGAAGTTCTTCTACTCAGGCACCCATCGGTTTGTGTTTATGAGGTTTAGCGGAGCTGTGCAAGGTTTTGGAAATACCATGCCCTGCCTCACAAATCATGCTGGTCTTCCTGCTACTCTGCCCAGTTCTCCCCAGCCTGGGGATGAAAAGCCTACATTGTGTGTGTGTGTGTGTGTGTGTGTGTGTGTGTGTGTATGTGTGTGTGTGTGTGAGAGAGAGAGAGAGAGAGAGAGAGAGAGAGAGAGAGAGAGAGAGAGAGTGTGTGTGTGTTCTGTGATGATAGACCTTTCTGAAAATACACATATCAAAACTTCATTTATTTTGTTGAATACCAGAGAAATATACTTATAACGTAATTTTTTCCTGTCTAAGCAAACAAAAAAAAAACATAAACTCTTTCAATACAACATGAAGGAATGCTAGGAAACACACACACACACACACACACACACACACACACACACACACACACACACACACAGATATACAAACCCAATGGGTACAATATATAAACCCAATGGGATTCTCAAAGAGCACACCGCTCATCTAAATGCAGTGTTGAAACTCCCCATCAACATGCTTTTGAAACATTCTGTGCTTCTGAAGTTTACAGTTCCATCACACTGTAGCTTATGGGCTACATGGTCTCATTCAAGATGCCATCCATACCCAGCCAACGGTGTTACATCAAGTTGCTTAAAGGAAGAGAGCCTTTAGATAAGCTCTCTTAATAATGAGGTGGCTGTCCCATTCATATAAAACAGTGTGTGGCTTAAGCCTGTCTTCTCAACTGAAGCTTCCTTTGAGCCATGACAGTGGCCTCCAAAGACTGCAGAGAGGAGTTTCTTCCCTGCCACTCCAACAGCCTGAATAAAAATGTGACCATGATCATCCTCAGAACATTGTTTATGTTGAAAGTTAGTAAGCGAATATTGGAATTCAGAAAAATGCTCCTATATAGGAGCAATGGAAAAGATAATTTAGCAAAGTATCGATTAGGTTTTGGTTAGTTGTCTTGTTACCAATAGTTGCTATAGACCTAGATTCCTTCACCAGTGTTTTGTTTGCCTCGGTTTTTTGGGGGGTGGGGTTTAAATACAAGGGACCTTGCATGTGATGGGCAAGTGATGTACCACTGAGCCATGGTCCAGGCTTAAATCAACATTGGCCCATAGATTTAAGATGTAAGCCCTAGTAGCTGTATTAAACATTTAAAAAAGGTGAAAGTCACCTAGTAATTCTCTTTAACTATGGCATCCCGAATACTATTATGTAAACATATAATCCACATTAAAAATGATTGAAATGTTTTACATCTTTCTTGGTGCAGCCTTTGAATTCTAGTGTGTGTTTATATGGCACAGGAATTAAGACTGGCCACATTCAAGGCTCATTTTAATGCTACTTGAGTGAACAGTATGGATCTCGATGGAGACGCAGTCTGAATAAACTGGCTATTGACAATGCTCATATTTAAATGACCTTTTGCTTGGCTCTACTGGATGAGTTTATGTGTGTGATTTTTATGTGCAATGTTTATGTCACTTTTAAAGCCTATATATATTGTATAACATGAGAATAAAGAATGAACAAGAAGAGTTTGGGAAGCGATGCCTTTGTTCCTGTTAAATGTTCCCTACTGACCATTCTATCTCTTTAATTATAACTCGGGCCTGCTCTGTTAGCATGCAAAGCTTTGCTGGGAAAATTTCTGCCTCATTTATTTTGGCTGATTTTCATCTACCTATGGGTCAGTGGTTCATTTATTAGAGGTCATTAGCATTTCTGCCAAGACAATGTTTCACTCATGATAATGAGTGGATATTTGTCTCTGAAGGCAACAGAGCTGGTTGACATAGTGCTTCATCGTACATCACCTGTAAAATTTTAACAACAGGGTTTAAGTACCAAATGCAGCCGTCAAGACTGGAACTGACACTTTTGAGCCCCCCTTGTTCCCGCCTGCTGTATGGATGTGTGTGTGTGTGTGTGTCTTTCTGTTTTGTTGGTTCAAAATGCTGCAGAACATTATCAAAACACGATATTCAAGAATCACATGCTATCAATTATTCCTACATATACTGATCTATTCATTGCAGTACAGTTCAATGATCTGGTAATAAAAATAGGGAGATTTTTGTTTTTATTGTGGAAAAAATGCAATTTAACCCAT
Source organism: Micromys minutus (assembly GCF_963924665.1). NCBI lineage: Eukaryota > Metazoa > Chordata > Mammalia > Rodentia > Muridae > Micromys > Micromys minutus. The sequence goes on along the minus strand of NC_137984.1, from coordinate 56,491,464 downwards.
CATGTATTCCAGCTTCCAACTTTAGTCATACTTTGAAAGCATTTGGGCCCCATGATTGGACATTCGTAAAAGTCTTGGCAGAGCCAGTGTACCTCATATTTTGGGAAAGTAAGAGATTCTTTACCAAATCAGGGATCTAACCCAGATTGCATAGTGGATGCTAAAATTATTTTCATGGATAAGAAGTTGAATTCTTGAACACATTGTAGTATAGAGTAGTGGAGATGTGGGGTCATTATGAGCATAGATGAGTTTGACACTCTATCTCCTACAAGTGTGTCTCTTGCCCTCACCCATCTGGGCTCCCTTGCTTGACAGCTTAATGTCCTTCTACTAGAACCTGGTCCTGTCTCCTCCCTTCCTCTGCACACATCAGTGTGGAAGCTGGCATGAAAACATGGGTCTGGGAGAGAAATATGCAAAGCTTATCTCTGCTTTCTTTATGGGAGGAAGGAACCCATCACCCCATTTACCCAGAAAGCACAGCTTGATCTAGACACATTCACCTATGAAACAATCCAGTAAATGCAGACCTTTACTCAGTAGTAACTAACGGAACAAGTGTGAGAAGGTTTTCAGATCTCTCAGCAGCACAGCCTTCTACCCTTCCTAAGCCTTGCTATTCATTCCTCTGCCTTCTCCAACATCTACATGATAGGGATTTGAGTCCCCAGATTTCTGCTCTTCACAGAGAGCCTAATCCCCAGAAGACAGGGGTACATGCTACTCATGAATATACTATCACCAAACCAGGACATTAAACAGTGTAGGACAAAGAAAAATTCACAACTGTTTAGTAATTAACTCTTTTGGAATGAAGGATCCTAGACTGAAGGTGAATTTCCATCACTGGTCAAGACTTGGTACTCTGACCACTGTGTCAAATTTCTTCTTCCTCCTCCTCCTCTATAGGATGGGAGTAGAACTGTGTGGTTACTGAACATTTAAATTCAAACATTCTATGACACATACAATGACATGCTGATTTAGATGAGGTCCTTGAGGACCTGAAATTGTCCAACCTTCTTAGTCTCTGTCACCTGATGCCTTCTCTGACTGGGACATTTTGGCCACCATCTTTAGAAGTAGCGAGTTGTGTCATGCTTTATGAAGTTTCCCCAAATGTACACTATGCATCGGGCCGCAGGCTCCTTCCTCTTTTGCAGAGATCTTTCTTTCCTTTCCTGTCACACTTCTTAACTTTTTCTGTGGAAAGTGGGAGGCTAGAAAAGAGTCTCTGGAGGAACAGTCTGCTTCAGAGTGCAGCAGCATGGGCCAGTGGCTTCTGACGGCAGCCCCTCTCATCAGCACCCAAATGCTGAGCCAGAGCAGAGAAGGCACAATGACATCTGGGAAGGGGTGGGCTCTCCTCCTCGTTTCTTTATTTTTCTCTGTAAATTCCCAGTCTTTCCTCCTTGAAAAATGCTCATCAATCCAGTTTCTCATCCTGAAAATCAAGAAATCGTGTCTGCTTAACATTTAAAAGGTATTCTTTACCCAAAAAGAAGTTCTGGATGTTATTCTATACACATTAGGAAATGTCAGGGAAATACTTGTCAAGAGATGAACATCTGTTTTCCCCTGACCTTCATCTTATTTCTGTACCAAAAGGCCAACAGAATCAGCATTGCTTAGCAATCAGAATTCCAGCCATGTGGGCTAGTACAGTAAGTGCAATGTAGCGCCTTCTCTTCCACCAGCTAATCCTGCACTCTGACAACAGGCCACAGAATACAAAAAGGAAAACCTCAAACTACTGCTTTTGTGGAGTGTGTGTGTGTGTGTGTGTGTGTGTGTACACATGCAAAGTGGAGTGAAACAGTATTTTACTATGCAGCTTGGCTATTTTCGAATTCTATGAGTAGATCAGGCTGGCCTCAAACTCATAAAGACCTTCCTGCCTCTGCTTTTAGAGTGCCAGGAATAAATAAAAATAAAGACTCACTATATCTGGATTTTAAAGGTTTTGAAAGTGTTTGTTTGTTTTAAAACAGTATCTTTATACATAGTTCTGGCTATCCTGAAACTTACTATGTAGACCAGGCTGGCTTCAAACCCACAGAGATTTGCCCGCCTCTGCCTTCTGAGTGACGGGATTAAGGTATGAGCCACTATCTCTGGTTTAAAATTTATTTATAACTAGGTCATACAAATGGTACATACTTTAAAATTTCAAGTGATATTTCAATATATGTAACCTCTTTAGATTTCTTTTCTATGTCTGTGATTGCTTGGCCTACATGTATGTCTGTGTACCATGTGCATGTCTGGTGTCTGTGGAGGTCAGCAGAGAGGGGTTGGATCTTCTTGTGATTATGAGAAACGGAACCTGGGTCTTCTGCCAGAGCAACAGGTATTCTTTAACACGGACAGTGTCTCTTCCCCCTTGATGTTTATAATGTTTACATTGAAATTACCATATCAATCTCCCAAAACATTTACCATTTCTCTATGGGGAACTTACCAAGTCTCCTTTGCAGCTTTGCAGAATGTCCACTGTATCGTTTTATCTCTAGGTTCCTCGATGCTCAGTGGATCTCCCTGACCCCACCCAAATGTCTTATACTATTTGATCAAACTCAACCCCCTCTGCCGCCCTTGTCTTCTCAGCATCTTCTGGAATGTGAAGTTGAAGCCGCACAAGAATTTATCTTTAAATTCACTCTTTTTTGTTCGGTTGGTTTTTTAGTTCACATTTCATTCCCTAAATACTGAAACCCTGGTTTTTGACCTTTGGAAGATAAAATAGTCAATCCTGCTTGATGATGTAGATTAGGTCTCATGATTCAGCCTAGTCTCTGAGCTATGAATTCCACTGCTTTTGTGTCCACAGTTTAGATTTAAGACAAAGGTATCTGATGACACTCTTTGGTTAACTATGGTCTTTATGATCATTAATGAGTTTGATGAAATTGTATATGACAGTTAGAAGGGATCAGGAAGAACCACTGTGCTGTGGCCCTGAAGCAGCCATAGTTAAAATAATGCAGCGGGCATTCTGTAGAGCTCCAAACGCGATCTGGCTTGAGGAAACCATGACTGCAGCACAGCCACTGATGGACTGTGGGACTTCTATAAGACGACACGGTCACAACCGAGCACTTGATTCATTTGAAAACTCAGAAGCAACAAGACAGGATTAGAGCATCATTCAGGGCCTCACTGTGTAGCTGTGGCGACCCTGGGACTCACTGCCACCTCCCAGTCTTCGCTTCGTATGTGCTGGAGTTAAAGGCCATCCATTAAACCTGGCTTCAAGTCTCATGTTTTAAAAAATGAAATAAACAAAATCTCATTTTACCCCAAAATTCTGTGTTCTACAAAGCTAGAATCATATTTTAAAACAAAACTCATATGTACTATGCTAGCACATCTTAAAGGTTTTTAATATACAATTTGTTTTTGCTGGAGAAACCTTTGTATGACCATGGGCACGTAGGTAAATAATATAGTTACACAATCCCAACATCTTTTCAGATCGCAAATCATAAAGAAGTTTGGTAAAAAAAAAAAAATGATTCTTTGGTACATATATAAATGTGTCATTTATTAACAACCAAAGAAAATTACATGGATATGATAATTTGTTCTTACTTAAAGAAGTAAGTCTTGGCTGAATATTTAATACATCAGAACACAAAGCATTGCCAACATTTTCAGGGTTGATTGATATTTTGCTTTTCGGACTGTCAGTGCTGAGGTCGCAACTTCTCATACACATGCAGTACAAGGTGAAAGATGTTCAGGGCCGTTTCAGAGAATAATTGGAAAGTCAGTCCCCATCTGAGCCAAAAGTTAGTTAACAAATATTTTGAAACTCAAGTCAGCAACTCAAATAGAAAGTTTTAAAATTAAACATTCTAACACAATATAATACAACGGCAAATTAATTTGATACTTACATGCTAAAGATGATGTAGGAAACGACTAAAAAGCCTTTGTTTTCCATGATTGAACCGTTCTGTGTTCATTAGAGCAGTACACCTTATGTGAACAGTGAGAATATGGCAATTTGTAGTGTGACAATCTGGACTGAGCCCTGATGCTCTAAGCAGTGTGCATCACCATTGTGTGGTGTTAGTGGATGTGAAGTGTGATCACTATTGTGTGATGTGGTGTGGTGTGAGCAGATGTGCAGTGTGCATTACCACTGAATGATGTGGTGTGCTCTGCAGCTTCAGAACCAAGCCTGCAATGAAAACTGTGTCACACAACATGGACTTCCACCCAAAATACCTCAGATTCACTACACATCTGATTTTGAATTAATTTTTACTCATTGTGAAACATTTGATTGTGTCAGACCTTTTAGGCCCTCAACATTCAGTTGTGTGTGGGGGGGACCCCATAATAAAAAGCTGGGCACCAAATGGTTAAAAACTCTTTGCTTCCCATAGATACGCAGCTAAGTGCTCAGACTTGATGTGGTGCATGGGATCCTCTCAATACAGGTATGACAAAAGCAAACTCAGTGTCCAGCAGACTAATGTATTCAGGCCCGGGGCTTTGCTTCAGCCCAGCGTGTTGTAAGTGTGGCCAAACTGTTCTCAGGAGTTATCACCCCAGTGCAATCGTACCCCGTGGATTCCAAGCAGTTAACTGGGTTCTATTATCAAAGACCCATATGTGCCAAAGCAGCTGTGCTCCATAAACCACCAAGAGTGATTAAGACTCACTAGTGGGCTACCTGTAAGTAGGCTGGAGTCAGGGGGATGCACTCCAGCTGAGAAAGATTCAGGTGAGGTGCTGGGAAAATGGCTTTTAAATGGATCTGTCTTATCATCAGGTCCCCTCCTTTTAAAGGCTGGGCCACGAGTCTTATTTTGTGTGACCACATAGCCCTCAGGAGCTTGGCTCACACCTTGGTGCATGGATAATATTAAGAAAGATGAACTGACGGAGCTTATGTCAGAAAAATCTCTTTCACCAGATTTTCATAATGACCACCTGCAGATGTGCTGAGGGGAAGTCAGATCAAGAGCATTTACATTAAAAAAAGAAAGAAAGAAAAGAAAAGAAAGGAAGAAAGAAAGAAAGAGATCTCACCCTCTCTTATTCTCTTTCAAGAAAATGAATAGCTGAACACCAGGAAGCAAAACAGGTCTTTAAAAATAAAAATGTCTTTTATGTAGAGAAAGACAAGTTGAGAAGAAAGGCAGAGCCTCAGAGGCTTTAATCTGAGCAGAAGTTGCTATGCCATGGCTGGCATCCATCAAAGGCTCTCTGCTCCCAGAGTCTCACAGACGGCGTTATCTACATTTCACATCTGGCAGGTGAAGCCAACAGGTCAAGACCAGAGCTATTAGATCAGTGGTCCGTGAACCTGGATGCAGGTTAGGGTCACCTGGGCAGTCTTTAAAACCACTGATGCCAAGGCTTCATCCTAGAACTACAGGATCTGGCTCCAGGGGGCAGATGCTGGAGTCTTGGGTGGGTTTAACAGCTTGCCAGGTAGTTATAAGGTACAGTCAAAATTACAAAGTTACCAGAGTGATAGTGGTCAGAACTGGAAGCAGCAGGTGAGGCTAAGAGGTCAAAACTCTCACAGAAAGGAGGGAAGACACCAGCAAGAAGATGAGAAACAGTATTTAGGATTCCACATTTTGAGATTTTCTGGTTGAGATCAAGCAGGAATTTGATGGCTTTCCATCACTGAACGGTGCACATTCTGAAACAACCTAGTGGATAAATCTCCGGTGTGATACGGAATGCACTTCCCTGTCTGTTCTTTCTTTGAACATCTGCTCATTTGCTACAGGTCCAGCTGGTTGGGCCAAAGAGTCAACTCTGCCCCTGATAAAGTGGCTTCTGTTTGCTCGATCCCACCTGCCTATGTCAGGGAAGCCACCTGATTTGCAGAACTTGGCAGAAGATCTGAGACACATTCTCTACTCACTCACACAGAAACAGAGCCACCAGTTTGAGCCTCGTCTGCCTGTCTTCTGCTCAAAGCCTATGGTCCTTCCAACAGCACATACACAGTCCCCTGCAACAGTATGTTATTAATTCCAAGATCACTTTAGACAGGGCATTATAGAGTTGTACATGCAAAGTGTGCACACAGGAAGTAGAAACAAGAAAGAAAGCAGTCTATCAAGTGATGGGGAATGTGTGTTACAAGCATCAAATAATCAAGGAACAAGAAAGCCAAAATGTCAGCATTTTAAAAATAGTAATAGCCACCCACCTGTGATGAAAAAAAAGAGGAAAAATATCTGAGCTATAAAATAGAAAGTTTTTATTGATTCATTTCACATAATCTTGGGATTACAGTGGGAGACAGAGGCTCCTTGGTCACAGTATAAGACATGTAATCTGATTACCTGTAGACCAAATGGGTCTTGCCCAGTCCCAGTGGTTGGACCACAGACTGGAAAATGCAGACACTCTACACTGCATGAACACATCCCATTCTAGTCAGTTGGGCAACTCTCCTGCTGTTCTCATCAAGTTAAAGAAATATTTAAGCAATTACTCCACACTTCCAAAGAGCTTCTTCTATATGAACGATCTTGTTTGTATTTCTTAGAAGCTCTGTGATATTTCTTTTTTTTTTTTCTTTCTTTCTTTCTTTCTTTCTTTCTTTCTTTCTTTCTTTCTTTCTTTCTTTCTCTCTCTCTCTCTGTCTCTCTCTCACACTCTCTCTTCCTTCCTTCCTTTCTTCCCTTCCCTTTCCCCCTCCTCTACTCCTTTCTCCTCCTCCTCCTCCTCTTCTTCTTCTTTTTCTTGACAGCTAATAGTACATGGGCACAATGTGATGCCTCCATCCCTGTGTGTGGTATAGTAATTAAATCAGAGTAAGCAGCACATCAATCATTTGTGGTGATACAAAATATCTCTTTGATATTTTGAAATATGCAATATGCTTTGTTAACTATGGTCACCCTTTTGTGCGATAGTTCTCCTGTCTAATTGGAATGCTAGACCTGTTGACCAATCTTCCACCAAGCCTAGCATCTGGTAACTCTCTATTTCTGTGAGATTGCTGTTTCACTGTCCCCATTTATAGGCAAGGGAGCTGAGATGTTTAGAGGTCTCGTACATAGTAAAGTCAAAACTACATTAGTCCCAAACTTTTATAACCCTAAAACCTCTGCTCTGCACAATCTGACATTGTCTCTCAGTTAACATCTGGTTATTCATAACTCTCCCAGCAACCACACCATCAGCTTTTGCTTTTGTGATTCATAATATTTCAATCCTTTGTCACTCCTGAGCAATGCTCCTTTATACAAAGATTCAGATTAAATTTACTAAGCACTGTTTTTAAGACTACTAAGGAGTTTCATCAGGACTGGCAGCCTGCCTGCAGATTGCTGGGCACCCGGAGGAACTGCAGAACCACTCTCACTCGTGAGCCCATGGGTGAGTCCCCACTCCCTCTCCACTGACTCTCCAGGGAGAGACCACCCGGAACTCTCAGGGTGCAGGTAGCAGTGCTGCCTGGGAACGGACTGTTTGGGATCAAACCCAGAGCCAGCCCACTGCCATCAGAACTCACAGACTACTCAGACAGCCAAATACCCAGGACCAATCTCTCTCCAGAGCCCATGGTCCCACAGGAGAGACAAGCTCCAGTCAGAGACAACAAGATCACTTAACATCACAGATAACAAGATGGCAAGAGGCAAGCACAAGAACTTAAGAAAAAGAAACGAAGACAACCTGACAACATCAGAACCCAGTTCTCCCACCACAGCAAATAGTGGATATCCCAACTCATCAGAAAGACAAGATTTAGCCTTAAAAAATTATACTTCATGATGATGATGGAGGTTCTCAAGAAGCGCATAAATAATACACTTAAAGAAGTACAGGAAAGCCAGGAGAACACACGCAAACAAGTTGAAGCCCTTAGAGAGGAAACACAAAAAACACAAAAATCACTTAAGGAGCTACAGGAAAGCACAAACAGGTAGAGGAACTGAAAAAAAGAAATAGAAACAATGAAGAAATCACAAAAGGAGACAACCCTTAAGTAAGAAAGCCTAGGAAAGACATCACAGGTCGGAGACCCAAGCATCACCAACAGAATACAAGAGATGGAAGAGAGGATCTCAGGAGCAGAAGATACCATAGGAAACATTGACACAACAGTCAGAGAAAATGCAAAAGTCAAAAAGCTTCTAAACCAAAACATCCAATCCAGGGCACAATGAGAAGACCAAACCTAAGAATAACAGGTGTAGAAGAGGGCGGAGAATATCAACTGAAAGTCCCAGTAAATATCTTCAACAAAATCATAGAAGAAAACTTCCCTAACCTAAAAGAAAGAGATGACCACAAACATACAAGAAGCCCACAGATCCTCAAATAGAGTGGACCAGAAAAAAAAAAAAAAAAAAAAAAAAAAAAAAAAACTCCTCCAGACACATAATAGTCAAAACAAAAAATGTTCAAAAAAAAAAAAAAAAAAAAAAAAAGAAAGAAAGAAAGAAAGAAAGAATTCTAAAAGCAGTAAGGGAAAAGGGACAGATAACGTATAAAGGCAGAGCAATCAGAATTACACCAAACTTCACAATAGAGATGATGAAAGCTAAAAGATCCTGGACAGATGTCATACAGACCCCAAGAGAACAAAAATGCTAGTCTGGATTACTATATCCAGCAAAGCCCTCAATTACCATAGATGAAGAAATCAAGATATTCCAGGACAAAAGGAAATGTATACAATATTTATTCACAAATCCAGCCCTACAAAGGATAATAGATGGAAAAATCCACCACAAAGAGGGAAACTTCACCCTAGGAGAAGCAAGAAATTAATCTTCTTGCAACAGAACCCAAAGACAAAAAGCACACAAACATAATTCTACGTTTAACAACAAAAACAACAGGAAATAAAAATCACTATTCCATAATTTCTCTTAACATCAATGGACTCAATTCCCCAATAAAGAGATGTAGACTATCAGACTGGATACATAAATAGGATTCAGCATTTTGCTGCATAGAGCAAGCTCATCTCAGAGACGAAAGACAGACACTATCTCAGAGTAAAAGACTGGGAAAAAAACTTTCCAAGCAAATGGGTCCAGGAAACACTCTGGAGTAGCCATCCTAATATCAAATAGATTTTCAACCAAAAGTCATCAAAAAGATAAGGAAGGACACTTTTTACTCATCACAGAAATAAACCTATGAATTCTCAATCTTGAACATCTATGCTCCAAATACAAGGGCACCCACATTCAAAAAAGAACTCCTACTAAATAAAATAAGGGAATGGCAAGGTGCTGAGGTGGGAAAGGGAGGCTGGGAGAGGGAGCACCTTCAAGGAGGCAATGGGAGGGAGGGGGGGATGGGGTTGGGGAAAGGGATGACATCTGAGATGTAAATGCAGAGAATATCCAATTAAAAATGATTGTCATCAAAAAAGACTACTGAGTAAGAGACAAGGAAGATAACGTAAGGGTAGGAAAGGAATAATTATAATATATATTATAATTAAGCACTGGGTAAAACATAATAGAACATTCTAGAAGCTAAAATAAATCTGAAGCCACTGAATGGAAAGTCATACATTTGGGGTTATCAAATAAAACATGAATTAATGATAATCAGTAAAGGAACAAACTTAATTCTTAGTAAAGGCAAATGCTTTTCTTTTCTTTTCTTTCTTTCTTTCTTTCTTTTTTTTTTTTTTTTTTTTTTTTTTTTTTTTTTTTTTTTTTTGTAATGTATTGAAAACAGCATGACTTTACAGGTAGGATAGAAAGTTTCAGCTAGAGAGGTATGTGCACCAACTTCTGTCTCTGAACGGCTTCTTGGTGCCTATGTCTCCCTTAGCATTGTGCTGGAGTGGGAGGTGAGAACTATTTAATGGGTAGTCACTCAATTACAGGATCTAGCACAGGTCTTTATAACCAATCACTTTGTTGGCCAAGATGGGCTGAGTCATGTTTTACTAATATGCAAAACCCAAATACTTTAGGTTAGAAATACATATTATTTAAATGTAATAATTTGTATTTTATGTGCATTGCATTTGAAAGTGTCAAATTTTCTGAAACTAGAGTTGCAGACAGTTGTGAGCAGACAGTTGTGAGCCATTAGGTGCTTGCCTGGAACTGAACTCAGGACCTCTGGAAGAGCAGTCAGTGTTCTTAACTACTGAGCCATCTCTCCAGCTCCTCCTCCCCCAAAAAATATATTTCTTGATCATAATACATAGTTCTTAGCTCTAGCTTTACTCTTGGTCACAGTTTCCGTACGAAATGTTGTCAGTCATAAAGGAGACGATCATCACATTAATTAAATTCCATAACCTGGAACTCAAATATGCCCATTCCACTTTAACAATTTTGGCCAAGGCTTGTCAAGCAGCTACACCAAGTTTTGGGAGGGCTAAAAGATGCAGTCTAGCTAGGAGTCTAAACTGATGATAAACCCCAGCCACCAATATCTGAATAACTTTAGTTATTCAGAAGTGTTTTTATTTGTTCAGAGAGATCAATGAAGGAGAGGTTCTCGTATGAGGACAAGGTAGAGAAAGCAGGTTAGTTTGCAGGGGTCAGTCATATTTAATTAGCTATAAGCAGAGACTTTCCAAGTAAAGGAACAGCAGGACAAACAACTTCTTGAGTCCAGTGTACAGAAGATTTGTGAGTGGAGAAGGAAAATAAGGGTAGGGAAAGAGGGAAGGGTTGCCCAGGCCAGCCAGACCTTGCTTGCTAGGTAATGTGAAACCACTACAAAAATTAAAGCACGTGACAGTGCAGACGGTGGATGACGAGACGAATAAAAGGAAGGCAGGAGGCCAGGAGGAGACTTGCAACACCACAAAGCAGCAACAGGAGAGCAGAAAGAAAGGGTTACAGTTCCAAAATAGTCCTATAAAAATGCTGCAGCTGGACATGTGACAGAATAATCTCGAAATTTCTACAAACTTCTGGAAAGCTGTTACAAGTGGAGATTAGAGGGACAGAGGAATAATTGTAGAAGGAAGATGAAGCCAGAGTTGATCCTGTTTGAAGGTTTACCTGTGGAACTTAAACAAAGGAAACCCATGTGTTAAATAACCTTAGAGGCTGTGAGCAGTCAGGGGTAGAAGCAGAGGAATGGGAACCTGCAGGTGGGAGGGAGGCAGCTGGAAGCACAGCTGCAGGTGGAAGGCAGCAGCTGGAAGCACAGCTGTAAGTGGACTTTCTCAGGGAGGAAGGAATGAGATACTAAGAGACATGTCCTGGAAGAGACTGCTGTATATGAGGAAGAGGGTGACTGAGGAGGAAAGGACTGGCTGAAGGAAGCCTAGGGAGGACAGACCATCATAGAAAATGGTTCACAAGCCTAAACACCACAGGAATGTCAAGTAGGATTTGAATATGGTCTATAAAGTATCGCAACCAGAAGGACCCTTTCAAAACAGCCATGGTAGAGAGTGGAGAAGGCAGGTCTTTGCAGGAGTTTAAATGGCAACTGGACAAAAGATTCATGGCATACAGACTAGTTATAAAGGGAAAGACTGAGATTAGGAAATAGCACATTTTCTTAGGCCAGGCTAGGGTGTGTCTATGTGTCTGTATATGTGAGTAGACAGATCTTCATCAAGACCAGGCGTTAATCTCCAAAATACATGCTAACAAATAATGGATAAATAAACTAGGTGTGGTAGACTGAGTTTATGATCCTAAGGCTGGCAAGCCCATTGATCTGTAATAATTTTCCTTCCAGATTGAAACATTCTGTCCTGCAGGGGAGCTCCTTATGCAGGAAGATAAACAACTCAGACTAGCTTCAGTCCCTACTGGTAGGCCGATCCCTGTTAGATTCAGTAATAAAAGCTACAAGGAGCCCAGGAGAAGCAGAAACCAGCTCAGCTGCCTGGAAAATGTTTAGAACAGTTATTTGGAAAGGACACTCTCCAACCTGTTGACCGGCCTCCAGGCTGAGCAGTGTGCTCCAGGTTTTTCAGATTTTGTGGGTCGTCACCCATTCTGGGGTGGCCTTTCATGATGCAACTGTCTTTGAGTTGTTTCTGTTCCTGTAAGCAACCCCTCAGCTGTACTCTTATAAGTGATCCCAGTAAAAGTCATGAGTGTATTGAGCTGGACTTTGGTGTCTTTATACTTTAGTCTGTCCTCTGTCTGGGTGAGCAGACTGTGTGTTGCATTTCCTCATAATTGGAGAGTATTCAGCTAGTGTAGAGATCTACTGCAAAATGCAAAATAGGTGGGCAGTGCCTGAAAAACAATACACAAGGTTGTCCTGTGTCCTTACATGCACACACACTTGTGCACACACACACACACACACACACACACACAGAGAGAGAGAGAGAGAGAGAGAGAGAGAGAGAGAGTCTCTACAAATTTCAAGAAAGAAACATCAGAAAATATTTGTGGTCTTGCATTTGTCAAAGACTTCTTATCTTTGACATCTAAAACCTGATACATAAAAAGAAAGAATTGATAAAGTGGAATTCATAAAAATAAGAACCATTCTTCAAAAGACACAGAGACATGCCCCAGATATGGAGAAAATATTTGATTTTCTTATCTGATAATGAGTTTGCATCCAGCCTGCATGAGGTTGTCTCAGAACTCAATTACAAACTAATAAACATAAATAGCTATAAGAAGACATACCACCAAAACTAATGGAAATAATAAAACACAAGGTCACCAAGTGTGGGTCATCTCACTGGTCATCTGAGAAATGCTAATTAAAACCACGAGACAGCCTATAGCTACTAAGTGGCTGCAGTTTTAAAAATCCCAGTGACGAAACCATAGGACAACTGGGCCCTTGTTGGGGAGAAAGGATGGCAGCTGCATTTCAGAGAGCGCTTTGCTTTTCCTTCTAGCCTTATACCTGCAGAAACTCAGGCATTGGGATAAAGGAATGGGGGAAGCTTGTGGAACGGTAGGACAGCCTGTATTTTGACTGTGGCAACAGTTAAACAAACAATGCATTTGTTAAATCTTGCGGATGTTTGGCAAGATGGCTCAGTGGACAAAGGAGCTTGCAGCACAAACCTTTGAGATCTGAGCTTGATTCCAGGAACCGACATAGAGGTTGAAGGAGAGATCCACCTACTACTACTGCTGCTACTACTGATGATGATGATGATGATGATGATATCCAACTCAGCATACATACAATAATAATAATAATAATAATAATAATAACAATAATAATAACAACCATAATGATGAAACTTAAAAAAAAACCTTACAGAATCAAAATGAGAGATATTTTTCTCATGCTAATTTTATTGTTATCCTAAAAATAAAGGACGTGGAGAGTGACCTGAAATGCAGCTATCACTGTGATTTTAGGAAAATTAATTCTCTGTCCCTCAGTAATTTTACTCTAAACACTTTAAGCAAAATAATATTTTCTTCTTATTTTTGTAAAAAGTGAATATGCCAGGCCAAACAAAGGATAAAGGCACTTGCTACCAAAGCCAAGGACCTGACTTCAATGTCTGTGCCCCACACTGTGGAAGAGGAGAGCCAACTCTGCTGAGGAAGCCATTTTCTGACCTGCACTATTATGACTTGTCCATGTCTGAAGCTGGGAGCACACCATGAACTATTCGGAGGTGTCACTTTAGTGACATTGGGTAGTACATGTCTTAGAAATAGTCTCATGCAGTCTTCTGTTCTCTTAGGGCTAGTACTAACCTCCGGGGTTCAAATATTTACAACTCTGGAGAAGCTGTTACTAACCCAACAAGACACCCTGGGTTCCAGGAATCTTTCAGCTCACACACACACACACACACACACACACACACACACACACACACACTGAATAAATAATACACAGAAAGACTAACTATGTTAGTGTATTCAGTATCCAAATGAAGAACCAGGAGCGCAGGAAATGCGACATGACTGTCGGTGTTTGTTCTTACCACTCATCTCTTTCTCTACGGAAATGTTTCCTCGTCATGATGAGGATGCTTGGAGGTTGGGCTATGATAACTGCTTCACCATCGTCATCATTATTACCAAAGCACAGGTAGCCTGATAAAATGTAAGTCTTATGCGCTCTTCTAGGCATATAGCTAGTCTATAGCAAAGTGTCTGCTTGGCTTCCAGGCTCACTCACTCCTGTGTCTCCTTTCAGCTCTTACCTCATCCTCCGCATGGGAGAGCTTTACCTTCCCAGCCAAGAGCTTCGCTTCCCTTCCTCCAGCTACTGATCCGTATAAAACCCTGCCATTTCTGCAAGCCCTGCAGACTCCTGGTTCTCTTGGATCTTTTTGCCCTCTCCTCTCCTCCCCTTCCCTCTTGACCCCCTCTTTTCCCTTTCTCTCTTGCTCTTCCCACCCCCTCCTCTCAAGGCCCAGTTCAGTCTACAGGTGGTGTTTGATTATGTTTCATCTGCTACTTTGTCTCCTGTTGTACCCGCCCCTCACTTCCACAATAAAAACCTTCTCCTCCGTGAACCTTGGAGCAGTCATATCCCCTCTTCCTTCTGTTTTCACAGAGGATGGAGACCAAAAAGGCCTCTTAAGAATCAGAAAGCTCTTCCAGGCAGTTAATCTTGCTTCTGGCTTTTCCCCCTCAAGGCTAATCAGTGCAACTTCTTTCTGGGTTTGTTTCAATTTTGTTGTTACCTCGAATTTTTAATACATACCATATCCACACAATGAGGCTGTCACCTTATTTCATAGGTAGAGAGGTGAACTGGAGCTCGTTTTTAAATTCAAACCAAGGCAACAGCTGGCCAAGTGTAAGAACAGCAGGCTGAGCTACCTGAAGGCTCTCCTCAACTGGAAACTCTATGTAGTGGAAGGAAGAATGGCTTCTCCCCTAGATGTTTGAGACTCCCATTCCCCAAGGATGCAGGGCCGAATGATCAGGCTGTGAACTGTAGCACTGCATTGCCATGACACAGTCCCTCTGCCCTTCCCCCCACCCACCTCATTTCTAACAGATAAGGTCTCTAAAATCCCCACAATAGCACACATAAAATGAGTGAAATCAATAATAATTGTGAGACATCATCTAATACCAAGCTCATACTCAGTTTTCTCTGGCTGTCTCAAAGTCATTTATAGCTAGGGTTTGTTCAAATGGCAAACCTTAGCCGTGAATTGTGCACGTGTTATTTGGTTGCTATACTCCTGTGTCTTCCCATTTCCTCCCAGCAGCCACAGGAATTGTTACATGTTCATTAAATGTATTAAATGCATTCATACTTTAATAGAATAGATAATGCTTGCAACAAAGGAAAAGTTTCCTCTGAACAGTATAAAAAGAGCACAAAGTGGGGCTTCTTCAGCCTGTTTCTTCTGAAGCAAATGCTATTAATTTGTATGTACTTCCTTCTGGAAATAATCTTAGCTCTGACACGCAGGCCAGACTTGGAAGCTGCTGTGTCATAGTGGGTCAGAGTGAGGACTTGACTTCAGATCCCTGTTCTACAGCATACTAGTTATAAGTCTTTGGCATAGTGCATAGACTCAGGTGTGTGTGTGTACACAAGTGTAAGTGCCTATGCTAATGTATGCTGAGGCCGAAGGAGGGTGTTGAATGTCTTCCTTTCTTCTTTCACTTTCTACCACACTCCACTTAAGACAGGGTCTCTCAGAGGTCATGGTAGAGCAGCCTCTTAATTCTACCACTTGAGAGCCAGAGGCAGGTAGATCTCTGTGATTGTGTGGCCATCCTGGTCTACACACACACACACACACACACACACACACACACACACACACCAGGAAACTCACTATTTTTACTAGGTTAGCTGTTTTGCTAGTGGGCTCCTGAGACCCACCGATTCTGCCTCTCAGTGCTTGCTGTGTGTATCTATGCCCCACTTCTCACATGGGTGCTAGGAATTTGAACTCACGTGTTCACACTTGCAGATCAGATGCTGCGCTGTCTCCTAAGCTTCACACGCTTCTGTTTTTTTTTTTTTTTTTTTTTTACAATATATTTATCTCACCTGTCTAGAGAATTCCGTCAGGAGAGCAGAGTACTTAAATGATCATTATAAACACACCCCTTTGGCTTCCCCCCAAATGGCAGGAGGATCCACGTTTCTCTCTATGTGATTTGTTTCATTCCATCTCATGTCACATTCTGATGGTAATTCCACATCTGTTCCTATAGAATTGCTCCAGAATCTGTAAAATTCCATTGTATGGGATTATACACACTATTGCTAGGCATGCAAGCTCTTTGCAAACTTTTCAGCACCAACTAGATTTATAATGCTTCAGTGGAGTCATGCGCCTAAATATGTCCCAGAGGGGCTCCTGTAAATAAGAAAAGGTGCTCAGCAAAGGGCATGGATAGCCCAGCATCGAGGTTTTCCCAATTTTAACTCCCAGAAACACTTCACAAAGGTTCCCTTTCCCTACACCTTGACTAAATGTTTTGGATTTAGGAGACCTGGTTTACAGAAAGTAGATATTTTTAAAAAGCATTTTCATGTGCACCATCCTTATCATAGGATAAAAACCAACAAAATGACATCATATAGTTACCCCTCAAAGTCAATGAGGAAATCACTCTAACTCTTAAAGGTAAAGTAACACCTGTATAAAGGGAGCTCTTAGTGAACACCTTTGACACTGAGCAGTTGAATTTGTTCGCTCGCTTACCATCTGCCTGTGTGCTCTCATTAGGTCACAAGCTCTGTGGAAGACATCTAGGTCTTTGTCATGTTTTATGACTCTGCCCACCTCTGGCTTTCCAAGCAATGGCCGACACACAGCTGTGCACAATGTATAATTAAGCGCAATGTATAATAATGCACAATGTGTAAATTAAACTCGGGCTCATGTGGGAAACTGAGGTTGGTGGACCTGCACGTTCCTTCCTGTGTGGTCCAGAGGTGAGGGCGCTGACGCAGCACAGATGAGCTTCGCACGTGTAAGGTTCCTTCTCTTCGGCAGACGAGGATAACTTGGCCTGGATACAAAAATCTAGAAATAGATTTGGACTGCTAACTGAGTGGAAAAATATTTCTTGTAGTACCAGAAATAATTTTCCCATAGCTTTGTGCTACATCGAAATATTGAAGTTGATTGAAAATCTCTAATTCTGGACTATTGTTGTGGCCTGGAAACTATTGTTTTTAACATTATATCAATCAAGAGTGCTACAATTTCTGATTTTTGAATCCTCCCAGATGCTTTCAAATTTAAAATGTTATGATAAGTTTAGATAGATTTTAAAGTGACTGCTGAGAACTGAGGTTGGAACACTGACCATCTAAATGTCCACTTTTGAGTTACAAATCCACTGCCGTATAATCACGGGCAGAAGAACGCTGGCACTTCTCAGTACCAGCCATGTCTATGAAATGATCCCACCTCTAAATCTTTGGGCAAACCCCTGGTAAATTGGTGAGAAAAAAAGGTCTTCATCGAAATGCTTTTTAGTGACTGTTTGAAAGCATGTAAGAAAAGAGGGCTTACTTGCATTTTAAGTCACACCTGCAGAGAACTGACCATAAAATTCCTCTAAATCCTGGTTTATTTTCAGTCTTCCCAGATTTGGTCCAAGCCATCCCCGTAAGCATCCACGTCAATATTATTCTCTTCTCCATGATTCTTGTCGTCTTAACCATGGCGGGGACAGCCTTCTTCATGTACAATGCTTTCGGCAAGCCCTTTGAAACTCTGCATGGGCCACTGGGGCTGTATCTGCTCAGCTTCACGTCAGGCAAGTATAAAATTCTACCTCCAACGACAATGTGCTCTCAGTGTGTGAGAAGATGCCCTGACTACAGAAAGCTATGCCATCCATGCAGTACTCACAGAACCTGGCTTCTTTTGACCCAGGCACAGTCCACTCCACCCACCCTACCTGCTTCTGTCCCGGTTGCTCCACGACTGCCCCAGTGTGTTGTTTTCTGCTTTCACATACTGTGCTCCACAGCCTGGTAAAGTCACAACTCAACAATCAATAACTTATCAAACAGCTTTATATGTTAAATTCTCAATCCACAATTCCGCTACACAATAAGCTTACAACCAGTTGACAAAGATATAAACTGCCTACCTAGATAATATAAATTGACCCATAGAAACCCCTAGAAATAATCATAACAACCTTAACCATATAGAGATGTGCTGAGAGAAATACCCATGTCTGCTCCCATGTTGCCTCCTCTTGAATCACCGGCTCAGTCTTCCTCTCTCCTTACCAGAACTCTGTCCCCACCCACTCTCTACTATCCAACCATGTATCACCTTGACATAACCTACATTATAGAGGACTACAACCTTCACAATATAAATTTCAAGATGTAATCAAAAGGATTAGTACTTATATTAAATGTTAGTGAAAACAGCAGCAAAGTTCTTACAAATATTACGAACCTGTTGAATTATAAAGAAAAAAATAGAAGACATTGTTGGAATTGCTGGGATAGTCATGCACTCTTTCGCGCACACACAATGTAGAGGCTATATTTATATATGAAGATGGGTGGTGACACTGTGAGTTGTGGTTATCTCTGAGTATGGAAACTGAATGGTTTTATTTTTGCTTATGATTATCGATCTTTCCAGTCTTCACTAGTGTGCAACTCTTTAGTCATCAAAAAGTTTGATTTTTTTTCATATAAAAGTGGTAAAGGCATCCTTAGGAAAGTAGTCATATACAGGACTGTCAGTACTTCATGTAGCCTAATGCTAGCTGCATTAGCTGAGTAAAGATACCCTGTCTACTCAAAGGCCAACACTGACAGACACATTCGATTTTATAACGGAGGATAATGAAACAGGTTGTAAAATCTAGTCAGTATTGCAAGGTATCTATAATAACACTTCGAAGAAGGGGAAAAATAAGAAAATGAAATATATTAACGTAATTCACGACTATCTTTTCCTAGGATGTCTCTGATTTTACATCATTCCTAAGTTGTAGTCAGTTCAACATTATATCATTGTTCACTGATGATTTCTGAGAAATTACAGTTTACACCAGCCAAAAATCTAATGACAATCCCTGCTGGACAATTTCTTTCTTCTTTGATGTTGCCCTTGGCAACTAGCTCCGAGGTAGCCAACACAGACTCATCTCTGCTGACACTACTCCCTTCTCTCATAAAACCCAGTTCCAGCACCAATTTGTATAGCTGCCTGCCTAGAAAACAGAGCCCTGCAACCAACAGGGGATAATATGTTCAAGAAGGGAATGTGTTTGCTATTCACACACACACACACACACACACACACACACACATGGTATTCCCCACCCACACTTTGCTAAGTAAATGATTCACTCTGCCAAAGGCAATCTCTCTCCAGTAGGGATTCTACTTCCTCCACGTCTTTTATACACCTATAACACAACTTTAAGTATTACAGAAGTGAGAATTTTAGAGGATGGTCCAAGGAGTTCTATGTATAGCAGAACAGCCAGTATGAAGCCTTCAGTATAAAATAAACACTTTCATATGCACTTGTTGACTTGAAAAAGCAAGCCTGGAAAGTGGCGTTAACCTGATCACCTGGATGCCATAGGTGAGATAAAGTTTGTATTGCAGCCCATAGATGCAGGTGACATCTACGAGCAACAGGCAGGAGTATAGCAAGGACTGTCTTTAGACTGGGGTGAAAAAGGTACAGGGTCAAGCTGGGACACACAAGCCAAGACAGCAACTCAGTCGTAGGAGAAGGTCAGGTATGGAGCATTTGAGGACTATGTCACTCATTGGGAAGAGCAGGCCTTTTTCTAGCCACTGAGCAGGGAAAGGTTTAACTGAACAGCTGATAAGACAAAACTTGCTTGGAGATCTAAACCCAGTATCACAAAGAGGAAAGAAAAGCTAGTTTGTAGGGGAGGTACTTCAGCTTGTTAACAGACTCGGTCAGCTGGTTCCCTATCTCTGGGTGGAATTCAGAAGAGAAGCCCCTTTAGAGAGAAATTGAGAGTTTTGATGGACAGCCTAACTAGCAGTATCTGAAGGGCAGGATGAGTTAATCCAAGTTCCAGTTCTTATCTTGGCCTCCAGCCAGGTCTGACACACACACACACACACACACACACACACACACACACACACACACACAGCAGTCTTGTGACTACGCTGTATCTTAATTCATATTAAAGTTGGAAAAGTGGGTATATGATGGATGAATCAAGGAAAGACAGGGGTGGGCAGGATAGATGGAGAAGGGGAGGAGACATGTCCACATGTCTAGAGAAATGCCTTGCAAGGAGCCTGCGTTTGCAGAGCAGCTAATGCTTCTGAAACCCTTATTTTACACACCAAAATTCAGTAATCAAACAGAAACTGTATACATCAATAAATCAAGGAATAGATAGGCTGACAGGCTGTAATCTCTGGGGTCACAGGTCATTCTTGAAGCACAAACCATCTCATTCCCTCTAAATCCACACCAGGAACCCAGGGTTGCCTAGAGTTCAGAAAATGTTTACCTAAATTTATAATATTCATGCAGACCCCACTTCTAAATCCTGATTGTGTTTAAATTTTTAGAGTGTTTTACCACAAACCCTTTATATATGTATAGTTATAGAACAGTGCTTGTATTAGGAGTCGTTAATTTTAGGTGAGTCATATCCATTAGGAGACACCCCGGAATTTCTCCCTTCATGAAATCTTTCCCATTTCTCTCTCCATTTTGCAGAGCTCAGGCATCTTTGCTTATAGATGCTGCTCATACCTCCTGGACCTCCAGCTTGCCTCTGGCCTCCCCAGTTCTCCACACTAAAATCATCACTGGGCCATATTTTAGACGGCTCCTTTCTGGCTAGGTAAGGACACACACCGTGTGTCAGGGGCCATGAGAAAAGGAGAGAGAGACAAAAAACAAACAAACAAACAACCCCCACTCCAGTTGTCTATGTGGAGTTTGTCAGTTCTTTAGAAAAAGGAGACAGAAAGGGAAATACCAGTGTTTTCACTACTGCAGCTGATGCGCACAGTCCGAGGCCCTGAGATTCCAGTATGATTTATATGTCTCAGCCTTCTCTGTATAATATTTCTGGCCACTACTATTGTTGCAAATCAGTCAATTTGCTTTTTCCTCTAGCCGCTTACAGACTAGTTTTAAGAAGCCCCTTTCCCCAGTGTGAGACTTAGGTAATACCTGACTGGACCCCATTGTCCATTTGGGGCAGTGATTGCCCCATGGAGATAGAAGAACCCCTGAAGGGCTTTCTAAAGTTACTGAGACCAGATCGCCATACCTGCTCAGTAAGCTGGAGGCTCTGGAGGTGGGGCTCAGGTACTGATTGTGGATTTTGGTTTAGTTTTTCAAATGAAATGATCTTACTTTGCAGAGTGGGTGGAGAACCAGAGTCACAGGTGAGTTCACTTAGCTTACTCGACAGAAAGAGTATTGTCTTTCCGCCTGTCTTTGTGGAGTGTACCGATGATTCCACAGTGAAGCTAGCACAGGGCCGTACCTTTGTGGAGCCTGAAACTTACTGTGAGAGTCAAGTGCACATAAATAATGAAGTATCTGCACGGTTCCATACTTCTGAGGGTGATGACTAGATTATTCTCACAGTGAGAGCTTTGAGTTCTGAGCAGAGTCTACTCCCAGAAGCTGAGTTGCTGAGAGCCCTCAGAGACCTTTGCAAGCAGCAGAGAAAGCTCACAGAAGCCCCTGGGGAAGGACGGCTCTGTGGAAGGACAGAGAGCTCAGACAGCTTGAGGGACAGACAGCGAGAAGAATGCACATCCATTAATGTAAATGTTTAAGTGGAGCTAGAAGGATCACATGAGATAGTTACTATTGGGGTTTAAAAGCTGTGTTAAATGTTTTAGAGGGGATTTTAATTGCAGTGAGCTTTTCAACATTTAAAGTGTGTGGTAGAATTTCCTCTTTAAGACGTGTCTGGCTGAAATCTATGCCTTGGTGATGGAGGAAGTTAATAAATGGGGGTGGCGTTCTCGGAGGTAGACCAAGTGGGGCTGAGGGTTGCCGTGTACAGACAGGTGCTTATTTCTAGAAATCAAATGGTCCATTTGGGGTGCCCCAGTTCTGAAATGCTCTTCGAGATCCAAGTATAGGTGTTACAGAGGGGTGGACACGAACCTGTTCAGAGAACAGGTCTAGACGAGAGATTTAAATTTACTTCACCCGGGTACAGGGATTACACAGAATGAAAGTGGGTGAAAGCACCTGCTTAGAATGTACTGAAAAAAAAAAAAACTGCTCAAGACAAATCCCAAAGAACACCATGAGTGGCTTCGGGGACTGAGGAGGAAGAGTGTAGCAAAAGAATATTGAGAGAAGGAAACCCAGGAAAGTATGTGTGTAAAGGCTTTGGGAGGAATGTTCCAGGCAGGAGTTACCAGTTAGCTTTGAATAAAGATGTCCTGCTGTAAGAGAAGCTGGAGGTGACACACAGTGGGGAGACAGAAAGGAGGTGACACAGCACCTACGCAGTGGGGAGACAGAGAAGGGGTGACTCACAGTGGGGAGACAGAAAGGAGGTGACATAGCACCTACACAGTGGGGAGACAGAGAAGGGGTGACACACAGTGGGGAGACAGAAAGGTGGTGACATAGCACCTACACAGTGGGGAGACAGAAAGATGTTTCCAAGTTCAGGAGGTGGAGAAAGAGATGGAACCATAAGAGTGGATGCTGAGTACCCCACATGCTCACATAGGTGAACCCCACATGCTCACATAGGTGAACCCC
This sequence comes from Micromys minutus, assembly GCF_963924665.1. Taxonomy (NCBI): domain Eukaryota; kingdom Metazoa; phylum Chordata; class Mammalia; order Rodentia; family Muridae; genus Micromys; species Micromys minutus. Next base: position 56,468,867 of record NC_137984.1, on the reverse strand, counting down.
ACATGCTCACATAGGTGAACCCCACATGCTTACATAGGTGAACCCCACATGCTCACATAGGTGAACCCCGCATGCTCACATGGGGAACCCCACATGCTCACATAGGTGAACCCCGCATGCTCACATAGGTACACTGATATTTGAGTATATTGAGTTCTTATGTATTTGACTCTCAGTGCTGCCCACATGAGTATGGAGAGGCTTGGCCAGGCCTTCCTTCATGTGGAAGACATGTCAGGGATCACTGGTACAAAATCTCAGAATTCTAGGCATATTGTCTACAGTTGACACCATACATATTAGGCCTTTGTGGGGTGATAAAAACTACTGAAATCTGTACTTACTTCATTGTATTGATTACAATGTGTCTTGAGTTATACCGAGCAAGTCAAACAGATATACTTTATGCCTTCTTTTTGAAGGCCTGCTTCAAATAAGGGCCCAGTTAATCATGTTTACAGTTGTGGCCTGGAACAGTCGAACATGAAACATGAAGACAGAAAAAATAAAGAACAGCACAAAAAATAGGATTTTCCCATTACACAAATTGAGTATTAATACTTCCCTAGCCTCTCCAATTCATGTTAGCTTGTAGGACATATCTCTCTGCAATTGTCAGTGTACACAATGTGTGCCTTTTTAAAAGTTTGGTCTTCACAACGAAGATGTTTGTCAGGAGTCTGAGAAAGACGCAGGGATGTCTACTCGTAAAAAAGCCAATTCTGAAAATATTCTATTAGTTTCTGCACAGACCTCAGAATAGAGCCGAAGCAGGAAACAGAATGTGATGGTAGAGTCACGGGAGCTCGTTTTCACGTGCAGGGTAGCCGTGAAGGACCAGTGTGGTATGACTTTGCTTGCTGATCATCGACGCCCGGAACCATGGGCATGGTGTGTTCACCTTCTTTCCTGTCACAATTTCTGGACTCTCATACTACTTAGAAAGTTTGTCTTTCTTTCTCTATTGTTGAGCATCAAAGACATCCTATGACAGCTTCCAAAGCACGCCCCGCTGTGGGCATTAGGGAAATACACCGCTGTTGCTCAGAACACAGACCATGGCTGTTTGGTCTCATGCCACTCTCTGCCTCCCTCTCTTTGCTTAACATACCTGTGAGGATAATGTTTATATGCACTGTGTGGAGATGTGTCTCTTGTCCTTCCTTACCGGCCCCAGGCACCCCTGGATTGGTTAAAATGAGAACCTAATCAAAACAAGCTGAGGCAGGATTAGAAGGTGGGACATCTGGTAGAAAGACAGGAACTCTGGGCAACAGCGAGGTGAGGGAGTTTCTCCACACCAACTCGGGGAATTGGGACGTATGAAACCGAGGGGAGGTAACCAGCCACGTGGCAGACATAGAGTAGAATGAATGGATTAACTGGGCTGTTCACTAGTGGAGAAACAAGTCTAGATTAAGGCCTAGGCATTTATTAATAAATAACAAACCTCCAAGTCATTTGGGAGCTTAACATACCTGGCTCTCTGTTCACACCAGGTGGCCCTCTTTCTGAAGTCCCCTTTCTTCTACATATTTCCGCTTTCCCTCACATCCTTCAGGATGTATTGGGCACTTATCTTCACAAGGGCCCCTATCCTGCCATATTTACATCCTCACTACCTGTTTCTTCTGTTCTCCTTAGTACATCCATTCAAATGTGGAATATACTCTGTTATCACATCTCTCTCCATTCTGTCTACCAACCACGGAGGGCCCTGTGAAGGAAAGTTGTTCTAAGTCTTGTTTGGTTTAGTCATATATCCTTAGAGCCCAGAAAAGTGCAGTAACTATAGAGTATTTGTGGAATAAATGCATGAAACAAAACCAACTCTGAATATCTACTAGCAACAATGACATTCTTCTTTAAAGCACCGTTGACATTAAGCATAGTGTTTTTAGACCCCATTCAATAAGGTAATAGTGAAAGATCTCAGGCAAACATGGGCTGTTTAACCACCTATTATAGAAGACAGGGAAAGCCTAGCTTAACTAATATAGCTCCCTTTTCTGCATGTCTTCTGTGTAACCGTGTAGCCAAATTACTTGTTATCACAAGCTTAAAATTCTCTCCTTGGTGTCTGCTCCATTTCCTTGTCCACTGACTCCACCTCTATGTGGTGTCTTTGTAGCAGTGTGGAATCAGAAAGTATCTGCCTAGGAATGTCAGGAAGTCATTGCTGAAGGGAAGGGACCTTGCCTTCAGTGAATGAGACGGGAAAAAGTCACATACAGGAGATCAACACCACAGAGAGGTGTTCTCACTCAAAACCAGAGTCATACTCAGGGCTAAGCAGGACAGGAAAAAGCTCTTTCTTACTGTCTATGACCTATGTTCCATGTTGTCTGGCCTGAGGAGACACGCACCTAACACAGCACTCCCAGACAGCTGCCCGATGAGAGTCACGAGTGTGCAGTGTCTAGAACACCACAAATGTTTGTTAGTGTCTGATCATTCATGGTGTGACAGCCCTATCACTCAACTATCTTACCCAGTTAGAAATTAACTCAATAATCAAAGCCATTGAAGAGGGGCATAACGGTAGTACCATCCAGATGGCGGGGAAATCAGACAGAGGAAAAGAAGGAGGATGGAGTCATCGAGTGAGACACTGGGTTGCAAATGTGGGCCGTGTGCCCAGTTGTTTTCCGAGTTCTAGTTTGCGTGAGGCTCCGTGAGCTTCCAAAGTCTGGCTAGTTGTAACTTCTCTGTGACTCCCGCAGATGATCAGTGGCTCCAGCTGAGGGAGGGATTTGATGTAACATGTTCACTGGAATAAAAGACACACAGGCCTGATTCTAACACTTGTAAGGCCTTCAGAGCATACAAATGAAAATCCACATGCATGTATTGATGCAACAAAGTTCAAAGTGAATTAAGCAGTTAAACACAATATGTTGAATTTTCTGTCTCAAGAAATGTCCCTCCAGAAGGACCTAAGAGGGTTTTAAATTTAGAATTTTGATGCTGATGTACTCTGCTCATGAGTAAGAGACAAAGCCCTGCCCCCCAGTTCCTGTTCAGTCCGCTTCTTGCCTCAGTTTGGCTTCATCTCACCCACAAAAGGCTTTGAAGGTATATGGAGGGGAAGGTATTGAGCTGTCTATCGAACAGCTAATCCTGAGAAACTCATAGTGCTCAGGAATATGAACCAGCAGCCACCAAAATGTGCTTGGGAGGACTAACCCTGGCAAGATAACCATGCATCCCTGGATATGGGTTCAGATTTGTAAGGGCAAGAATTTAGGGTGCCAACAGCTGGGCACATTCTTCAGGTGGAATGCTCCGCTGACTTCAAGCACACCACTCTTTGTGGGAGTAAGAACTTTCAAAAGAAAGTTTCAAAAGGGAACAAAGCAAGCCCCTCTAAAGACATGATGTAAGGCTCTCTCTCCTCTGTGATGAAGAATCATTTTAGAAACGGGACAAGCCCTGCCCCACCTCTCATGTCTCTCAGCCCACCTCTCTCTACATCCCAAGCATCCAGGCCACACAGTGACTGCCTTCATGTATATCTTTTGGTCAGTAAGTCATAAATATTGTCCTTGACCCCACATCTCTTTTGTAGGTATGGACAAAGGAAAAATGTCTCCAATTCACACAGAGACGTTTCCTTTTATCAGTCACAAGCAGGTTGCCCAAGGCTTGGTTTCTGTCCTCTGACTTCAAGATAACAAAGTTGGTTGTGGTCAAACCCAGAGTCCAGAGAGCAGCCACAGACCACTCTATCAGTTCATGTACTTTGTCCTCGCTGCTTGTGATCTTGACAGATGAGCTGCTGTTTGCATCTCAAGATGTGCAGGTGACTTCACTATGAAATCCGAAATGCAGGCTCCCTAAGACCCTGTCCCTTTAACAAAGTATTCCTTTAAGCTATTTAATGACTTGGAAAGGAAACTGGGCTTGAACTTTCCTTTCAGTCACAGAGGGAATAGTGTCCTCTCCTGCCTAAAACTCACCATCTCCTCAGACAAAGGAAGCTCTTATGGTAACAGTAATGGCATTTTCTCTACAATTTTCAAATAAAAGATAAAGAGAAAGCAGCATCTGAGCCTTTTTGTTTGGGTCTAACAATAAAGGAATCATACGGTTTGCAAAGGGAGAGCTCTGGTTTGAAACTCAGAATACAAAACTAGTTAGGCTGACAAATCTCACAAAGGAATCTTTTCAGGGTCATGCCAGGGCTGGAAAGACATGAAGTATTAAGAAAGCAATAACATTTGACTGTTTTGTGTTGTTGTATGATGATTATCGACTTTATAAGGCCAGCCCCAAATGCAATTCATTCATTCATTCATTCATTCATTCATTTATTCATTCTCTTTCTCATCTGTCTATCTGCCGGCCTGCCTGACTTTACTTTTTACTTTTATTTTTCATGCAATCCTCCTGCCTCAACATCACAAGTGCTAGGATGACAGGTGCATTTTTGTGACATTCCAAAGCAGAAGCATGTCTTCACTCTTCTTCATGTCTGCTCCCCTCCCCCACAATCAGTTATCAGTTTCTATCTCTACAGCAATCAAAGTCTGCATGTTTGGAGACTGCATGGGAACCTGTGCCCACACTCACTGGATTCTTCTACACACCCCAGCCTTCACTGCAATCGTTTATAATTGTTTCTAATCACCTACTCATCATATTCTCTTTGGGAGCAGAGACCATGTGTGTTTTCTTTCAAGGTTGGATCTCCATTACCAACCCTGTGCCTGGTGTATGATAGGTCTAACTGTAAACAAATGAAAGAGAGAATTAATGAATGGAAACCAAGACCATGTTGCTGCACCCACAATATTTGAAGTAACTGAAATCAAAGAGTAAAAAGAGTCTCACACTAGATTGACAATAATCTTGCTTGAGGAATAACTCTGTAACAGTTAGATGTAGTAAGGCTTCCCAGGTGGGAGGTAGGACAGTGCAACAGGTTACAATTTAAGAACAAGAGGAGCTGGAGAGATGGCTCAGCAGTTGAAAGCACTTACTGTTCTTGCAGAGATTCCACATAGTGGCTCACAGCCGTTTGGAGCTATAGCCCCTGGGGATCTAGGCGCCCTTGTCTGACCCCTCCAGGCACCAAGCATGTAGACATGCAAGTGAGCAAACAATCATACATAAAAAATGAAATAATCTTTAGAAAAGATGCGAGAAACAAAAATGTATTACATAGACATCATAGGACAAACTATTAATTGCTCATTTGTATGTATCAGTGCCAATGTCAAAAGCTAATCACGAAATGTCTACCTGTTACAGATGGTGTCACTGAAGATGCAGATTCCAATCACTTAATTTTGTATATTAAGGGAAGGAAGTTGGGTTTGAACCCAACCAATTTGATCAAAGTCAACTCTCAGCTAGTCAACTACTAATAAGAACCACTTATTGGCAGCCTAAGCAAGCAGCAACTATAAAATCTTTCAGGAGCCCTGGCCATTCATCCTGCTCTAGGTCTGTCCCCACTTGCTACTTGCTTCTGTCCCTGAGGCCATCCACTTGAAGGTGGAAAAGAGAAAGGGGTGGGGGAATTGTTTTGCAATTCTTCATCAGAAGATGACCACCCATCAGTTTCAGAATCTAGTTAGTACAGAGCAGCCCTCTCTTACAGAGGTCTCACGCACCCCATAGCCACCTCCTTAGTGATAAGTGGTAGGGAATCAAAGCAGGGAGGGAAAAAAAGTAAACAGAAAAGTTTCTTCACATACTGAAATTTGGAGGTTAAAAATGAAGGGATAGCCTGGGCTTCATGTGCATAGAATCCAGGTTTTACCTTTCTTATTTTACTATAGTATGTAGCCTCTATTTGTTTTTGAACAAGTATGTATGTGTGCCTGCTTGTGTGCTGAGGTCCAAGGTTGATGATGAGAAACAACTTTGATCTCTCTTTGATCTCTTTGAGCAGGGCCTCTCGATGAAATCTAAGGCTCCCAGATAAGTCTCGTTGGCAAGCCTGCTCTGTGGATGCCATCTTTACTTTCACCACACCCACCCAGCATTTACATGGGTTCTGAGGACCTGAACTCTGGTTTTCACACTTGCACAGTATGTACTTTAACTAAAGCGCTATCTCCCCTGCCCCATGGCTTCCATTCTAATGCTACCTGGACCAAAATGTCCCCAGAATGCATTGTATCCATATTTCAGTTAGGAGGGAGGCAGAAAGTTCCTGCTTCTCCACCTCAGCTACCCTCATCTTACCTGGATCTACTAAAGCAGTCACGTGCCCAGCTGAAGTAGGAATTCAGCTACGGAGAGAACAGATATGCTTTTGGTCAACAACATTGTATCCAAATCTACCTTTGTCCTGGATAGTCCTCTGGGCAGTGTTGGCAAGTTGAAAGTTGGAGGGGTCATAGTACCCTTTTATGAGGAAATCAGGGGCCTTTCAAAAGGGTTTGAATGATTGACATTTGTCTGTCATTGCCTGTGAAGTACAGAGAAGTGTGTTCTCTTGAAGCCACAGTGGTTGCTTAGCAGTTCAGTTTGTCATTGTGCATTGAAGGTGCCCAGAAATTCAGGCTGCAGTGAGATCAGCTTGATTCTAACTGCCCTATTCAGGCCATCAATGTCCCCTCCCCATACAAATCTTCCTCATTCACAGCTATTTCCCTATGCTATCAATCACAGACTGGTTAATCAAGCTCCTGATTGCAGGTCTACAATAGTATCATTTCTGAGAAGAGCGCGGCCGAGGATGGAGGTGACGTGTTGTCTGTGGTTTGCTCACTGATGTCCTCTCTGACCCTTACAATCAGGTAATATTTATCCTAAGCTGTTGCCTGTTCTTTATGTTGCAGGCTCCTGCGGCTGTCTAGTCATGATATTGTTTGCCTCTGAAGTGAAAATCCACCGCCTTTCAGAGAAAATTGCGAATTTTAAAGAAGGGACCTATGCCTACAAAACGCAAAACGAAAACTATACCACCTCATTCTGGGTTGTTTTCATTTGCTTTTTTGTTCATTTTTTGAATGGGCTTCTGATACGACTTGCTGGATTTCAGTTCCCTTTCACTAAATCTAAAGAAACAGAGACCACTAATGTAGCTTCAGATTTAATGTACTGAAAAGCAAATATCTCCACAATTTCTCAATAAGAATATGGACCTGCTTTGGCCACATCTAGCATGGCTGATTTTATCTGTGCATTTAGACTTCATAAGCACCAAGCTCTTCTTTATGTTTCCAGAGCACGTAGTAAGGATTCAGGCTGGAAGATAACAGGAACAGAAAGATGGTTTCAGAACGGTGCTCTCCCTGGTGGGAAACTGCCTGTATAGTTGGCCCAAAGCAGTTGGCTAGATGCACAGGCAGTTACTCCATGTCCTTACTGAACAATAAGGTGCGTGTTCTACCAAGGAGAACTCAACAGGCACGCGGCATACAGTTTAATAAAACAGACATTATTTTTACTTGTCCACAAATTTGTTGCCACAGATCCCAGAAAGCAGAGGTGAAATTGGCATCCTCAGCTGACAGTGGACTGAATCTTTGACAGACTCCAAATTCTTTGTAAGTTTTCTTAGAGCATTATGTTATTGTGTCTGGTGGTCAAAACCAGAAAACTTTATAAGCAAACAGGCAAGCCAGCAAGACAGGAAGAAAAATGGAAGGAAGAAACGAAGAAAGAAAGGAAGAAAGGAAGGAAGGAAGGGAAGGAGGGAGGAAAAAAGCAGGTCAATGGTTTCTTTCTTTATGCCTTTGAGTACCGAATAACGATGGTACTTGCAGTGGACAGCGTCCTACTAGACAACTTGGTGAAAGCAACCCACTGGGAACTGTTTCCAGCTTGGTGTCTGCAGCACTAATGAGCTCCAAATTTTGAAATTCAGAATTGAGATGGGATTGCAGTGTGTCGTGGGAGTTGGGAAGCATGGCCCAAGTCAAATTTTTCTCCTTGAATTATTCATCAAATGAATCTGCTGGTGACCAGAGGCCACAAGTAAGCCTGAAACTGAGGTACCTAACTCTCCAGGTGTTACCCTCAGGAAAGCCCCCAGGAAAGAAGAAAGGACAAAGATATCACAGTGGTCCGGCCACACCAAAGCTCATAGAAGGTTTGGAAATGATCAGGAAAACCAACCTGGAACTAGGAAGATGGATCAGTTAATAAAGTGCTGCTTCAAAATCATAAAAGCCTGAGTTCAGATCCCCAACACCTATGTGAAAAGCCCAGGCACAAGTCTGTGACCCCAGTAATGGGAGGGCAGAGAGAGAGGCACATCTCAGAGCTCGCTGGCTAGCCAGTCATACCTAATGAGTGAGTTCCAAGGTCAGTGACAGACCACAACTCAAAAAGAAAAATGGAGATGATTGAGAAAGGCACCCAAGTCGGCCTTCAGCCCCCATGAGCTCCTCTCCTCATATGCACACACATTTTCATTCAGAACAGTTTACACGGAACAGACTGCACACCTGGAATATAACCAGCTCTGGTGGTGGCATGCTATTTACCCTCAGTCATCAGAATACACTCTGATGTGTTTCACCTTAATTCATGACACCTGCGAGTTTCTAGAAGCCCACCAGCTAGTCTGTCCAGGAGCCAGTACATGCTTTGGTGATGGACTAGTGGCTCTCAGGCCTGGAAGTCATACCCTGAAATTCCCAGAAGGCTGTGTTAGGAGGGAAAGGGAGAGTCAAGGGCTGGAGAATGGGGTGAATGCCTCTCTTCTCCATCTCCCACTTTCCTCTCTGCTTAGAGTTCTGAAAGCCTCTGTAACACCATGCCCTTTCTGAGAACCTCTGTAACACCATGCCCCCCCCCTTTCTTTGCTGTAGAAAACAAGTGCTTGGTTGCTCTCTCTCCTATTAAAAGGTAGGCTTGGGAGAGAAACTGCAAATCTAATGAGAACCTCACAGACAGACCAACAATAATCCCCCCTGTGGGTAGGAACTAGAGACAGGCTCCTTAAAGACAATAGAATGTCCGTGAAAATCCTGTCACACACACACAAATCAATCAGTCTGAACGCTCACAGTTCACACTCTGTGTGCCCATCTTCCAACAGATGAAATGCCTGGGGTTGCTCTGAGCAGAGCGCCCTGATGTAACACGCTTCTGTGTGCTCCTTCATAGGGATCATAGCCCCTAAGCCAGACATTCATTTTTGCTGTGCTAGGCCTTTCTTTCTCATGGTGGCTAGCATTCTCCTGAGGAAGTCCAAATCTGAGTAGATTATTATCAGATCTAATTCTTCCAAATAACTACTTTTACTGATGCCACTGTAACTGAAGATGTGAAGCCGGGGTTTAGGATTCCAAGGGTGCATCTTATATACACAGGGTTAATTTTATTCCTGACTCCACTTGGAGTTCTTGGCCTTTTGTTACTTACTGTTGTATCACCATGCCTCAGTTTCTTGAGTTAGGATCACAGGCTGAGCCACAATGATCCTTTCCTTGATCCTTTTGTTTCAGTGCAGACTTACAATATTTTTATGAATTATGTCCTTGTAACTTGCTTTACTTTATCCTTGTTGTCTTGAGGAAAAAGTGTGATGTGCCCTTAACAAATCCAAACCTTAACACTATCCAACAGCTACACAAAACTAAGGCAACATTGAAAAAAGCAGCCTAATACTCAAATGCAATGTACCAACTCTAAGCCAGTTGAGAATTTCAGGATATGTGGGAGGCACTTGGTAACAATTTCTTGAATGACTCTCAACCAGACTCAGTCTTTTCTATTCCAGAGAACTAGCTGCCTCTAACAATGGCTAACATCCTTCAACTGAGTTCCTTTCCTACCATCTGACTGACCCTTCCATTTTCTTGATTTCCATTTCACTCCACCTCCAACAAGGCCTAGGAAATTTGAAGGGCATAGATTATCTTGATATTGCATTTCAGCAGCAACAGAACTTCACAGTGCTGTAGCTACATATAACACCCAGGGGAACATGCTGATACTGGTTGATACTGCGTCTAATGAATGAACCAAAAAGCTCCTAAGATATTGGTAAAGTTTCAGGATATGACCTGCAGGACATGGAGTGAAGGCCTCTCTTCTGCTCTTAAATCAGTTCTAAAGGTCACAGAAACTACACTGTCTCTAAAATGTAGATCCCTTTTCTCAGAAACTATATTTAAAATGAACCAGCTAGATAAACAGAGAAGGAACCGGCTGTCATTTGACTTCTCCTCAACTCCCTTTGCTTATCTGAAACTAGTCCACAGGATATCTGGTGTATTGGTCAAGGTTCTCTAGAGTAACAGAACTTAGAAAATAAATATCTCTCTCATTCATATGTATGGAGATTTATTAGGATGACTTGCAGGCTGTGGTCCAGCTTATCCAACTATGGATGCCTACAGATAGAAGGACAAAGAATCCAGTAATGCTTCAGTTCACCAGGCTGGATGTCTCAGCTGGTCTTCAGTAGGCTCTGATAACAGTGAAGGAATTACTAGAGATACAATAACCAGCAGGCAAAGAGCAAATGCTTCTGTCTTCCATGTCATTATACAGGCTTCCAGCAGAAGGTGTGGTCCAGATTAAAGAATGGTTATCCCACTTCAAAGATCCAAATAAGAAGCGAGTCTTCCCAGTTCAAATTCATCAAAATCCCATCATTGGCATGCGACTCCATTTGGGGGTTTTAGGGAATTCCAGATGTAGTCAAGTTGACATGAAGAATATCCATCACAAGTCCACCATTTGTCAACTTGACACACAACTGCCTTAATTGGTTCTGTAATAGTGTCTTCAAAAGCCCATTATGTATTATCTAGGCCAGTTGATTCAGGATGGTGAAGAACATAGAAAAAACAGTGGATTTTATAGTCATGGGCCCACTGTTGCACTTCTTTGATTGTAAAGTGAACTCCTTGGTAAGAAGCAATACTGTGTGGAATACCAGGATGATGGATAAGGTATTCTGTAAGTCCATGGATGGTAGTTTTGGAAGAAGCATTATTTACAGAAAAGGCAAATCAGTAAACTCAATAAGTATCTACTCCAGTAAGGATGAAGTGGTCCAGATTGCTGGCTTGTCTCCCTGGAAAATAGTGTCATATCTGAGGCTCAAGGCTGGTTTCCCTGTTGGTAGATTTGGCACTTGACAGCAACTGTAGCCAGATCAGAATTTGTGAATGGCAGCCATATTGTCAATCCCATATGTAACATACATTTTCTTCTACCATGGCTACCATTGGAAAATGACGTAAGTTGTTGGGGAAAGAGAAGGCTGATAATCCAAAGAACTCCACCTCAGCTAAAGTCACATTTGTTGGGCATTTGCATGGGACACAAGATCTTTAGATCCTTCATTCATTGAAGAGAATACTTCTCCCCAAGATATAGTGGTTTTAATGGAAATACCCCCCATAGGCTCATAAGAAGTGATACTATTAGGAGACATGGCCTTGTTGAAGTATGTGTAGCTTTGTTGGAGAAAGTGTGTTGCTGCAGTTGGTCTTTGGGGTTTCAAGTACTCAAGCCAGGCCCAGTGGTACTCTCTCTTCCTGCTGCCTGCCAATGAGGATGTAGAATTCTCAGTTGCCTTTCTAGAACCTTACTTGTCTCTGTGTTTCTATGATTCCTACCATGACAATAATGGACTAACCCTCTGAACTGTAAGTTAGCACCAATAAAATGTTTCCCTTTATTAGAGGTGCTGTGGTCATCACAGCAATAGAAACCCTTATTAGACAGAACTTGGTACCGAGGTCTAGGGTATTATTGCTGTGATATGCTAGACCATGCTTTCATTTGGAGAAATATGGAACACTTTGAAACTTTAAACAAGAAAAGCAGTTGGACACTTTAGTGGCACTTAATGGATCATACTAATAGAAACCTGGGAGGCGGGTTGCTGAAGATGATTTGAGCTCTGGAGGTCAAGCTTAAAAGTTATTTTTGAAAAGGATAATATTATAGTGTGGTCTGGAGCCCAATCTTGTTGTATTTTGGTGAAGAGCAAGGTTGTTTTCTTCCTTTGTCAAAAATATCTGCCTGAGGCTTAGTTAAAGGATTATGGATTAATAATTTTGGCAAAGGAGATTTCCAGACAGCCTACCTAGTATTGACTGTGTTGATTAATTATTAGTGGCCATGCTTATGCAGATCTATAATAAAAAGAAGCAAACTGAGCAAAAACAAAAAATAGTATAGTTTGAGGAGAAAGGGAACACAGGGCTGGGGGTATAAAGAAGGACGGAGTCTTGTGTTCAAGGAGATACACAGATTAAAGAAAAGCTTAATGTTAAAGGACAAACTCAGGGCAACACCTCACCCAGCAAAGCTTTCAGCTTGGGAAAAGGAATTAAAGAAAATATTAGAGCCAGATGTGGTGTCATACACTTTTAATTCTAGCACTGGGTGGCAGAAGCAGGCAGATTTTATAGTTCAAGGCCCCCCTGGTTTACAGAGCAAGTGCCAGGACAGCTAAGCTTAGGCAGTGGAGGAAACTATCAAAACCAAGATAGCTGCTAAAATGTATTTAAACAAGGGGGCCATGTTGCAGCCCCCAGAAAACAGCAGCACTAGACAGCTTTGGCCACATACTTCTGATTTTAGAGTTAAAGACAAAAGAAAAAAGGTATAGAATATCATTCAGTGAGAACAGGTACCCAGGCCATCTGCCATCAGGAACAGCAGAGATCTAGGGACACAGACCTGGTGAGACGATGCTCCGAGTAGTCAGGGAACAGAGAGGTCTGTGCCGAGCACTTGGAAAGTATGCCCCCCTGATTGGCACAGGGGAGCAGGAACCCTGCCTAAGGCTCCCTGTTTCCACACGGTGGGCCCGTGCATGCAGAACAGGTGCTCAGGTCATCTGCTACCAGGAACAGTGGAGATCCAGGGACACAGGTCTGGTGAGACGGCATTCCGAGTAGCCGGGGAGAAGAGAGGTCTGTGCCAAGTGCTTGAAAAATGCGCCACCCCCTGATTGGTTCAGGGGAGCAGGAACCCAGCGTTAGAGTGTCTGCTTCCACCCGGTATGCCAGTGCGTGCAGAACAGGTGCTCAGGCCATCTGCCATCAGGAACATCCAAGATCCAGGGACACAAGCCAGGTACACGGGAGGGACAAGAGCCAGTAACTGACAACAAGACCACGTATAATCACAGACAACAAGATGGCAAGAGGAAAGTAAAAAAATGTACTCCAGGGAAACCAAGACAACCCGGCAACACCAGAACCCAGCTCTCCCATCACAGCAAACAGCAGAATGTCAAACACTCCAGAAAAGGAAGACTCAGACCTGAAATCATACCTCAAGATGATGATGGAGATCCTTAAACAAGAATGGGAGGAAAAGGATAAAGAAATAGAAGCTTTTAAAGAGAAAATAAGAAAAACACCCAGATAACTCAAAGAACTAGAGGAAAACAGAACCAAAGAGATGAAGGAATTTAAGAAGGAATTTAAAATGAAAATGGAAACAATAAAGAAAACACTAAAAGAGAAAACAGTAGAGGTAGAAAACCAAAAAAAGAAATTAGAAGTCACAGATGCAAGCATCTCCAACAGACTACAAGAGATGGAAGAGAGAATCTCAAGAGCCAAAGACAACATTGAAAACATAGACAAAACAGTCAGAGAAGATGCAAAAACCAAAAATCTCTTAACCCAAAATGTCCGAGAGATCCAGGACACAATGAGAAGACCAAACCTAAGGATAATAGAAATAGAAGAGGGCAATGAATATCAACTAAGAGGCACAGTAAATATCTTCAACAAAATCATAGAAGAAAACTTCCTTAGCCTTAAGAATGAGATGACCATGAGTATAAAAGAAGCCTACAGAACTCCAATAGAGTGGACCAGAAAAGAAATTTCTCCCAATACATAATAGGCAAAACACCAAGTGCCCAAAGCAAAGAAAGAATACTAAAAGCAGTAAGGGAAAAAGGTCATGTAACATATAAAGGCAGACCAATCAGAATCATGCTTGATTTCTCAACAGAGACTATGAAAGTTAGAAGATTCTGGACAGATATCATGCAGACCCTAAGAGAACACAAGTGTCAGCCCAAGCTGCTATACCCAGCAAAACAATCAATCACCATAGATGGAGAGACCAAGATATTGCAAGACAAAACTAAATTTGCACCATATCTGACCACAAACCCAGCACTACAACGAATTATAGTTGGAAAACCCAATACAATGAGGGGAACTACATCCCAGTAAACAAGAAAATCCCTAAGCAAGAAAACCAATGGAAGAAAGACAGATGGGCACAATTCTACCTCCAAAAGCAAAAATAGCAGGAAACAGCAACCACTATTCCTTGATATCTGTTAACATAAATGGACTCAATTCCTCAATAAAAAGATATAGGCTATCAGACTGGATACATAAGCAAAACCCAGCATTTTGCTGCATATAGGAAACTCATCTCAGAGACAAAGACAGACACTATCCCTGAATAAAAGTTTAGGAAAAAACCTTCCAAGCAAATGGCCCCAAGAAGAAAGCTGGAGTGGCCATTCTAATATCAAATAAAGTAGATTTTCAACCAAAAGTTATCAAAAACTATAAGGAAGGACACTTTTTACTCATTACAGGGAAAATTTGTCAGGAGGAACCCTCAATCATTAACATATATGCTCCAAATACAAGGGCACCCATATTCATAAAAGAAACCATACTAAAGCTCAAAAAAGTCCATTGCACCCCAAACAATAACAGTGGGAGACCTCAACACCCCACTCTCACCAATGAACAGATCATGGAAACAGAAACTGAACAAGGACACAGTAAAATTAGCAGAGGCTATGAACCAATTGAAATTAATAGACATCTACAAAACAGTTAACCCTAAAACAAAAGAATACACCTTCTTCTCACCACCTCATGGCACCTTCTCCAAAACTGACCATATAATCAGTCACAAAACAAGCCTCAATGGATATAAGAAGATTGAAATACTCCCGTGCATCCTATCAGAGCACCATGGTCTAAGGCTAGTCTTTTTTAACAACAAAGACAACAAAAAGCCCATATCCACATGGAAAGTAAACAATGCTCTATTAATCAATAGCATGGTCAAAGAAGAAATAAAGAAAGAAATTAAGGATTTTCTAAAATTTAATGAAAATGAAAACAAAACATACCCAAACCCATGTGATACAATGAAAGCAATACTGAGAGGAAAACTCATAGCTCTGAGTGCTTCCAAAAAGAAACTGGAGAGAGCATACACTAGCAACTTGACAGCACAGTGGAAAACTCCAGAACAAAAAAAAAAAAAAAAAAAGCAGATACACCCAAGAGGAGTAGATGGCAAGAAACAATCAAACTGAGAGCAGAAATTGACCAAATAGCAACTAAAAGAACCATGGAAATAATCAATAAAACCAGGAACTGGTTATTTGAGAAAATTAACAAGATTGATAAACCCTTAGCCAGACAAACTAGAGGGCAAAGAGAGAGTATCCAAATTAACAAAATCATAAAGGAAAGTGGATACATAACAACTGAAACTGAGGAAATTCTAGCAATCATCAGATCCTGCTATAAAAGCATATACTCAACAAAGCTGGAAAATCTGGAGGAAATGGAAGAATTCCTAGACAGATACCAGATACTAAAGTTAAACCAGGACCAGGTAAACCAACTAAATAATCTCATAACACCTAAAGAAATAGAAGCAGTCATAAAAATCCTCCCAATCAAAAAAAAAAAAAAAAAAAAAAAAAAAGCCCAGGTCCAGATGGGTACAATGCAGAATTTTATCAGATATTTATTGACAATCTAATACCAATAGTCTCCAAACTATTCCACAAAATAGAATCAGATGGAACACTACCTAATCATTTTTTGAGGCCACAATAACCATATTTCTTAAACCACACAAAGACCCTCCAAGAAAAGAGAACTTGAGACCAATCTCACTTATGAACATTGATGCAAAAATACTCAACAAAATCCTTGCAAACCAAATCCAAGAACACATCACAACTATAATTCACCATGATCAAGCAGGCTTCATCCCTTGGATGCAGGGATGGTGTAATATATGGAAATCTATTAACGTTAGGCCAACAGACTATATGAAGTTCAAGAAAAAAAGAGAAATAAGAAAAAAAATGAAAAACCATCATGCTTAATTTTTACACACCAAGAAAAGGTTGACTAATTCCAGGTTACATCTTGTTTTACATTTACTTTATGCTCATTGTAACTAGTAAGGTCTTAATGTACACTATCAAACCTTTAAAAAAAAAAACAAGTACTGACAAAAATGTATTCGTATACTTTTAGGTAACAATGCTTAAAATCTGTACATTTATCTTTGTTTTTTAAAATAAAGTTGTTCAATTAAAAACAACAACAACAAAAAGTATTATTCAGCAGCTAATGAAGGCTATTGAGGCCCTACATGTGACAGGGGTGTCCTTATATTAAGAGCCAGAGAAGCCATTGCATCAAGTGTTCAAGGTGAAGCCTGAATTGCCTTGCATATTCTCAACTGTTGAATCTGCCAGAGCCATGAGATGCCTGCTGAGCAAAGCTGATAACATGGAGTAAAACCGGCAAGAAGTTTGCTGCAGTCAACAGAGCTGAAAGGAGCTGGGAATTTTCCCTGCTGGTTTTTCATCCAGTATTTCCTTATTTTGTTCCCTTTTTACCCTTTTGTAATGGTAATATATATCATGTGCCATTGTATGTTGGAAGTATGTTGGAAATAAATTCATTTTCATTTTTACAGGGGATTACAGTAAGAGATTATATGAGTCTCAGAATAGACTTCGAACTTTGACCCTTTAAACAATCCAGATACTATTCAGATACTGTGATGGACTATGAAGACTTGAAGTTGAACTAAATGCATTTTATGTTATGATATAACTACAACCCTACATGGCCAGAGGATAGGATGTGGTGGTTTGAATAAAAATGGTCTCCATAAGCTAATAAGCAGTGGCACCAATAGGATGTGTGGTCTTGTTAGAGTAGATGTGGTGCTGTTGGAGAAAGTACATCATTGCAGATAGACTGAGTTTTCAGAAGCCCAGTGGCTCTCTCTCTCTCTATTCCTACTGCCTCCATATCTGGATGTAGAACTCTCAGCTACCTGTCCCGCACAACGTCTGCCTGTGTGCTACCATGCTTCCCTCCATGACTATCACAGACTAAACTTATAAACTGTAAGATAGCCCCAGTTAGATGTTTTCCTTTATAAGAGTTGCTGTGGTCATGATGTCTCTTGAGAGCAATAGAAACTCTAAGACACTAGATGTTCTCATCAATTTTCCAATAATGCTCTTTCCAATCAGTGGCCATCCAACTAATCCACTGGATAGAGCCCATGAATCATTGAACAATCACACATCTGGCCATTTCTCCTTTCAAATAAAATGTATGACTATGTATACTGCTCAAAGTTCTGCCTACTGTCAAAGTTTCACTAGTATCTTTTCAAGTTGTCCCAGAAAGTGTTTGTATAACTATAGTTGTCCATTTCTGGGTGATCCCTGCACAACATGCACAACCATCAGTAAACCAGGCCCTAGTCTTCTCTTCCCTAGTCAACAGATCAGAGGGCATTCTTTGCAGGAGACATTGTAATGGGAGAAGAAAACATAGGCATTTGGACATTTTTGTATCTTCAAGACTTTATTTGAAAATATAATTCTGCTGTGGACCATGGGTGGCTTGAATAAAACCCATCTCATGATGAACAGCTCAGGTCACTTGGTAACTTGGTGGCCCATTTTCAAACATTCAGTTTTCATTAAGGCCCAGTAGTAGCCCAAGGGCTGTTCCCAAGGACTATTTCTCAAAGGGAAAGCAGTTGTCTGTAGATGATAGAAAAGTCTTGTTCCAAAATCCCAGAGGTCTCTTCTGTGATTCAATCACAGGAGCCTGCCAAAGGTTCCAAACAGCATCTTTATCTGCCACTGACACCTCAAGTATCAGTTCTGCTTGATAATATAGTCCAAGCAGTAGAGCATCCTTAACAGCAGCCTGGACCTGTTGAAGAGCCTTCTCTCATTCCAGGGCCCGCACAAATCTAACAGCTTTACAAGTCACTTAGTTTATGGACTGAAATAACACACCCAAACCAGGAGTGTGCTATCTCTGGAGCCCAAACAGACCCACTTGACACTGTGCTTCCTTTTTGGTGGTGGGAGGGGCCAGGACAATAAATTATTCTTCATCTTAGAAGGAATATTTTTGTATGCCCCACATCATGGACTTCTAAGGAATTTCACTGAGGTAAAAGGCACCTGAATTTTGGTTGGATTCATTTTCATCCTCTAATGTACATAAGTATTGCCAATGAGTCCAAAGTGAGTGCTCCACTCACTTGGCTCAATCAGCATAATATCATCCATATAGTGAAACAATGAAATATTCTGTGAAGGAGATAGTCAAGATGTCTTTTAAGTTATGACACAGGGCAGAAAAGTTAGTATATAGTTGGGGTAAAACTGTAAAGGTATTGCTGACCTTGGCAATTGAAGGCAAACTACTTCTGACAGTCTTCATGGATAGATACAAAGTAAAAGGCATCTGCATACCATGTACCAAAAGATGTGTTAATCGGCTCAAGTAAGGACACCACATCTGGCACAGCAGAATCAATCGGAGTCACTACCTGATTGAGTTTTCAATAGTCATTTGTCATTCTCCATGATCTATCTGTCTTCTGTACTGGCACACTAAGAAAATTAAAGGTGGATACAGTGGGAAACAACACCCTGTGTCCTTTAACTCCTTGAGGGTGGCACTAATTTCTACAGTTCCCCCAGGGATATGATACTGATTTTCATTTACTGTTTTCCCTGGTAAAAGAAACTCTAAAAACTTCCATTTAGCCTTTTTAACCAAAATAGCCCTCACTCCATGGGTCAAGGAATTCTAAGTATATCTATCCCACTTATACATTCTGGGACAGAAGAAATAACCACAAGATGAGATCCAGGGTCAACTGGACCTACTGTGAATCAATCTTCAGACAGATCCCATTAATCTCCTGATCTCTATAAGCCAAATGTTTCTTGGAATTTCCCACAATCAGCATTAATTAAAAACTAATATACAGTAGACACTGCAGAATCTGACTGTTTCCTTTCCTACAGTGTACAATCACCCCTGTAAAAGGCTGTAGGTCCCTGTGAGAAAAGAATAGAGAAAGACTAACAGTAAAATTCTTAGATATTTTATTAAGGTCCTTCCTCAGGGGAACCTGGCTAACTATTTCTTCAAGGGGTTCTGGGTTTGTGAACTGTCCTAGGTTTAGAAATTGGTTCATGACCTAAAACTTTTGCCACAATCCAATGAACCTTCTTTTATTATTTTGAGAAAATTTTCGCAGGCATCTTACCTACTTTGTGAGTGAAAACATCATTGTTGATTAGCCAGTACCAAAGGTCCACACAAGTTAGACCATGATCAAGTTCACTTTGCATGTGCTGATCATTACGTGTCAGGTCACTGTGGACTTTGCTTTGTCTACGCTGCCCAGTGTAATAAGTATGATCACCTTGTCTTTTGTGATCCAGTGCTGCGACCTGGCCCCTGCTACATCAGGGACTGATTAGACCCACTGCATTTTTGTGGGACATTGTAAGTATTTACATTTCAAATATTATCTCTTTTCCCTGTGCCCTCATACCCCCTTCCCTGCTTCTATGAGGATGCTCCTTTTTCCACCCATCCACTCCCACTTCACTGCCCTGGCATTCCCCTACACTGGGGTATGGACCTTCACAGAACCAAGGCCTTTTCCTCCTATTGAGGGCAGATAATTCCATCCTTTGTTATGAATGTAGCTGGAGTCATGGGTGCCTCCATGTGTACTCATTGGTTGGTGGTTTAGTCCCTGGGAGCTCGGGGGTCTGGTTGGTTGATATTGTTGCTCTTCCTATGCGTCTTTTCTCTAACTTCTCCACTGAGATCCCTGTGCTCAGTTCAATGGTTAGGTGCAAGCATCCTCATCTGTATTGGTAATGCTCTGGCAGAGCCTCTCAGGAGACACCCATATGAAGCTCCAGTCAGCAAACCCACTGCATTTGATTTATCCAACCAAGCAATAGCTTCTCCAACCACAAGGCAAAGGATGGCAACAAAGCCTTTTTAATATGCTAGTGCCCCTTTCACAAGTGTGTGTCTTATAAAATTAGTGAAGAGTGTGCTTCTGGGCCTTCCCGTTGTGCAGGATTATATTTTACACAGTGTACCAGCTCTAGCATTACAATTTCCCTGAGCCTTAAAATCTCTTCATCAGCACTAAGCCAATGGATATTAGATATCTATGACTCCTTTTTAATAAGCCATCTTTTGACAAATGCTTCAATCAACTATTCAAACAAACTTTGATACCTTTTTGCTTTTTAACTTTGTGAACTTCCATTGGTTATTAAACCTAAAATCTCCAACCAATGAGCTCATATCAATAAATTCAGCCTTATCTAGTTGTATATTTCTTCCACACCATACAGTTCATTCCCACACATATGGTCTAGACTTCTTCTTGAATGAGTTAGCAAACTCATTGAGCTCTTTAGTACTATAGTGAGTTCATGCACTACTTTCTACCTCTCCTCTAGGAACCTTAAGTCTGGTTATCAGTCTAAAGTTAACTATTGGTGGGTCCTGAGGAACATCAGCATTGTCTTACCCAGCATTTCCTTCAGAGAAAGTCACTGCTCATTTAGCAGACAATGAAGAATTCATTTTCTCCATGAAAGGTAGAAAAGGCAATTATTTCAGAGATTTGGGTATAACTTCCACTGTGGATGGAATGGCTACTTTCTCAGGTAAGATTAACCCTTGAGAATCCAAAGGTTTGAAGTTCACATCTTTAGTAGGATCCTCTCATGTTTCCCTATTCCCAAGTGACAGGATTCCAATCCTTTCCTAATTAATGTTGTTACTTTAACCACTAACCCCCTCCAAGTCTGGGACTTCAGTTTTGCCCAATATCTAGCTAAATTTATACTCAAGTTTGATGATTCCTGACTTGAGCTCTGTGGCTGGTAGACAGGAGATTCTCTTCGAGAGCACACTTGGAAATATTTAGGCTGTTTATATGCATCTGGGCTTTGTCCGTTTTATCACACAATTAATTGTTGTCCTTTGCCATATTCTGAGATAGTAAAAGTTGGTTAATTTTATAATAGAGTTAATTATTTTCTTTTTTCAATGTATCCAGAGATGCTAGGATCAACTAATTAACATCACTCTTTTCCTTATTTTTCCACAAATTGTCAAAAATTTTATACACAGAGCTACCAAATTATTCATCACTCACAACTAATAAGTAAGAATTATCAAATCCATTTATCTCCTTAAGTATGCATAACAGTTCACACCATGGGGTTTTAGTGTTCTCTGAGCTCTCAAGAGAGGCTTCAGTAACTGGAGGTGCTCAGGCAACTATAGGGGTTGGCAAATTGGAGTGCCTTTTGCAGATACTTAAAAGATTCTTAAAAGATCCATTCTCATATATTTGTTCTAAATATACTTCTGGTACCAAAATATTTATTAGTCAAGGGTCTCTAGAGTGTCAGAACTTATTGGAGATAGATAGATAGATAGATAGATAGATAGATAGATAGGTAGATAGATAGGAAAAAGAAAGAAAGAAAGAAAAAGAAAAAAAGAAAGAAAGAAAGAAAGAAAGAAAGAAAGAAAGAAAGAAAGAAAGAAAGAAAGAAAGAGAGGGTGTTATTAGAACAATTTTTAGGCTGTGGTCCAGGTAATCCAATAATGACTGCTTATGTACAGAAGATCCAAGGATACAGTAATCTAGTTCATGAGGCTGAATGTCTCAGGTAGCCTTTAGAATACACTGAAATCCTGTAGCTGTAACACCAGTGAAGAAACGGACTTGCTCATGAAGCAAGAACAAGCAGGCCGAGAGCAAAAGCTTCTTCATTTCAGGTCCTCATATAGACTTCCAGAAGAATACATGGGCCAGATTAGTTAAAGGTATATCTTCCCATCTCAAAACACTTAGATTTAAAAGTGTGCTCTCACACCCCAAAGACCCAGATTAGAAGTAGATCTTTACATTTCAAATAAAAAAAAAATCCCTCCCAAGTATGCTCCTCCATTATGGAGCTTTAATTAGTTCCAGATACAGTCAAGTTGGCCACCAAGAATAGTCATCACACCTGGCTTCTATAGGATGTGCACACAGATAACAAGGATAGCAACTTTTCATGGCTCTTAATAGCTCCTCCTAACAGCGAATGAATACATTCCTCCTCACCCATTCTCTCTCCCTCAAGTCCCTCCTATTTCATTCTGAAAGTTTTTCAGTTCCTCTGGATCCTCAGAAATAAGTCTGTTATTCCAGTGTCTGCATCAGCACAGCTCACAGCTCACAGCCAACCTTAGGCCTCTGTGAGAAATTACATAATCACAATGGAGGAACTGTTCCCAAGGAAGGCTGTGCCTCATCTCCATTCTGAAAGTGATGAGACCTGTGGTGGGGTGGAGTCAGGGAGGAGAAGAGCATTCCTGGCACTGAGGTACTTTCTGGACAGTGTTCTAACTATCCGTTTTATGTCTGGGGTGCCATGTGTCTTTGTACAGCCTCTCACTACAAGTTCCTGTTTTCTCTTCTCCATATACAGGTATCAACATTTCAGACAAAAGAGAGAAGCCTCAGTCTTATCAGTTTTCATTTCAATCTACTTCATGCATTTAGAAATCTCTTCAGCCCATATTCTGTATAGTTAAGAATCAGTCTGTGACTGCACTATCCACAACATACAAGATGATTTCCCCATCACAGTTGGCAGAGCTAATGATGCCTCAATAACGTCTACCAGATGGTGTGTTATTCCTCAGGAGCATTTGTTTCTGCCACACAGTGATGAACAGGGGTCCCAAGCCTGCCATACCCATGCAATCTTAGGTCAGTGATATTTGGGCTCTGCACATAGTCTCCCAAGATAAACAAAGCAACATGAAGACATACCTCAAGCCTCTTAAATCTTTTAAATCTTATATCCTATGCTTTCCTTTCTGCTTCAAGAGTGCCACATTTCATTTTTCACTAATAATAGTCAGGCTTATCTGCTATTTTTAAAATGGCTACTTTGAACTTGGAAGTTTCTGTGTGAGACATTTTGGGACTTTCTAAATCTGTCTACTGCCCAGATAGTTCAAAGTTCTTATTCTGTGAATTGCAGACACTTCAGACTGTAGGTCCAATTAATGACTCCCTTCAGTTGAGGCATGACCCTCAAACCATTAGGTGTAAAGAAGGCAACATGGATGTGATTAGATCCAACTAGAGAAGTGCTCAGCATCCTAGTGGAAGCCAACTCTGGGAGATACAAGCACAGCGCTTGGGAAGTTCTTGTTTATCCAGCAGATCACTAGGCAGAAATTATTTCATCAGGTCTGCATTACCAAACATCATGGTGGGGCCTGACAGAGAAAGAATTGAAAACTAGCCAAACAGTAAGAACACTTCATACAAACTTACTCAGAAGAGAATGAGATTGATCTAGGCAGCAGAAGGGTAAAGAGCCTAGATGGAAGGCTAACTGAGTCATTAATTGTCCTATTATCAACAAGCACCTGGTGGGAATTTTTCTATTTTTCTATACATAAACAACCCATGTGTTACAATAGAGGAGATGAGGAGCCAGAATAGAAGCCTTAGAGGTAGGATCCAAAGAAGGGCCATCAGAGGTTCAATTCTCACAGCTAAATGTGTGAATGTATCTTGGAAGTCAAGGAGAAGTAGGCATGTGAACATAAGAGAAGGTGTGTCCTCTGCCTGCAAATCTAGCACAGAAGACCTCACCTGCCACTGTACCCATCATGGGCTAGAAAGTGATGTTTTCACATACAAGTACACAGACACAAAAGCAAAGGGTAATAATGGAGATAGGGATGTGTCAAATGACATAAAGAGAAGAGGCAAAAGATAGACTCTTTATTCAGAAAGCCCATCTTCTCCCCTTATCATGATACACAAGATTCCTTTATTAAGACAAACTACATGTCATTACATGACTAGAATTTATTATGTAATAATTACTCCATAGTCACTTTGGTAAAAATACACATCTGTAGGTTGATGTCAAGGCAATACATGATTCAACAGTAGATAGTGGGAGAAAACAAAGTTTTAGTAAACTGGAAGAGGAGGAGGATGCAGGAGATTTGAGAGGAGGCAACATGGAAGCAGACGTGGATGTTTCTCTCAGTGCATCTTTAGATGGATAAAGTTGTTATGATTATTTCTAAGGGTTTCTATGGGTCAGTTTATCTTATCTAGGTGGGCAGTTTATATCTTTGTCAACTGGTTGTAAACTTATTGTGGAGAGAGAGAGAGAGAGAGAGAGAGAGAGAGAGAGAGAGAGAGAGAGAGAGAGAGAGAGAGATCATGGATTGAGAATTTAACATATAAACCTGTTTGATAAGTTATTGATTGTTGAGTCATGACTTTACTGGGCTGTGGAGAACAGTGTGTTAAAGCAATGGCTGAGTGGCAGCTGGAATGTGCAGGTCCAGCTCTGTTGCTCTCATTAGGTGAGGGTGCTCAAGGCCCATGGAAAGAGATGTGTGGGTACCAGGCTTGGTCACTAACCGCCTGGGGGATTGCACTAGAGCAGCGCCCTGAAGTGAGAGCTCCTGCAGAGTCTCACTCTGGGCCAATAGCAACAGAACTCTTTTAATATTTGCCACAACATACATCTATAAAATTTCCCCTCAGTGTCAGTGGTTGCTGTAAGGGCCTTTTGTTTTTTTCTACTTTATTTTTATTTGTTTGCAATTCCAGTACCTGGAGCTGGAGTAGCAGGTATTTATATGGTCCTGGTAATTGAACTCTGCTCTTAACCTCTGAGTCAACTCTCCAGCTCCCTGGTGGAACCTTTTCTAATGGATAACTGCTGCTAAAACATGGAAAGAAAGAAATCACAATTAATCCTTTGATCCTTTGCCTTGAGTATGTGGAAAGGGCAGAGATTTATAAGTCTAAGCTAATGCTGCAGCTCCTCTTTCTCCTCCTCCTTCTCTTCCTCTTCTTTTTTATCAATTTATTTTTATTTTATGTTCATTGGTATTTTGCCTGCATGTGTGCCTGTGTGAAGTGTCAGAAACTCCAGAACTAGAGTTACAGACAGGTGTGAGTTGCCATTTGGCTGCTGGAAATTGAATCCTGTCCTGTGGAAGAGCAGCCAGTGATAATGAGCCCTCTTAGTTAAGGTTCTTATAAGAAAGATTGCATCTTCAGGCTTAAGGCAAGAAAACCCGAAGATCAGACTAGGCTGCATAGTGAGTTTCAGAATATCAATATCCTGTCTCAAGGAGGGAAGAAATGAAATAAAAGGGAGAAGACAAAAGAGAGTAGAAAGGACAGAGAGAAAGGGAGAGGGGGAATGAAATTTCTAGGTTTGAGGTAATCCCTGCAGGCCTTAGGCAGTGATGGTACCACCAACTCCACCTCTACCTCCACCACCACCCCCATCATCATCTAACCCTGGAGTCCCAGTACTTCATTCTCTAGCATGTTCTGGATAAGCTTCCGCATCTGAATGACATAGGTCTGGCAAGGTTAGAATCTGAAGCTTGCACCAGCTTCTGGAGAATCCCTCAGTGCAAAGAGCAGTGTGACCACCTGCTGGGAACATGCAGAACAGCACACCTGCTCCGTGCTCCCATCCCTTCAACTACTTGATGCTCTTCATTGCACCTAAGCCCTCTTCTCCATGACTCTGGCAGGATCTTCACAGCTGTGCTTTAAGATTGCTTACTCTGTAAGGCAATAAGGCCTTCTTTGAGGGGAGGAAGATGAGGCTTACAGTAGTCACAGCTATACCAGAGGCAGCTGGACTTAAGCCAGAGCTATGAAAGAATTGTGACTGTTGGGATGTGGTTGGGAGAGGGTGGAGGAATGAGTAGGGCACAGGAAGAGCCAATGAGAGGACAACTGAGTCAGAACCACTAGGACTGGATGAGCTGTGGTCACTGGACCCATGAACCAAACCACTGACAAGAAGGTGGGAAGAAGGGGACAGGGAGTAGAGAAAAGACCAGCAGAAAACAGAGGGAAAAAGGCAGGAAACAGGCTGAGACCTGAAAGAAGAACCTAGAGTCTGTAGCAAACACTTAAGATATTCATGGAAGGAGCTAGTTAGGGTGTCACAAGGTCTACCCTTCCTTTCTGGATAGTAATATCATTCTGAGTGAAGTGGATAGCTGTTCCACCAGGCTGGATTTCCAACCTCCCTTGACACTAGTAGTAACATGATTCTGGCCAATAGAATGTGAGCAAACATGGTATGCAAATTCTCGATCATGCTCTTAAGGTATACACCCTTCCTTCCTTCCTTTCCTTTTCTTTTTTTTTTTTTTTTTTTTTTTTTTTTTTTTTCCTCCCTTAACTGCATTTTTTTTCAGGCAGCTACAGATAAGATTTGGGTATCTTAGCCTTAACATTCATTTTTTTCCTTACCACTTAATTTAAAAATAAAGAGGGATACATATACAGATTTTTAAAGCATTTTGACATAACATTATATGAATAATTTTGTCAGTACTTAAGTCTTATAGAGGTTTGATAGCATGCATTGAAATCCCATTAGTTACCATAAGCATGAAGTGCATGTAGGACAGAACATAACATGGAAACAGATATCTTTTTGGGTATAGATTAAGCATAATGACCTGTGAATACCAAAAATTGCCACAAAGCTATTATCTTAGCTCTTGGATTATTAATGATTTAAGGTCCAGGTGTACCACACTCTGAGAGGGTGCTATACATTTATTTTTTTTCTAAGAAGGACTGAGGCTTTCATTTCTTTCTTTCTTTCTTTCTTTTTTTTTTTTTTTTTTTTTGGCCTTTGTTTTTCTTGAGCTTCATATAACCTGTGAGTTGTTTCTGGGATGTTCAGAGCTTTCTGGGGTTAGTATCAAATCATCAGTGACTGCATAGTATGTCTGTTGTTTTGTGACTGGGTTACCTCACAGGATGATAGTCTCTAGATGCATTCATTTTCTTAGGAATTACATAAAGTCATCGTTTCTGATAGCTGAGTAGTACTCCATTGTGTAAATATACCAATATTTTTGTATCCATTCATCTACTGAAAGACATCTGGTTTCTTTCCAGCTTCAGGCTATTATAAATAGGACTACTATGAACATGGTGGTGTATGTGTCTTTACTGGAATGTTAGAGCTTCTCTGGGGTATATTCCCAAAGTGGAATAACTGGGTCTTCAGGTAGTAATATGTCCAATTTACTGAGGAACCACCAGAATGATTTTCAGAGTGGTTGTACCAGTTTACAACCACACAAACAGTGGAGGAGTGTTTCTCTTTCTCGACATCCTGGCCAGCATCTGCTGTCATCTGAATTTTTGATCTTAGCCATTCTGACTGGTGTGAGGTGGAATCTCGGGGTTGTTTTGATTTGCATTTCCCTGACGACTAAAGATGCTTAGCACTTCCTGAGATGCTTCTCAGCCATTTGATATTCCTCAATTGAGAACTTTTGTTTTTAGCTCTGTACCCCATTTGTTAATAGGATTGTTTGATTCTCTGGCATCTAACTTCTTGAGTTCTCTGTAAATATTGGATATTAACTCTCTATCAGGTGTGGGGTTGGTAAAGATCTTTTCCCAATCTGTTGGCTGCCATTTTGTTTTTTTGACAGCGCCCTTACCCTTACAGAAACTTTGCATTCTCATTAAGACTCATTTCTCAATCATTAGTTTCAGAGCACAAACCATTGGAGTTCTGTTCAGGAAAATTTCCCCTATGCCTATGTGTTCTAAGGTTGTTCCTATTTTCTCTTCTAATAGTTTCAGTGTACCTGGTTTAATGTGGAGATCTTTGATCCACTTGCACTTGAGCTTTGTACAAGGTGATGAGAAAAGGTCTATTTTTATTCTTCTGCATGCTAATTTCCAGTTGGACCAATACCATTTGTTGAATAGGCTGTCCTTCTTCCATTGAATGTTTACAGCTCCCTTGTCAAAAAATCAAGTGACCATATGTGTGAGGGTTCATTACTGGATCTTCTATTCCATTGATCCACATGCCAATCTCTACATCAGTACCATGTGGTTTTTAGCACAATTGCCTTGTAATATAGCTTGAGATCAGGGATGGTGATTCCTGCATATGTTTTCTTGTTGTTGAGGATGGATTTCGATATTCTAGGTCTTTTGTTATTCCAGCTGAAATGGCACATTGCTCTTTCAAAATCTACAAAGAATTGGGTTGGAATTTTGATGGGGATTGCATTGAATCTGTACATTGATTTTGATAAGATGGCCATTTTTACAATGTTGATCCTTCCAATCCATGAGAATAAGAGATCTTTCCATCTTCTGAGATCTTCCTCAATTTCCTTTTTCAGAGATTTGAAGTTCTTGTCATATAGGTTCTTCACTAGCTTAGTTAGAGTCACACCAAGGTATTTCATATTGTTTGTGACTATTGTGAAGTTTATCTTTTTTCTAATTTCTTTCTCTGAATGTTTGTCCTTTGAGTAGAGGAAGGCTACTGATTTATTTGAGTTAATATTATATCCAGCCACCTTGCTGAACTTGTTTATCAGCTGTAGAAGTTCTCTGGTGGAATTTTTGGGGTCACTTAAGTATACTATGATGTCATCTGCAAATGGTGATATTTTTACTTCTTCCTTTCCAATTTGTATCCCTTTGACTTCCTTTTGTTGCCTAATTGCTCTGGCCAAGACTTCCAGTACTATGTTGAATAGGTAGGGGGAGAGTGGGCAGCCTTGTCTAGTCCCTGATTTTAGTAAGATTGCTTCAAGTTTCTCACCATTAAGTTTGATGTTGGCTATTGGTTTGCTGTATATAGCTTTTATTATGTTTAGATATGGGCCTTGGATTTCTGTTCTTTCTAAGACTTTTAACATGAGGGGGTGTTGAATTTTGTCAAATGCTTTCTCAGCATCTAGTGAGATGACCATGTCATTGTTTTCTTTGGGTTTGTTTATATGATGGATTATGTTGGTGGATTTGTGTATATTAAACCATCCCTGCATCCCAGGGATGAAGCCTACTTGATCATGCAGAATGATTGTTTTGATGTGTTCTTGGATTCATTTTGCAAGAATTTTGTTAAGTATTTTTGCATCAATGTTCATAAGTTGTCTCAAGCTCTTTTTTCTTGAAGGGTCTTTGTGTGGTTTAGGAACAAGGGCTATTGTAGCCTTGAAAAGTGAGTTAGGTAATGTTCCATCTGACTCTATTTTGTGGAATAGTTTGGAGAGTATTGGTATTAGGTCATCAATAAATGTCTGATTTAGTTCTGCGCTAAACCTGTCTGGACCTGGGCTTTTTTGGTTGGGAGGCTTTTGATGACTGCTTCTATTTCTTTAGGTGTTATGGGGTTATTTAGATGGTTTACCTGGTCCTGGTTTAACTTTAGTATCTGGTATCTGTCTCGGAATTCATCCATTTCCTCCGGATTTTCCAGGTTTGCTGAGTATAGGCTTTTGTAGTAGGATCTTATGATTGCTAGAATTTCCTCAGTTTCAGTTATTATGTCTCCACTTTCCTTTCTGATTTTGTTAAGTTGGATACTCTCTCTTTGCCCTCTAGTTAGGCTGGCTAAAGGTTTATCAATCTTGTTAATTTTCTCAAAGAACCAGTTCCTGGTTTTGTTGATTATTTCCATGGTTCTTTTTGTTTCTATTTGGTCAATTTCTGCTCTGAGTTTGATTATTTCTTGCCATCTACTCCTCTTTGTTGTATCTGCTTCCTTTTGTTCTAGAGCTTTCAACTGTGCTATCAAGTTGCTAGTGTATGCTCTCTCCAGTTTCTTTTTAGAAGCACTCAGAGCTATGAGTTTTCCTCTCAGTACTGCTTTCTTGGTATCCCATAGGTTTGGGTATGCTGTGTTTTCATTTTCATTAAATTTTAGAAAATCCTCAATTTTTTTCTTTATTTCATCTTTGACCATGTTATCATTTAATAGAGCATTGTTTAGTTTGCATGTGTATATGGGCTTCTTGTTGTCTTTGTTGTTATTAAAAAGCAACTTAGTTTATAGTGATATGATAGGATGCATGGGAGCATTTCAATCTTTTTATATCCATTGAGGCTTGTTTTGTGACTGATTATATGGTCAGTTTTGGAGAAGGTGCCATGAGGTGGTGAGAAGAAGGTGTATTCTTTTGTTTTAGGGTAAACTGTTCTGTAGATGTCTATTAATTTCAATTGGTTCATAACCTCTTCTAGTTTCACTGTGTCCTTGTTCAGTTTTGGCTTCCATGATCTGCCCATTGATGAGAGTGGGATGTTGAGTTCTCCCACTATTATTGTGTGGGGTGCAAGAGTTTTAGTAGGGTTTCTTTTATGAATATGGGTGCTCTTGTATTTGGAGCATATATTTTAAGGATTGAGGGTTCTTCCTGACAAATTTTCCCTGTAATGAGTAAAATGTGTCCTTCCTCATTTTTTTTTTGATAACTTTTGGTTGGATAATCTATATCAGAATGGCTACTCCAGCTTGTTGCTTGGAGCAGTTTGCTTGGAAGATTTTTTTTTCCAACCTTTTACTCTGAGATAGTGTCTGTCTTTGTCTCTGAGATGAATTTCCTGTGTGCAGCAAAATGCTGGATTGTGTTTATGTATCCAGTCTGATAGCCTGTGTCTTTTAATTGGGTAATTGAGTCCATTTATGTTAACATATATTAAGGCCTAGTGGTTGCTGTTTCCTGCTATTTTTTCTTTTAGAGGTAGAATTGTGTCTGTTTGCCTTTCTTTTTTTGGTTTTCTTGCTTAGTTATTTTCTTGTTTTTACTAGGATGTAGTTTTTCTCCTTGTATTGAGTTTTCTACCTATTATTCTTTGTAGTACTGGATTTGTGGTCAGATATTGTATAAATTTAGTTTTGTCCTGGAATATCTTGGTCTCTCCATCTATGGTTATTGGGAGTTTTGCTGAGTATAGCAGCCTGGGCTGACACTTGTGTTCTCTTAAGGTCTGCATGATGTCTGTCCAGGATCTTCTAGCTTTCATAGTCTCTGTTGAGAAATCAGGTATGATTCTGATTGGTCTGCCTTTATATGTTACATGACCTTTTTCCCTTACTGCTTTTAGTATTTTTTCTTTGCTTTGGGTACTTGGTGTTTTGACTATTATGTGTCAGGAGGAATTTCTTTTCTGGTCCACTCTATTTGGAATTCTGTAGGCTTCTTTTATGTTCATGGTCATCTCATTCTTAAGGCTAAGGAAGTGTTCTTCTATGATTTTGTTGAAGATATTTACTGTGCCTCTTAGTTGATATTCATTGCCCTCTTCTATTCCTATTATCCTTAGGTTTGGTCTTCTCATTTTGTCCTGGATCTCCTGAACATTTTAGATTAGGAGCTTTTTGGCTTTTTTCTTCTCTGACTGTTTTATCTATGTTTTCAATGTTTTCTTCGGCTCCTGAGATTCTCTTTTCCATCTCTTGCAGTCCTTTGGCAATGTTGTCATCTGTGACTCCTGGTTTTTTTTTTGTTTTGTTTTGTTTTGTTTTGTTTTTTTGTTTTTTTGTTTTTTTTTTCCCTTTGGTTTTCCTCTTCCAGGGTTGCCTTTTTTAGTGTTTTCTTTATTGTTTTTATTTCCATTTTCAATTCCTTCATCTCTTTGGTTCTGTTATCCTCTAGTTCTTCGATTTCTTTGAGTGTTTTACATGTTTCCTTTTTAAAAGCTTCTGTTTGCTTATGGTTGTCCTCCCGTTCTTGTTTAAGTGAGTTTTTCACGCTCTTCTCAAAGATCTCCATCATCATCTTGAGATATGATTTCCGGTCTGAGTCTTCTTTTTCTGGAGTCTTTGGCATTCCACTGCTTGCTGTCATGGAAGAGCTGGGTTCTGATGTTGTCAGGTTGTCTTGGTTTCCATTGTTTAAGATCTTTTGCTTTCCTCTTGCCATCTTGTTGTCTGTGATTATACATCGTCTTGTCAGTGATTGGTACCCGTCCCTCCCATATACAGCGCAGTCTCGCCAGGCCTGTGTCCCTGAATCTCCACTGTTCCTGTTGGCAAATGGCTTCCTTCTTTTCCCTTTTATCTGCACCAAAATGCAGAGCTAATGATGGGAGACAATCAGGATTATTTGTGCCAAATTCTAGACATCATATATTTTATCCATGAACATTTTAACTATCTAGAAATCTTCTTAAAGTTATGATCACAGTACCAGTATCACACCTGGAAAAATAATACCTCTTTATTGTCAAGCATATAGTGCTGAATTTCCCCTAGCTTGTGTTTCCTTTTTTCAAACATACTCAACACATTATAAGTAGTTCCCATGTATCTTTTAACATGGAATGACTTGGAATTTTCTGGGAAGGATTCTCGAGCCTCCAGTGTGCTTCAGTTGCACATCTGGGGTTCTCTCCACCACACAAGTGTGCCCTAATTCTGGAACCAATGCAGTCCCTCAGTCTGTCTGTTGCTTAGAGTGACATTGGACAGGGAAGCCTGAATATAGCACCCAGACTTTTTTCTGGCTAACACATGTCCTAGTCCTTTTCAGGACCTGATCCCCCAAAGAAAATAGAGACACTGCACCCCCCCAGGCCCTGATCACCAAGAACTGAGTATCTTTTCCAAGGTAAACAATAAGTTGTGATGAAAATTGAGCAGTTTGTAAAATGGAGCTACAAGAATTCAGTCCTGTCTCTGTGTTCAGACAACCAGAAGAGGGCATCGGATCCCATTACAGATGGTTGTGAGCCACCATGTGGTTGCTGGGAATTGAACTCAGGACCTCTGAAAGAGTATTCAGTGCTCTTAACCACTGAGCCATCTCTTGTGGGAGAAGGTAAGAAAGAAGTACAGCGGGCCAGGAAATTGAACAGAGGTGTGTAGCAGTGGGAGATGGGGAATTGGCAGTAGCCACTAGAAAGTCCCAGATGCGAGGAAAGGAAGAGGCTCCCAGGTCCCAACAGAAATGACATTAACTGAAATACCCAGTAATGGGGAGAGAGAGACTGTGGAGGCCTTATCCAGACTGTAGACATAGCTCCCAGTTGAGGGAGAGGGCCACCCACCCATCTCAAAAATATTAACACAGAATTGTTCCTGTCTACAGGAAATGCAGGGACAAAAGGTGAAGCTGAGGCCATCCAGAGCCCGCCCCACCTAGAGATCCATCCCATCTGCAGACACCAAACCCAGACACCATTGCTGATGCCAAGAAGTGTTTGCCGACAGGAGCTTGGTATGGGTGTTCCCTGAGAGACTGCCAGAGCCTGACAAATACAGAGGCCGATGCTCACAGCCAACCATCAATCAGACTGAGCTCAGGGACCCCAGTGGAGGAGTTAGGGGAAGACTGAAGGAGCTGAAGGAGTTTGCAACCCCACTGGAAAAACAACAATATCAACCAACCAGACCCCCCCCCCCAGTCAGAACACCCAGGGATTAAGCCACCAATCAAAGAGTCCACATGGAGGAACCCATGGCTCCAGCTGCATATGCAGCAGAGGATGGCCTTGTTGGGCATCAGTGGGAGGAGAGGCCCTTGGTCCTATGAAGGCTCCATGCCACACAGCGTAGGGAAGTGGTAGGGTGGTAGGTGGAGGTAGGTTGGTGCGTGGGAGAGCCCCCTCATAGAAGCCGGGAGAAGGGGGAATGGGATAGGGAGATTTCGGAGGGGAAACTGGGAAGGGGGAAAACATCTGAAATGTAGATAAATAAATTAAGTAATCAAATTTATTTTAAAAATACGGCTCTATCCAGTTGTGGAGTCAGCAACGTTTCTAGATGGGATCAAATAGAAAATATGTTAGGTTTGGCAGGCCCTTTGGTTTCGGTTACCACTCTTCAATCCTCTACTGTGTGCAAAAGTGCTCACAGGATAGAGTGTGTTCCAATAAAACTTTCCTGATAGGTACAAGTTTTTAATTATAAAGTATTATGTTGTTATACAGTATGTAGTTGTATCATCATATGTTTTATGATTGTATGCTCTGTAGGACTATGGAATAGTGTAATAGATGTTCTTCTCTCCTTTCTTTATTCACATAAACACATAACAATCCGGCAGACATGGTGCCCTGTATCCACTACCTTGGCACTTAGGCTAAGGCAGATAACCAACCTGGGATACACAGGGAAATGTTGTCTCAAGAAATCAAAATAGTAATAATAAAAAGAAATCAAGATACGAAAATAACTTAAATTATAAGATATATCAAAGCATAAGAATAAATACGGACTGTGGGCTAGTCATTACTGTATCCCAACCATTTCATCTCTATAATTAGCATGAAACTGAGGCCCAGAAAGGTGAATCAATTCATCCAGACTTTCAGAGCAGTCCAGATTACAGCCTATCTTTGTTCCTTTAAAGCTTGTTTTCTAGGCAAAAAATGTATATTAAAAATTATTTGAAAGGCCAAGGGCAAGAGCCCAACCTCACCCTGCAACATGGATGTTCAGTAACAACAGAGAACCTGACTGTGCCTGTCGCCTAGTAACCGTAGCCTCTGATGAAAGAGCACTCTGATTTGTTATTTATAACTTATTTCCCAGTAGAGAGGGTGACGGATCTGATTACATTGTTAAAAGAGCCAGGGAAATCCTGAGATACAGTCTTAGAATAGATACAAACTTGCAGTCACAGCTGCCAGGAGATGGGGGACAGCCTCATAATAGTGTTGTCCCCAATACTATCAATAGTCACATAAGGAGTCACCTCTGGCTAAACACACATGGCAGATGGTGTAAGCGGTGGGAGGACAGGAGGCCGCCCACTACCTGTATGAAGATTCTAAGAAGCTTGCTGGACCTCATTTCTTACTGGCTAGGCTGCCTCCCTTCCTGATTTTATCAATATGGAAGGCTTCTGGGTCCTAGAGTTACATGCCTCTGAAGGAGCCATCTAGATTCCAAGAAAATGGAACATCTTTGTGACCATGAAAGCAGCACAGAGTGCTCCAAAACCTAATCACAAACAAAACCTCATCGGAACCAGACAACGCCCTGGGTCTCAAGAGACTTCAGGAGAGCGAGGCAGACCTGAGACGTTCAGTAGAACCCACGAACATATTACATAGAAATCGTCTCGTATTGTCCACCAACATATTCCATAGAAATCGTCTCGTATTGTCCAATCCGGTAGCTTTTTTTTTTTTTTCACTTGATTAGGCCCAGAAAGGGACGTTTCTTAGGTGAGACTGTCAGAACCTGGACTGGGGTGGGGAAGAAAGAGAGACAGAGCTCACAGAATTTCAGACTCCAGAGACCAGGGCATTGGGGTCTAACTTTTATTGTCCACTACAAAAACTTATATACAACTTTTCAGCCAGTAAGAGTGAGGTTACATAATCAAGGGCCAAACTTGTGCGTTAAACACTGTCCTGCTGTATCTAAGTTGCTTGCCCTAGACTCTGTAGGGAAGGAATCAATCACCCAGGGGGTTTCTGTGAAGACAGAGGAAGCAGCCATTGCTCTGGGCTCCAGGGCTCCGGTCCTGTTCTGTCTCTTCACTGGTTTGCCAAGAGCAGAGCAGAGCAGGCTGCCCTGAACAGGCTACCCAGGCTCTTCTTCCCTTTTCCCTCCACCAGGTTCTCTCCCACACCCCCACATGAGACTGCCCAGCAGATTCAACGATCTGTACGTTGCTTCCTTGTCACCTCTGAGGCACTGGAGTGGTCCCTAAAACCAGGAAAAGAATAAAAAGAAAAAAAAAAAAAAAGGAGCAGATTCGAACCAGCGACAGGATTAATCCGGCAGAGCCTTTGTGTCTCAGGTCCACCAGTGTGAACATCACATGTCTGTTACTGCAAGGTCAAGGAAACAGAAGACACTCGTTAACACAGTGAGGAACATAAAGAACAGGATTGCTATGGCACTGCAGATACCCAGTGAGAAACTTCAGAGCCATCACTGCCGCATGTGGTCCTAGACAGAGAGACAGGTGTCTTACTCTCCTCTCACTCTGTGGGAGGAGTTGAGGACTGTTCCTGCGGGTTTTTGTTTGGCTAATTCTTGTTTTGTTGTTATTGTTTTGTTTTGTTTTTTAAACAGTGTTACTAGGCAGCTGAGGCTAGCCTAGAACTTCGCCACAGCCTCCCAAGAAGTGAGATCACAAATCTATGCCTGTGAACCCTTGAGACATGTGTGTGTTTCCCTCAGTCCGTCTGTATTCTTGGCACTCAGAATCAAACCAGATTCTGCCCTGGGCTCTATCCTCTCTTTCCTGCCTGGCGTGTGGACACCTGGAGGGGAGCATGGACAGAGGACCCCCATTCCTACCTCCCAGCGTTGTTCCAGCTGTGCCTGGGTACACAGGAGACTGGGATCTCTCATTACTGACCGAGTCCTGCTTCCCTGAGCGAGTGCACTCGGGACACCCAAGCATCTTGGCAGACACACAGCCTGACATCTTGAAACAGCACCCATTTGTTATCTAAGTGTCTGTGGGTCAGGAATTTGGGGCACGGCTTAGCGGGATCCCTGATCAGTTTCACAAGCCAGTGGGCCAGGCTGACTCTCCATCCTTATTTACAAGTCGAGGACTAATTCTGAACTTTAAGTGCAGCTCTTTACAACAAAGCCCCACCCCCACCCCTGCCCCCACCTCCGGCTATGTGATCCTTAAGGAAGTCCTTGCTTGTCCAAACTGCTTTATCTGATGCCAAATGTGAATGTATACACCTTACTCAGTGAACCAAGGATTAAAGCCCTTTTGCAGGAAGAAATGCCCAGGAAGGGAAGCTCATTGACTAGCCGATCGGGACCTATCTAGATACTTTATTAGCACGCAGAACTCCAGGTTTTTGTGCTAAGTGACTGATTGCCATGATCCTCAGTGGGGTGGGTGGTTGCATGGTCTGAAGCAAGAAGAGTTAGTCAGGGAGTTGGTCCCACGTCTACCGTTCTCAGTTCTGAGATTCATGGGGCTGTGCTCACTCAACCTTACCAGTTCCTCTGTTTGGTGGCACGGTCCACTTGTCCCACAGAAATGTCTCCACATAGCCATTCTGGTATTCAGTAACCTGCAGGAGATTCCCTGGCATGAGATGGGTTTTGCATTTGGTGATTTGGCTTCACTGTCAGTTGATGTTAGAGCTCTGAGCGTGTCTATGGCCGGTGACACTGAGCCCGGATGGCAGGTTAAGTGTATTGAATACATTTTTCTGTTTCCTACAGTGCTTGGATTGAATCCAGGGTTGAAAGTGAATTGTCCAGGCCATGCGTGCATAGATCTGAACACTTGGTCCCCAGCTAATGCTGCAGTTCCGGTGACTGTGAAACTTTTTGATACTTAGCCTAGCATAGAGACAATAAACCACTGTGTATTTTTATAGCCTGGCTCTGCTCCTGATTTTCAAATCTGCATTTCCTCTGCCAAGATGTAAACAAACTTCTGCCACAGAAGATACAACCAGGTTAGTGCCTGTGCCTTCTCTACCATGAGACTGTAATTCAAAATAAATATTTCCTTTAAGTTGCTTCTGATTGGTATTTGGTTATAGCAAAAAGAAAATGACCTGGCACCCAGGCAAACTCCTCACTGTTGAACTACGACTCACTCTCCATGTTTGACTTTCAACATTTTCAAACAATTTATAACAGTTACCCAAAATTCGACCTACGAGCTCTAAAACAATGGTCCCCAAGAAACCTTGGTAATTCGGCAGAATAGGGCACAGAACTCAGAATGCCTCTTAGCTGTATTTAAAAAGATGCAAACAAGCAACAAGATGAAAACATTTATAAAGGTCCCAAGAGTCTCGACATGTCCAAAGGACAGAAGCCTCTGTCCCACAGAAGAGGCATTCTCTCTGATGCTTGGGTACAATTATCAGCTGAGAAACTCCCTAAATACCTAGGAATATCTTTACCTGACATTACTGACAAATTGAGCCATTAGCCTTGGTGATAAACTAAATATTCAACCTCTTTTCACTCCACAGAAGTCAGGGGTTTCAGCTGAAAGTTCCAAACTTCTAATCAAGGCTTAGTCTTCCTAGGAACCGGTTCTACTCTGAGTCTGCCAGTTTGTAGGGAAGGATCATCCATTTCCTTTGTTATTCAGGAATTCCCAAGTTTTGAGGAATCGGGTGCAAAAAAAAAAAAAAAAAAAAAACCCTCAACATATATTTTCCATGTACCATCCTAGTCATTAAGGCCTTTCAAATAATCACTGGGATCCACAGCCATTACTACTCGGCCAAAGGCAATTGCTGAGGAACTGAGGCCATTTCCTCTCTCAGAACTTTGGAGTTCCTGGCCTGTCTCAGACTCTTGCTGCCACTCTGAAAATAATACATTAATAGTAAATAAATAAGTAAACCATAAATATAAAGATATTAAGGGGGAACTTTAACATGTAAAAGATGAGAAAACACTGATTAAAAGTTGGATTTTTGGCGAGTCATGGTCATTAAGATTCTATTACCTGTGTCAAAAGGAGCATCGGAAACAAATTGGAAGACCTAATGACTTCTCTATGGTTATATTGTTAGAAGAGCAGACATCTGACCCTGGGCCTGACCTCATCTTTCTCCTTCTCACTATAAAACCAAAGAACGAAAGGAGAATACACCAGCCATCTCCTAGGAGATGCGGATTGGCAGAATTCTGTTAGGAATATCCAGTTCCATGTCAGAAAGTAGAACTAGAGAAAGTGAATAATGAGACATACAGGGTTTAACCTGATCCTAAAGAAATCTTTCCAGAGGCAAAGTGATTTAGACACTAACAAGACTTTAAAAATAAAACCAAGAGCCTCTAAAGTTCACCTTCTCTGTAGATGAAGTATTACATGAAAGCAACAAGAGAGAAAAATTTGATGTAATCTTGCAAGCTAATGAAAATGTTTGTGTAAGTCCCAGGCTTACTAAGGTGACTTTAAGACTGAACCAAGGAAATGATTGTCACGGCAGTCATGACTTTTCAAAGGCACAGAGCAAACCTTGATCCCATTACATTTTCCATACTTGGAATCCACACAAGCTGTTCTCATGGTTGGAATTCTATACACCATACTCAAATTACCCACACTTCTTCATTGCATCAAAAGCAGACTTGGGGCAGGAACATTGGGTGACTGCTGTGGGCAAGGGGAAAAGATACAAACCATAGGAGAAGGAAAATAGTCCTGGGTTTCCTACTGACCCTGCCCTCCAGCCCCGATCCAGGACCTTGTAACCCTTCTTCCCCATTGGCCTCACTTTTATATCCAGTCCTTCCATTCTATGTCTTTTTAAGAAATGCTCAAAAGCTCTGCTAAATGTAGCTACGTCTTGGTATCCAGAATCAGCCCTTCCCCCCTTGCCAGCACCTAACTGAAAAGGAAAAAGTGTGGGAAGTAGTGAACTGAACAAGGGATGATTGTGAATGAAAAGTTTGTTAAATGGCTGTCATCATTTGACTTAACCAAGTCTTGGATTAAGTCTACAGAACACTTGGGAGATAAACACAGTCCAAACAAGAAGATATACTATGTTCATAGATTAGACATCTTAATAAAGATAGCAAATCATTCCCATTTCACAGATTAAAAGAAACACTTATATAAAAAATGATTATGTCTTAGTCAGGGTTTTTATTCCTGCACAAAACATCATGACCAAGAAGCAAGTTGGGGAGGAAAGGGTTTATTCAGCTTACACTTCCACATTGCTGTTCATCACCAAAGGAAGTCAGGGCTAGAATCCAAGCAGTCAGGAAGCAGGAGCTGATGCAGAGGCCATGGAGGGATGTCACTTACTGGCTTGCTCCCCCTGGGTTGCTCGGCCTGCTTTCTTATAGAGCCCAGGTCTACCAGCCCAGGGATGGCACCACCCACAATGGGCTGGGCCCTCCCCCCTTGATCACTAGTTGAGAAAATGCCTTACAGCTGGATCTCATGGAGGCATTTCCTCAACTGAGGCTCCCTTCTCTGTGATAATTCCAGCTTGTGTCGAGTTGACACAAAACCAGCCAGTACAGATTACATAATTTGTCAAAGGCAGTGTGTAGTAGGTAAAGTGTGATCCAGAGATAAGAGGCGTGGGCACAGAGGTTGTGCAGCTGCCCTGGCCTTTCTCTTGCTCATGCTAGCTCATGTGTTAGCTTCACAGCCTTTCCTCTCTGGGCTTCCTGCACCACCGAGGGAAGGACATCTTATCCACCATGGCCTCTGCTGGTGACTCTCATGTGTATTGTCACCTTGTCCATCACTGGATGTGTGTGTCTATCTTCAAAGCATTCTATGCAAGTCAGAAGAAAAACAGCCCTAAACACACAGATTTCATAACAATTTTTAAGAAAAATGAACTTCTTAGCTGTTCTTCACTTCTGGATTTTTAAGTCTTTAAATAATTTAGATGGCAGATCTAAAATTTATTTTTATATGATTTTCTAAATAGAAATTTTGAGAACATTTCTCATTATTATATTCGTTGAGAACAAGAATTATGAAATTTCTTCTTTCTTTCTTTTCTCAGTAGTAGGGGTACCTAATAAATATTAAACATGGATGCCACCATTCCAACTGTAAAATTATAAAGAGAAAAACAAAGGAGACTTTTATGGGAATAGAATTAATAGTTAAACAGGGACAATTAACGGACTTCTTTACACCTCTTAGGTCTATAACAGAACACTAAATCTGGTAGACATTCATGGGACATGTGACTATGAAGTGGTTAACATCATCCCAAATTAGTCAAAGAGACAGTGCAGAGTGTCCCTAGGGCCACACTGTGGAAGTCGAAAGGTGCCTGTGATTTTCTGCCTTTCTTTCCTCCAGGGCTATGTATGTACCAATCCTCTCTGCCCTGACTACAATAAAACTAAGCGACCTCTTTGCATGCCTCTGATTTTATGGGACTGATGTTCAGAAATGTCTTCAGAAAAAAATGATCTCCTTAAGAGGTTCCATTTTAACACTCAGTAGTGGGAAAGGGGGATAAAACACTTGCTGGTGAGCAATCCTTTGTTTTTGCAGCAACAGCCAAAGTGGTGTGACAGCCACTGATGTTTTTAGTGCCAATTACTTACAATGCATTCAGCCAATAGGGAAGACGTTACTCTTGAGATTCCTCCTTGAAACAAATCAGAGCAGTCCTTCTGCCTCTGTGCCAGGCTTCTGTTCACCAAATTCTACACCAAAAATCTGTTTGTCTTCCTTTGCCTGTACAATCATCTTTTATGTGATCATGGTTCCAGCCCCAGTGCTAACGGACTTCTGCTCCAGGAGATACCCTGCCTCAGGAACAGTTGGGTTAGTTACACCCGCACAGTGCCTCATCAATTCCATT
The DNA here is from genome assembly GCF_963924665.1 of Micromys minutus. NCBI lineage: Eukaryota > Metazoa > Chordata > Mammalia > Rodentia > Muridae > Micromys > Micromys minutus. The sequence continues at coordinate 56,427,707 of NC_137984.1, read as the reverse complement.
AGCTCCAATGATTTGATATGGGTAATTGGAACCCTTTTGTTTGGAAATCTATCCCGGATTAAACATTCAAGGAACTTATGCAGTGGTCAAAAGCAAAAAAAAAAAAAAGAAAGAAAGAAAAAAAAACAATGTACTCCATCTCTAATGAAAGTTTAATGGAATCTGCTCAGAGCAGCAACCCTGTGACTGGAGCTCGGGGCTGCCTGTGCTCCGGACAGCTTGCCCACACGCAGGCAGCTCCTCTACCTGAACAACCTCCTTTGTCCAAATCCCCGAATTATTTAAATGGATCCAGAGATCTCAATCCAGGAGCGAAATCCTTTAGAGCTGGACTTAAATGAAATTACTAGGAAACTTTTATTTTTTGACCAATGGAGGGGAGTCTTCAGGTAAGATGTCATCGTCACACTTCTGTGACACAGAGATTCTCACTGTTTAAGTAATCAACTTTTATGCTTGGCTTGTGACAAGTTTCCATTATAGACTTATATTTAAAATGCCCCCCTAACCTATCTGACAGAGACTTCCCCAGCAAGGCAGGGTCTGGGGAGGTGTGCGGATGTGAGATTTAACCAGACTGAGTAGTCTACTTAATGTTCTCTCTTTCACTTATAGGTTGGGAAACAGTCATACAACTCCTCAGGTAACTACTTTCCCAAACTCAGAAATGAAGAGGGGCAAGTAGCTCGGGTAATGACTTTCTCTGTAGTTGCTTCTTTGAGCAATCACATTTAACAGCGTAATCTGAGTTTATTCAATGCACATAATGTCACACAGGCAGTAGCATTTATCGGGTGAAAACACAAAGCTAGAAAACCCATGGAAGATTTTTTTTTCTCAGTAATCTCTCTTCCTACTTTTAAGAGCTACTTTCCTCCACTAAGTACACCATATGCTATTGTTTTAGAAAAGGTGATATTAGAACAGAAAAGTCTGACTTACAACACAAAGGTTTGAGGTGACAGTTGGGCTTGGCAGCTTTGAAAGCAGATCTACAGGCCTCGGAGAGTGTGTTTGCCCTTGCTGCTTTTAAATAAGAAAAATAAAATTATATTCGGGAGTTGAAAGGGATTTTCCAATCTCTCACAAAATGTAAAATGAAAGATGTTTTTCATCCATATAGCCTGGTATGTAAGAAGTTAATGACTTTGAATTTTGGGTTGCACTTCAGTCACAGGAGCAACGCAGCATTAAGATGATATTTCCTGGCACTAATATATGTGATCAAGCAACCGAATTGTTACTATTAACTACAATGCTAAGCACCTTCCTCCCAGAAATGTGTGAGCAAAAGCCTTATTTTTTTTTTTCTAAACACCCTCTTAGCCATAGTCTAAATTAGAATCAGGGAGATAATGTTTCTACTTTAGATCTGGAAGTATTAAATTTTGATGGTTACCTCGGGGGAGATAGACCACTCAAAAGATAAGACAATTTTTGAAAGGAAGAAGTAAATAAAAGTCAAGTTCTGGTTTTACCTAGGATGGGTAAGCCCACTGGTGTAAGTGTGAATTTTTCCACTTGGGTTAAAAAAATTCATCTCCTTTCATCAGCAATCTGCAGCTCAGATGCTGTGTTCGTGAGATAAGAAAGCATCCTTACCTCCAAGAATACAGAAAAGTGAAGAAGACCGAGTCTGCCATGGTCTAGCTGCCCATTGGGGAAGCTGTTTTCATAATACTGCATAGGGATGTGTGAACCTAAAGAGGTGATCTTAACTAACACACTATGCCAAAGCATCAGCAAAGAAATGTAAACATAGATTTGCATTTCCGTAAAAGGTGGGATGCGTGTTCTGTGTTTCACACTCCCTTGAAGGGAAATATGAATCAGGAAGAAGTAATGGGAGTGACCCAATTCTTTGACTGTCTGATTAATAAGTTAACAAGATAACCTGGAAAAGACATGACTCATTCAACACTTATAAAATGTCATCCCAAAACAAGGCATGGTGGCATTTACCCTTTAGTTTTCTCTAAACATAATTTCAAGTCAAGATCTTGATATCATTAATTATGTTTCCACAGTTACATTTCAGCATCCCAGTTCCATAAAATTTAAGGTTCCCTTTGACACAGACATTTTGGCCTGGTCAGTTCTTTTACTGCCATTTATCAGGGTTTCAGATATCTTTAAATGTGATGCGATGTTTCCGTAACACTGAAGACTTAAGTGAGGTCTTTACTGTTTGCTTTACTTGGGGCTGACGTTTCATACAGAATCACGATGGCAGCCATATATCTGCTGAGGAAACTGGAGGTGGATCCAGAATGTTTCAGTTCCAAGGACAGGGACAGTTGCCATCCAGTGGTGCCTGTGCTATTCCGAGACTCTCCGTCGTGTCTTCAGAACTGCATGGTTCTCCTATCTCCCCGGCAATGGCCACAGTAAGCACAGCTTGTCAATTAAACATGAAGTGAAATGCTATCCTCCCCCAGACAGCAAGACTGGGGAAGCTGATCTTCTGCCCGGTGACAGCCTTGCTGAACATGAGACTACCGATGGCTGTTGGGCGTAAAAGGAGTATATCACTAAAATGACTTATTTATGGTACCTGTGAAGGACACTTGTGTTAGCTGTCTTCCTCACAGACTCTGCCTCTTTACTCCCTCATCCTGACGGTTACATTTGAGAAAGAGCAGGGGGTACATTCTAATGGCTTGTTACTCAGTATACACTAGGATACACCCCCTAAGTAGCAGATGGATACGTGCTTCAGAATGTAAAAACACAAGGTGGTAAGAGAGGGCCATGTTCAGGAGTAGACAGGAGGGAGAGAGAGAGACAGGGACAGAAAGACAGAAAGAGACAGAGAGACAGAGGCAGAGAGACAGAAAGACAGAAAGAGACAGACAGAAAGACAGAGACAGACAGAGAGAGAGAGAGAGAGAGAGAGAGAGAGAGAGAGAGAGAGAGAGAGAGAGAGAGAGATTTGTTAGGCCTGTCTTTCAAACAAGGTATTGATCTCAGAAAGAAACAGTCTTGGGAGCTTTCAATTAATACATAGACTTAAGAACTTGACAAACCAGGTGTGATAGCACATCTTCAGTCCCAGCACTTAGGAGGGAGAGGCAGGAGGGTCTGAGTGAGTCTCAGGCCACAGTGAGTTCAGGACAGCCTACACTACGTAGAAGGGGCTTGTCACAAAAGAAACAAACAAAAATAAAAACTGATATTTGAGGCTCTAAGGTGATCAGGGATGCTCCTGGCCTCACAGACCATTTATTGAATTCAAGTCTTGACCCTGGTAAGAGTGGGGGTTAGAACAGGAGCCTCCCACAGAAAGACAACAGAGTCATCCCATTAGGCCCAACAAGCCAGGGTTGGAAGCAAGATCACTCGGGTGAGATTGCACTGTGATTGGGCTGTCCAATGGGGTCTTTTAAATCAGAATGACACTCCAAGACAATGTGTGTCTCACACTCTCCCCATCCTCCACATGTCTGTGCCACATTCTAGAGCCTCAAGGCTTAAGGATGAGAGTTAGCAGTTTCTTCAAAGGCATGTGCCCCTGGACACTTGCAAAGACAATCAAAAGCAGCACACGGATCTTGGCAATGACCTGCAGCATCTGCTGTGTGGCCAGACCCACCACGTTCATGAAGCTGCATGTGTACATATATGAAGCTGCATGTGTACATATATGAAGCTGCATGTGTACATATATGAAGCTGCATGTGTACATATATGAAGCTGCATGTGTACATATATGAAGCTGCATGTGTACATATATGAAGCTGCATGTGTACATATATGAAGCTGCATGTGTACATATATGAAGCTGCATGTGTACTTACTCTCCAGGTCCCACATGAATCTCCAAGTCCTACTTCAGAGAAATGAACAGAAACTGAAACATTTTCTGGAAATGCTACATAGAACTACTCTAAAGTCTTCTTCATTGGGCTCCTTGGCATCGAGGCAGGGTGTGTGTTTGCGTAAGCAGATCTGTTTCCCTCACAGCCTTCTCTCTGGCTCACAGGAGAACAGGCAGGTAGCAGGGTTCTCATAAGGCCTAAGATGCTCGTTCCACTGACTTGTGCAATTCCTAGTTAGCCATTCTTCTAAGTAATGAACCCTTGTGTGTCTAGGCCTCAAAGGTTATGAAGTCTACACTTAGCTAAAACCGTTAGCCTGTGTGTGACTAGCCCAAAACCAAAATGTTCCAAAGTCCAAAACGTGTTTGAGCATTGACAGGATAAGAGGAAAGTTCCTGACTTCATGTTGCAGTCAAAAGCAGGCATACTAAGTGTCATAGCAACTGCCTCTGCTCCTCTGTGTACTGGACATGAGAATTATACAGACTGCAGCTAGCTTCATGTTCATAACTGAGCCCTGTTCCCAAGGTATCTTCACACACACACACACACACACACACACACACATACACACACAGAGAGACACACACACAGAGTGTGTAACACATAATATTCAAAATTCTGAAACCTTTGACATCCCAAACATTTTGGATACAGGTTGATCAGTTTCTATGTGCATTTTACTAGATACAATGTTTTTACAACTATAAGAAATTTCTGTGTATTATCACTCAAATTTATATGTGTGAAAGATAAACTACTTTTTATGTGAAAAGAGAAGAAAACTGTGATTCTATATTGATATTTGCCTGCAAATAAAAAAGTAAATTCCACAAAGCTTCCTAGGCCACAGAGGAGGTGGGGGATGAGCCAGGAGACTAATGGGGAGGAAGCCTTTTTACATTTTGTACTCTGGCTTTTGAGCCACACAATGTACTGTCTATTTTTAAAAATACACAGAAATTTTAAAAATAAAAAGCACTCACAGATGTTTGAAAGTGCTGGGGAGGCAGGAGAGTGCTCGTCTGAAAGCTCTTGTAACAACAATCACAAGCAGAGACCTGAGCGTGCCCACTGCCCCAAAGGCAGTCCCTTCCCTTGGAAAAGGCTGTAAAACAAAGGATTCGGACCTGCTCAGTGGAAACAGAGTTGATGGAGTGTTAAGGAAGTCCCAGAAGTAGAGAGATTGATTTTTCTTTAAAAAATGAATTTGGACTTATTCCCACTACGTGGCCCAGATGCTAGTGTGTCCCTGAATAACAGAAGCATTCATTAAACACGCCTTGGGACTTCACCGTTGGGGCCTTGGGATTTGGACCTAGCCTGTTTTAGGGAGGAGGTTTGGAGGCTTGGCCAGTCCTAATCAGCCTTTCGACAGTGCAGCCGCCTGGCAAATTGTCAGAGCCTCTGACTCAAACCCTTCCTGAGTGTCTGGTGTGGCTCTGCAGATCTTGATTCATGATGCCTTCTGACAGGGCACAGGCTCTCTCTTTGCTGGGAATCCCCTCAGGAAATGGCGGTTAGGCACAGCAACACTCCCACCTGCTTCATCCTCTTCTCTCTTTCTCACTGCTGCTGCCTTTGTCTCACACTAGAGCTTTTTTTCGTACCTCACTTCTACGGCACGCTTGGTGGATGGGACAAGCTAACAGCTTCCACTGGGCTCTTAGCTGGTCCTGTCCTTTCTAGGTCCTTATCTGCTTTGACTTCCAGACCCTTAGCCCACACCCAGCCTGGAACACACTCTGGTGACCACTTATTAGCAACCAATAAACGAGTCCCTGATATAGCTGTAAAATCCCTAGAAATCTGATAAAAAGTGATAGTAATGACTTCATGAAATTCCTAGGAAAATGGATGTATCTAGAGAATATCATACTGAGCGAGGTAACCCAGGCACAAAGCAACAGACATAATATGCAGTCACTGATAATTAGATACTAGCCCCAGAAAGCTCTGAATACCCAAGAAGCAACTCACAGATCACATGAAGCTAAAAAAAAAATAAAAAAGCCAAAAAGTGGAAGCTTCAGTCCTTCTTAGAAAAGCAAGAACAACAAGTGTATAGCACCCACTTAGACTTGGGTACATACACCTAGATTTTAAATCATTAATAACTCGAGAGCTAAGAAGATAGCCCTGTGGCAATTTTTGATATTTAAAAATCATTATGTTTAATCTATACACACCAAGAAAACTTTGACTGTTTCCATGTTACGTTTTGTTTTACATGTACTTTATGCGTATGGTAACTAGTAAGATTTAAATGCATACTATCAAACCTTTAAAAAAATCAAGTACTGACAAAAATATATTCATATAGTTTTATGCCAAAATGCTTTTTAAAATCCATACATGTATCTCTCCCTCCCTCTCTCTCTCTCTCTCTCTCTTTTAAATAAAATTTTAAGAAAAAAGAGAGAGAGAGAAGTGTGGGCTCTGCTGTAGGGACAGCATGTGTGCTTTTGTCGTGTAAAGAGGTAGAGCCTGGTGCACCAACCTGTCTGTGGTCTAGTTCATCGACAGGCCTCGGTGGACGTTATTAATTCTATCTCTGCATATCACTCTGAGGCATTTTAGGACCCACTAGTGAGATCTGCTATAAACCTGTTTTCTGCCCATGAACTTGAACTGGTGTGTTTCTATAAACAGGGGCTCCTTATTAATACAGAAACCCTTATCCTGGCTTCTGCTGGGGTTGAGTAATGGAGATCTCTGAGATGAGACTTGTGGGAAGGGGAAAAAGTCAGGAAGGGGTGAGGATGCTCCTTTTCCTAGCTTAAGACCCACTACCTCCCATCTTGAGGTCATAAATTATGACTTCCTGCTTGTTTGTGTTACAGGTAGCCCACCAGAGATGACCACTCAGACATGGTTTAGAGCTAATTGAAAGTCTTGTTTCAGCCAGCTGGAACCACACCCGACGTAGTTAGAGATCTAGGTGTGACCTCAGGTGTCCAGAGCACAGGGTTCTGAAGGCAAACAGCACATCCTGTCATCTTGTTTAGCAGCTTCAAGTGTGTGTGTGTGGGGGGGGGGAGCTTCGCAGAAGCAGACAGCAGACAGTTTCTCAGCAGCTAAGAGAAAGTTAGGAGGTTCCGCACACACAGGCTAAGATGAGTTAATTGCACATCATGACCCTTTGTTTTTAGAATAGAGTTGGATAATTCTCCATCAAGGATATCAGATTTCAGTTACAACTGGAATGGCCTCGGCAAGGGGACGAAATAGAGGACTTTTTCCATTGTCTTGCCCTGACACCGCCGCTTGTCCTCGTGCTTGTAAACAGTCCTGTATTTATAACAAACACTTTCCTAGCTCCATGTCCGTTACTAACGATGATGATTGTGACAATGACAGTGATCGTCATTCACAGAGGTGTCACACACACATATTCAAACAGGTAAGGAGATCAAACATGATGAGGATTATGATTGAGCACCTGTTTGAATGTGTGTGTTACAGACACTAGAAAACTAGCAAATAAGATAAAAATGCTATTGCTATGCTTAGCCTAGGGAGAGGCACTATTAGGAGGTGTGGCCTTGTTGGAGGAAGTGTGTCACAGTTGGGGTGGGCTTTGAGACCCTCCTCCTAGATGCAAGAATACAATCTACTCCTGGCTTCATTTCAATGAAGATGTAGAACTCTCAGCTCCTCCAGTACCATGGCTGCCAGGACACTGTCATACTCCTGCCTTGATGATAATGGACTGAACCTCTGAACCTGTAAGCCAGCCCCAAGTAAATGTTGTTCTTTGTTAAGAGTTGCCTGGTTCATGGTGTCTCTTCATAGCAATGGAAACCCTAACTAAGGCAACCATAAATTATCAAGTGTCTGTCAGATTAATTTTACCATAAATTATATCTGATATGAAAATTAGCATTTTACACATAAGCTCGGCCATCTTTGTTACGCCGGCTGGGGTGCCTCCAGCTCTGCTCCAGAGTTCCTCAGAGGTACAACTGAAAGGTGAGGCCAAGCTGAAGGTAGCAACAGGAAGTCTGCTTGAGCTTGCAGTCTTTGAGTTAAATTTCAACCATAAGCTTTCTTAGTCTTCATTTTTCATGTTTATATATGGCTGTTCCTCCATTTTCCTTGCTGATTTTTAGTATTGTCCCATCTGTGTTGGGACATTCTCCCACACTACATAGACAATTGCACACTGACAGGCAAGATGGTGACATTCTGCCTTTACCAAGCACGATTCCCAAAGGCCCTTTCCCTTATTCATCATTAACAGGCATGATGTGGGTTGAGAGCAGCTGTCCCACTTCTCAATTTGGAAATAAGGGGGTTCCATGGTCAACAAGGTCAGTGTTAGTTGGAGCTTCTCAGGCCTTGGGTTAGAAGTTGTTAATTTCACAGGTTCAAGAATTCTGTGGCCCAAATCATGGCCAAATTAGTTAAGGCAAGCAATTAGTTAGAGCAAGTTTTTAAAATCTATATATTGGGGCTGTCTCCCTGTAAGTCAGGCAGAGTTCAAGAGCTCATCATTGGGCATAGGTAAGATATAGCTTAGGAGCCAGGGGTTTCCAAATGGTGGGTTTGGAAGACAAATCTGTGGAGTTGCAGAGGCAGAAAATGAGTATAGAGAGTTGCTCCTAGCAACCTCTGAAACACATAGATATGGTTGCAAGGTGTTCATAACAACAGGTTGTCATAATAACCTTTTGAAACAAAGGCATGATTCCCATTCCTGGATCAGGCAGTACAGAGCCATTTGGAGGTAAGGTTACAGGTGGGACATAGCCCAGTTCTTGAGAAAGAGAGGTTTAACCATAAACAGGAACGAACCTAGTTTGTTATTACTATAAGATAGCATTTAAGCCTAACACAGAGGCAGGATTAGCAAAGTCTGTCTTCTGGCCTATTCTGACTCTGAGTCTGGGAAAAGGCTTTTCATTAGTTTGCCATGCTTCTCCTGTGTACACTTTGGGCCAAAAGCCTCTTTGCCACAGTGTACCGTCATGGTTTATCTCCAGCCTCTGGGCATGCTTGCTGCTTTCCCTTACCATGCCTTTGCCCAGAGACCCAGCTCAGAGAATTTTCCAACTACTCAGGTCTGGCTGCCAAGAAAATACACACACTTCTAGTCTTTATAAAGACAAATTTTTCTTGAAGGTGGCCACAAAGATGTAAGAAAAGCAACTCCAGCTGTGAAAATAGGCTGCCATGGGGAAGAACACACTAGGTGCTCCTACATTTCCTTCTGCAACCCCAAGGGACCTGCTCTGTGCAAAGATAGGAAAGGGTATCGTGGCTCTGGACCAGCTGGGTTCGGGAGCCTGTTAGTGTTCTGTAACTGACTCCAAGCACCTCAACTTGATGTTTAAAGCCCTCTGAGATCAGGCCACAGAGTTTCCCCATCTTCAGTGTCTACCCTTTGAACCACCCTTTGCCTTCCTCCCCAGTTTCTCACTGGTCCCAGGACACCCTCTCTGCTCAGACTCTGTCCCAGACTGTGAGTGAGTACCTCTGCTCCTAGGGATGTGACATTAAATACCATTCTATAGAGCTCTCACCTTGGAGGAAGCTATCCCTTCTCCACTCTGGCACGCCAGGGAACTGACTGTACACAGCCACTCTTCTTCAAAACCTTTCACCTCTCTGCTTAATGAAGAAAAGCCAGGACGCAGCAGCAGTATCTCGTCATAACCTTTAACTCCTGTTTTATTTCTTTGATGACACATGACAATTGTTTTAGCTTTTCACTGGCAGGAGTGGTATAAAGTGTCCTTTCAATTCAAGTCTTTATTAAATTACAAAAAGTAGCCAATCTAATAAAAATAATTAAGCAGTGATTTTTCACACAAAAGAATACATAAAGATGGAAAGTATAGAATCAAAATGGGGGACGATTAGAGGACTGGGGTGCAGTGACCCATTGTTTTTGTCAGCTCGGTGAGTACAAGCATCTCCCTTCTCTGCCTTCGCTCTCACAGTCTAGATAAAAAGAGGACACTAAGCAGCTTAGTTTCTTTTATTAAATTTGGCTCATAACAGAGGATTTCATTCTGTCTTGGTAGGGACATCATGACAGAGCAAATCAGTCAAGAAACAAGGACCATGATAAAAATCCCTTGAGAGAAACAGCTCAAGGAGAAATTCCTTCATAGACCTCAGTGGGCTCAAAAGTATCCAGAAAAACATCCAAGATCCTTGGTGCATATCACTGAATCACTTACTATTGTACTAAGGACAGAAATACGGGGTACTGTCCATTCAATCTCCTCCCTTAGATCAAGAGAGAAAAGTCTCAAAGATTGTAGGCATCACAGGGTCTTGGAGAGCTTTGGCACTCACTGGAGCTGGCTGACAGTAGGAAGGAGACACAAAAACAAGGCACAAGAGATTCTCAGGGCAGTGTTCTAAGAGAACCTGATGTAAAAGTTTTGCCCAGGACTTTATGCAATGGATTCAGAAACTCAAGTCTGAGGAGAATCTGAACATAGATGTGAGCAAAGCTGACGCTTTCACCAGGATGGTCACTGTCCCCAGCTGAATCCTTTACTTCACACCTTTTTTCACTGTCCTTTTTCAGATGTTGCAAAGAAGCCTCTTTGGAAATACAAACCAAGTCCTCAGCAGTGACTGGAGAAAGGCGTGTTTTAAGTTCCACGATCCCTGCTCTGATCTGGCTTTTGCTTTACAAGTGGGAAAGGTGAGCACAGGTTCCGTCATTTCCAGTGATGCTGACCCTTGCTTCTGTGGATGCATGAGTCAACCAAATGCAGGGATGAAAGTGTAACTATAAGTGAGAAAAGACTTTGTAAAGTTACCAAGTATTATTTAGGCTCCAACAAAGTCCACATGCCTTACGCCTCCAACCCGGCTTAGCTCTTGTTGCATGGTGTCTCTACCAATTTCAGACCCCCATAATGATTCCCAAGGTAGAAGGAAGTTGGCACACTCTTTCTGGCTTGTTTAAAAATATCAATAATTTTTGTCAGAAGTCACTAGTCACACCTACATTCCAGGAGCTAGTCAACTGGTTTCCCATCTCCTTCCAGTGTAGACATGTGATATGAAGCAGGGCACAAAAGTGGTGGAGGGAGGGGACCCTAATTTCCCAGGCACCAGACCAAGAGTACCACAGAGAACTAGTCATTGTGAAGTTTAGCTTGGTGATGGCACCCAGTCACAGCCCTCACAGGAGGTGACAGAACAGTAGGGTCCCTGTGCTAAGCCCCAGGAGACACCAGGAAGGGGAGACCACAGAGAAGAGCAATCAGCACCATTGGTTCCAGGTTCACTTCCAGGACTGCTGGCCCAATGGTCCACTGGGATATAAACCAGCTCCAGCCTTTCAACCCTACTGTTCTTCATACACTCAGGGAGGTGTCCAGAGCATTCAGATGGCTGTTCAAGGATCTATCATCAAATACTTACTGTTTACAAGAGAGGGGAAAGACTACAGTCTTCACAGGTAAGAGGACTATGCTTAGCACTTTGAAAAGTGGCCTAGAGACTGAGAATCTTTATTTGATAACTACTCACAATGAAATTCTCAGGTTGCTTCAGAAAGGATTTTTGCCCCTTAAGACAGAAATGGCTAGGGTTCTCCCAGAGGGCTGGGTTACACTGTGGAGAGCTCTCATGTCTGATGTCACATTCAATGTCACATTCAATGTCACATTCAATGTCACATTCCTGCAGAATGAGCTCTGCAGAGTCCATGGTCTACTACAGGCCACCTGCTGAGTCACGTGGGAACGTCGGGTCCCAGGCATGCTCATTTTCCACTCTGTATGGAAAGGTCCAGCCTAACATCTCTAAGGAGGCTCAAGGAGCGATGAAAAATCTATGTGACATAGGACAGTGTATTGTACTTACCTTTCTGTTAAAGAATCAGCTTAAACATTACTTCATTTATTCTTAGAAACTAACAAACCTCTCGTGTGACCCCTACATTAGATATTAAAATAAAATAAAATAAAAATCAGCAATAGACATATATCGCCCCAAATAGGAGATAAAGGCATAATATAGTCTATGATCTTGATTAGCTATGTTCAGCAGAAGAACCTAGGATGTAAATTTTTATGCAAGTGATTTATTGAGGGAGTGCCCTCAGGAGACATCTGTAAGAGGGCAAGGGAGCACATGAGGAGGGTGGTGGTCTCCAGACAGGTCAGGGAGAGTCTAGGGAGAGCCAGGGAACCTGCTTTCTCTTCAGTCTGTCCACCTTCAATCAAGGTTTCTATACCTCCCACCCCAGCCAGTCACTGGCTATGGGCCATCCAAAGAGAAAATATATCATTCTTAGTCATTTCTGGGCAAAGTGACTCAACTCCACTAGAAGATTTAAAAAGCTGGAGTCACAGGGACATACCCTCCATGTGAGAACAAGAAATCCAAGGTCAAGGTCACAAGCACACAATTTAACACAGCCTGGGCTAGCATACAACATGAAAACATACAATAAGTCTCTGCTATGGGATCCCTGCTCCATGTACCTTATCAAACCTTCATTACAACTGTCTTTCTGTTTGTCTGTCTGGAGCTTTGCAGTTCTTCTGTCCCATTAAAGTGCTAGACAGACTATGTAAACAACTGGTTGCCTCTGCTGGCATGAAAAGGACATGTTTATTCAAAAGAAAAATAAGCAGAGGGAAGATTGTTCCCACTTTAGAGAAGTTGGAGGCTCTTGGGGGCACTGGGTTCAGGACAAAGAGCAGAGACTCAGGACCTAGATGGCATGAGTGTGGACCAGAGATCTTCCATTTTAATGATGAGAGTCCAGAGCAATTACTCAACCTCTCTGTTTATCACTTTCCCCTTACCTCTAAAACTGGAACGAACCTAGTATTGCCGAAGAGCAAGTCTGTGGGTTACACGAGGTGATATGTGCACGGGGCTACCTCTTTACGGTACAACCAGGTAGAAACTGAAGCTATGAGTGTCCGAGGGAGGGAAGCATTCAGATATCACATGGGGTTCTATCTGGGAAGAGGTTTTGCAAAATGAACATCTGTGAGATGAAACTGCAGGGATTACTTAGAATTGTACTTGAAAAAAACTACTGTGTTGGTTGGCAACAAGTTCAGGGTGACCCATTTTGGAGTTCAGAGACAGGTCAAAGTTGTGCACAGGAGAAGATATCTTGGTGTTGCTCAGGAAAATAATACACTGCTGTGAGGTCTGTAGTTACAATCCAAGCAGAAAGATCAGACTTTCCTGCAATACCCTCGCACGGCAAGCTGTGAGGGAAGCCAGTAGGTTGTCGCCCACACTAGGGGGAAAGGACTTGACCAGGAGAGGAGTTCATTCCCTCACCCCATGCTTTTCAGCTTATGTAACCTGAGCCGGCGTGAGCAGGAGCAAGCCCTGGCTGCAGTGTTGGCCGGCATCCTTTGGGCTGCAGGAGCAGCTCAGAAAGCCATCGTCTGTTTTGTCACCAAAGACATTCATAACACTTCAACTCTTGACTACTCCAGCGACAATTTCATTGAGAGGGTAAGTGCGTACCAGCCATCGTGTGGGCTGAAGAGGCCGGGAAGCCTGAGTGTGCTCATGGTCATGAAAGCACAGCCCCCACTGATGAACTGAGTTACCCAGAGGTACCTTCTTCAGAGGCGGCAAGCACCAAGGGCTGTAAGACGTTTACTGTAAGAGCAGTGGAAATTGCGAATTTCTCCTAATGTTTCTTTTAATGGAGAATATACTGCATTTAGGATGGTGGGCTGCAGTGTATCCCAGCGGTAAACATGTGCTGCTGAGCCTTGGGTTTGGTATGCTCCACCAAAAGAAAGAAAAAAAATCCATATCTTAAATCAACATTAACTGTATTTCTCTATCTATGATCATAAAGATAGCTAAACTCTATCGGGGAAATCTGTGTGTGGTTTTATCATTTGAGATATCACAGTGACTTAAAATTGAGGGGTGTAATAAGGACACTGCCACCACCTGGCTTTACCATGTGTGTCTTATGTGGCCTTTTTAGCAATGTGACTTTGTACTGAAACAAAACCTCCCTTTAGGTAATAACCATAAAACGATCTCTTTGAGGTGCCTTTCATCTTCCTTTGCATTTTTATCTTTAATTCCCATTTATAGCTCCAGCTCTTTGAGTTCTCAGAGAAAGAAGCCACTGAAAAGTTCATCTATGACCATTTACAATGTGTAAGTGTCTAAATGTTGAGATAATTCCTTTATGTGGAACCGATCTTACAGAGGTCTTCATCCTTTTATAAAGCACATTTCTAATGCTTCTTGTTAAGAAAACCAGGTCATTTTTTGAAGGCTGAGGAAGGGCAGAATAAGAGACAATGGAGCCTGCCTCTCCCTCCTCACAGCCCAGAAAGAGGCCAGATCACACAGATGGCATTCATGGATGCCTCCTTTCCTTCAGCTAACCAATCCTGGACAATAGCGCCACTCAGGCCTTACACCAAGATTTCTTCTAAGGGAAGAAAAGTGTTAAATGTTAAAGCTTACCTCATCTAATGAATACCAAACAGAAATGGAGGGAAACTTAGCTGTCTACAGGACGGATGGGCCACACTGATTGAAAGTGACGTAGGGCCTTGACCTCTTCTAATGGCACCTTCCACACAGTATGCGTCTTCTCTGCCCAGGGTAGTGACGGAACAATGTAGTGGATAATAGCAGTCGAGGAATAGAAGGTGTCCTTGTTATTTTTTAACATTCTTCTTTCTATAGAGGAAAGAAGAAAGAACCAAGATTTTCTGAAGAATTAGAAACTTACAGCTTAAGTACAGGATAATTAGCAGCATAACCATGAAGCTGTAAGCTGCAGGGTACATGGGCAGACGTGTGATTTATGAAACTCATTGCAAAGGCAACAGAGGCAGAGAACTTAGGCCTGGGTTCTTAACACACACAGTTAGATGATCCTGCGTAAACTAATATAGACAGGGTTTTGGTGAGAGGATCTAAGCTGAGGTTGCAAACATGTTTCCCAGTCAAAAACTGAGAATTGGGTAGGCCTGACTGGTAAACACAGAAGCCTGTGCAGAGTATGCATTGCTGTAGACAGGCGTGAGAGCCACGCAAGTCAAGCCCACCCAAGCTGGCTATCACTGCAAACCCACTGAGGGGAGCAGGCAGCCTTTCGTGAGTGACAGGTAGCAACCCCTCAGGTAATGCTGCCCATTGTAATCAACAGACCTTCACCAAATCCAACTTACTATCGATGACATCTGTCCTGCCTTCCATTTTAACTAGACAGAGATTTCAACATAGAGACTGGGGGCTACTTGTGGGCAGGAGGACCATTGCTGTCAGTTGAACTGCCCAAGTACAATGTTAAGGTCCTTGGTACCTTCTCTGTACCCTGAAAACATAGAGATTACAGTTTCTAGGAGTGTGACCTTATTTGAAACTGGCTCTTTATCAAGTTCTGAAAAAGTCAGACAGGATCAGGGTGAGCTGGAATCCAATGGCTGGTATTTGGTAAGAGGGAAAATTTGAAAACTGCTTCATGGGGTAAGTTCCATGAGAAACAGCTAAGGCAGAGAGAGGTCTAAGGAATGGGCCTGCAGTTCAACAAATGCCAATGATGTCAGCAAGTAGTGTGTGAAGACCCGGGCAGGCCCTTTCCTAGGACCTTCATAGAAGGCACTGGCCTACTCTGAACCTTGACTTCAAACTCCCACTTTCTAGATGTGTTAGAATATGGATTCCTACCATTTTAGGACATTCAATTTTCTGATATAGGGTGACAGCAACCCTGGGAAATCAATACACTGTCTCACATGAGCCGATCACGAGCCAGCACAGTGTTCAGCACTTAACATCTGAATCTGCACATGCCAAAAATAATCAGGAAATTTCTTGTCAGGATGGTGGAATCTGATTTGTTCCAGAAAAGATGGCGACACTGAGCTCACATTCCTTACATCTTCAGTTAACAGACAGGCTGCTAATCCCAAGAGATAAACTATGTCAGATCTGATAAAGAAAAAAGGAAGTGTCCAAGGTATACCTGAGATGGGAATGACTCTGGACTGTACTGGTGGCCCTAATTAACAGCCACAGTTAGGTTACCCTAATTAACCAGTAAAACTGAAAAGGAGGAGTTAGAGCTAGAGAGGTGTAAGGGTAGAGAAAAGTCTAGGTGGTGGGCCATGAATAAGACAGAAGGACAAATTTAAAGTTGGAGAAAAGCCTATCTTTATTAGAACCCAGAGAAGTAGTCAGGATTATTGGGTCCATCAAAAGCCATGCTGGGCTTGAAACTCTAGATAATAACTCAGTGTTGTTCAGCTAGCAAGCCAGTGGTATTGTAGCCGCAATTAGGTAACTTCCAGTTAGCCTCAGTCCCTACCCTGATCATTTCCTGTCTGCCTCCCGTGCCACTGAAACCTGTTCGCAGGTCTGAAGGTTCTGTGCTCTACCAGGTTACAGACAAACATGTAGGCACACTAGTCCATGAAGAAAAACAAGTGTGTCTTGATTAAAGTTTTCCTGTTGTCATACCTTCAAATGAGGCTTTAACCAACAAAGGAACTGCTTTGCAGGAAGGATACTGACAGAAAGCTACGACACTCTTCCAGCCCAGTGAGATGGCCAGGTGACCACCATTAGGACTCAGGACCTGCCCCCAGAGAGCTGAGCTCCCAGAAAAGCCTCTAAAGAGTTCTCCCACCTGAGCCCACAGAGACAGAAAGGAGTCACTGACATCAGAGTTCACTGCCTGCCCTAAAAGAACCAAGCACCCAGAAAAAATATCCTTCCTGAGCCCATGGGCACTCAGACCCACAGGAGAGACAGGCTCCAGTCAGTGACAACAAGATCACCTATAAGCACAGATAATAAAATAGCAAGAGAAAAATGAAAGAATCTAAGCAATGGAAACCAAGACAACCTGACAACATCAAAACCCAGATCCCGCACCACAGCAAGTAGTGGATGGCCAAACACACTAGAAAAACAAGACTTAGACCTGAAATAAAACTTCATCATGATGATAAAGATCTTCAAGAAGCACATAAACAATTACAGGAGAATACACATAAACAAATAGAAGCCCTTAAGGAAACACAAAACAAACTCAAAGAACTACAGGAAAACACAACCAAACAGGTGAAGGAATTGAAAATGGAAATAGAAACAATAAAAAAATCAAAAAAGAGACAATCCTGGAGATGGAAAACCTAAGAAAGAAATCAGGAGTCATAGATGCAAGCATCACAAACAGACTACAAGAGATGGAAGAGAGGATCTCAGGGGCCAAAGACAACATAGAAAACATTGAAACAACAGTCAAAGAAAATGCAAAAGCCAAAAGGCTCCTAACCCAAAATATCCAGAAAATCCAAGAGATAATGAAAAAGACCAAACCTAAAGATGATAAGTGTAGAAGAAGAGGGTGAAGAATCCTAACTAGGAGACACAGTAAATATATTCAACAAAATCATGAAAGAAAACTTCCCTACTCTTAAGAATGAGATGACTATGAACAAATAAGAAGCCTAAAGAACTCCAAATATATTGGACCAGAAAAGAAACTCCTCCTGACACATAATAGTCAAAACACTGGATGTTCAAAACAAAGAAAGAATCCTAAAGGCTGTAAGGGGAAAAAAAAAAAAAAACAAGTAACATATAAAGGCAGACTAATCAGAATTACACCAGACTTCTCAAGAGAGAATATGAAAGCTAGAAGATCCTGAACAGACATCATACAGACCCTAAGAAAACACAAATGCTAGCCCAGGTCACTATATCCAGCAAAATCCTCAATTACCATAGATAGAGAAACCAAAATATTCCAGGACAAAAGCAAAATCACACAATATTTATCCACAAATCCAGCCCTACAGAGGATAATAGATGGAAAAAACCCAACACAAGGAAAGAAACTACAAACAAAGAAAAGAAAAAAAAAAATGAAACAACCATGACTATTCCTTAACATCAGTGGACTCAATTTCCCCCCCAAAAGACATAGACTATCAGACTGGACATGTAAACAGAATCCAGCATTTTGATGCATGCAGTAAACTCATCTTAGAGACAAAGACAGACACTGCCTCAGAGTAAAAGGCTGGGAAAAAAACCTTCCAAGCAAATGCAAAAACCAAAAAGCTCCTAACCCAAAACATCCAGGATATCCAGAACACAATGGGAAGTCCAAACATAAGAATAATAGGTGTATACATATACCAGATACTAAAGTTAAATCAGAATCAGATAAGTCATCTAAACTGTACCACAACACCTAAAGAAATAGAAGCAGACATCAAAAGCCTCCCAACCAAAAAAAAAAAAAAAAAAAAAAAAAGCCCAAGACCAGATGGGTTTAGTGGAGAATTCTGTCAGACTTTAATTGAAGACATAATACCAATACTCTCCAAACTATTCCACAAAATAGAAACATAAAGAAGAAGAAAGAGTACCCTCCTCATTTTTTGAAACCACAATTACACTCATACCTAAAAGACACAAAGACTCTACAAAGAAAGAGAACATCAGACCTATTTCCCTCGTGAGCACTGATGCAAAAATACTCAATAATTTCCTTGCAAAGTGAATCCAAGAACACATCAAAACAGTCATTCACCACGACCAAGTAACCTATATCTTAAGGATGCAAGGATGGTTCACTATATGGAAATTCATCAACATAATCCACTATAAAAACAAACTCAAAGGAAAAAAAATCACCTGATCCTCTCACTAGATGCTGAGAATACATTTGACAAAATTCAACACCCCTTCATGATGAAAGTCTTGGAAAGATCAGGAATCCAAGGACCATTCCTGAACATAATAAAAGCAATATATAGCAAACCAGTAGCCAACATCAAACTAAATGGAGAGAAACTTGAAGCAATCCCATTAAAATCAGAGACTAGACAAGGCTGCCCACTGTTCCTCTACCTATTCAGCATAGTACTGGAAGTCCTAGCCAGAGAAATTAGACAACAAAAGGAAGTCAAAGAGGTTCACATTGGAAAGGAAGAAGTTGAAATATCACTATTTGCAGATGATATGATAGTATACTTAAGTGCCCACAAATTTCACCAGAGAACCCCTACAGCTGATAAACAATTTAAGCAAAGTGGCTGGATAAAAAATAAACTCAAATAAAGCAACTCCCTTCCACTACTCAAAAGATAAACAGGCTGAGAAAGATATTAGAAAATCAACACCCTTTACAATATTCACAAAGACTATAAAATACCTTGGAGTGACCCTAACCAAGCAAGTGAAGGATCTGTATGACAAGAACTTCAAGACTCTGAAGAAGGAAATTGAAGAAGACCTCAGAGGATGGAAAGATCTCCCATGCTCATGGATTGGCAGGATCAACATTGTAAAAATGGCCATCTTGCCAAAAGCAATTTACAGATTTATTGAAATCCCCATCAAAATTCCAAGTCAATTTTTCATAGAGTTGGAAAGAGCAATTTGCAAATTCATCTGGAATAACAAAAAACCTAGAATATCGAAATCTGTTCTCAACAATAAAAGAACTTCCGGGGGAATCACCATCCCTGATCTCAAGCTACATTACAAAGCAACTGTGTTAAAAACCACATAGCCTTGGCACAGAGATAGGCAGGTAGATCAATGGAACTGAATTGAAGACCCAGAAATGAACCCTTACACATATGGACACTTGATCTTTGACAAAGGAGCTAAAAACATTCAATGGAAAAAGGACAGCATCTTCAACACATGGTGTTGGTTCAACTGGCAGTCATCATGCAGAAGAATGCAAAATGACCCTTTCTTATCTCCTTGTACAAAGCTCAAGTACAAGTGGATCAAAGATCTCCAAATAAAACCAGGTACAATGAAACTATTAGAATAGAAAGTGGGCAAGAACTTAGAACACATTGGCACAGGCGAAATTTTCCTGAACAGAACACCAGTGGCTTATGTTCTAAGATCAGAATCGACAAATGGGACCTCATGAAACTGCAAAGCTTCTGTAACACTGAGGACAATGTCAAGAAGACAAAATGACAGCCAACAGATTGGGAAAGGATCTTTACCAATCCTACCTCTGTTAGACTGCTAGTATCCCATATATACAAAGAACTCAAAGAAGTTAGACTCCAGAGAATCAGATAATCCTATTAAAATGGGGGTATAGAGCTAAACAATGAATTCTCAATTTAGGAATACTGAATGGCTGAGAAGCACCTAAAGAAATGCTCAACATCCCTAGTCATCAGGGAAATGCAAATCAAAACAACTCTGAGATTCCACCTCACACCAGTCAGAATGGCTAAGATCAAAAACTCAGGTGACAGCAGATGCTGGTGAGGATGTGGAGAAAGAGAAACATTCTTCTACTTTTGGTGAAATTGTAAGCTGGTACAACCACTCTGGAAACCAGTCTGGCAGTTCCCCAAAAAACTGAAGATAGTACTTCCTGAGGATCCAGCTCTCCACTTC
Source organism: Micromys minutus (assembly GCF_963924665.1). Taxonomy (NCBI): domain Eukaryota; kingdom Metazoa; phylum Chordata; class Mammalia; order Rodentia; family Muridae; genus Micromys; species Micromys minutus. The sequence goes on along the minus strand of NC_137984.1, from coordinate 56,407,509 downwards.
TGGACATGTATCCCAAAGATGCTTCAACATATATCAAGGAAACATGTTTTACCATATTTATAGCAGCCTTTTTTTTTTCCTGATTAGAAATAGGTTTTTTTTAACAACTTTATTTTACAAAACAAAGATAAATGTACAGATTTTGAGCATTTTTGCATAAAATTATAGGATACATTTTTGTCAGTACTTTTTTTCAGATTTTAAAATAATTTTTAAATAAAACTGTATGAATATATTTTTAGTCAATATTTGATATTTTTAAAGGTTTGATAGAATGCATTGAAAACTTAATAGTTACAATGAGCATAAAGTACATGTAAAAAATGTAACATGGAAATAGTCAAAGTTTTCTTGTTGTATTAAGATTTTTGTTTTGTTTCGTTTTGTTTTGTTTTATTTCTTGGACTTCATATAGTCAGTGAGTTGGGCCAGTGCGAGCCTCTGAGGTTAGCATCCCATTATCAGTGACTGCATATTATGTCTGTTCTTTTGTGACTCGGTTATCTCACTCAGAATGATATTCTCTAGATGCAGCCATTTTCTTAAGAATTTGGTTAAGTCATTGTTTCTGGTGGCTGAGTAGTATTCCATTGTGTAAATGTACCACAATTTTTGTATTCATTCACCTTCTGAAGGACATCTGGGTCCTTTCCAGCTTCTGGCTATTATAAATAGAGCTTCTATGAACATTGTGGTGCATATATCTTTGTTGTGTACTAAGGTGCCTCTGGGGTATATGCCCAGAAGTGGAACAGCTGGGTCTTCAGGTAGTATTATGTCCAATTTTCTGAGGTATCGCCAGACTGATTTCCAGAGTGGTTGTATTAGTTAGCAACCCCACCAACAGTGGAGAAGGGTTCCTCTTTCTCCGCGGCCTCACCAGCATCTGTTGTCATCTGAGTTTTGGATCTTGGCCAATCTGACTGGTGTGAGGTGGAATCTCAGGGTTGTTTTGATTTGCATTTCCCTGATGGCTAAGAATGTCGAGCACTTCCTCAGATATTTCTCAGCCATTCGATATTCCTCAACTGAGAACATTTTGTTTAGCTCTGTACTCCATTTTTAATAGGGTTATTTGATTCTCTGGTGTCTAGCTTTTTGAGTTCTTTGTATACCTTGGATTTTAGGCCTCTATCTGATGTGGAGTTGGTAAAAATCTTTTCCCATTCTGTTGGCTGCCGTTTTGTTTTCTTTGACAATGTCCTTAGCCTTACAGAAACTTTGCAATCTCATTAAGTCCAATTTGTTAATCTTTGACCTTAGAGCTTGAGCCATTAATGTTTTGTTCAGAAATTTTTTTCCTGTGCCTATGTGTTCTAAAGTTTTCCCTACTTTCTCATCTAATAGTTTCAGTGTATCTGGTTTAATGTGGAGATCTTTGATCCACTTACACTTGAGCTTTGTACAAGGAGATAATAAAGGGTCTATTTTCATTCTTTTGCATGTTGAGTGCCAGTTGTACCAGCACCATTTGTTGAATAGGCTGTCCTTTTTCCATTGAATGTTTACAGCTCCTTTGATAAAAATCAGGTGACCATATATGTGAGGGCTCATTTCTGGATCTTCTATTCTATTCCATTGATCCACATGCCTATTTCTGTACCAGTACCATGCAGTTTTCAGCACAATTGCCTTGTAGTATAGCTTGAGGTAAGGGATACTGATTCCCGCAGATGTTTTCTTGTTGTTGAGGATAGATTTTGCTATTTTAGGTCTTTTGTTGTTCCATATGAAATTGCACATTGATCTTTCCAACTCCATGAAGAACTGTGTTGAAATTTTGATGGGGATTGCGTTGAATCTGTAGATTGCTTTTAGTAGGATGGCCATTTTTAAAATGTTGACCTTTCCAATCCATGAGCAAGGGAGATCTTTCCATTTTCTGAGATTCTCCTCAATTTCCTTCTTTAGAGGTTTGAAGTTCTTGTCGTATAGGTCCTTCACTTGATTAGTTAGAGTCACACCAAGGTATTTCATAGTTTTTGTGACAATTGTGAAGGGTACCTTTTCCCTAATTTCTTTCTCCACATGTTTGTCTTTTGAGTATAGGAAGGCTACTGATTTGTTTGAGTTGATTTTGTATCCAGCTACTTTGCTGAACTTGTTTATCAGCTGTAGGAGTTCTCTGGTGGAGTTTTTGGGGTAACTTAGGTACACTATCATGTCATCGGCAAAGAGTGATGTTTTTATCTCTTCCTTTCCGATTTGTATCCCCTTAATCTCCTTTTGCTGTCTAATTGCTCCAGCCAGGACTTCCAGTACTATGTTGAATAGGTAGGGGGAGAGTGGGCAGCCTTGTCGAGTCCCTGATTTTAGTGGGATTGCTTCAAGTTTCCCACCATTAAATTTGATGTTGGCTGTTGGTTTGCTGTATATTGCTTTTATTATGTTTAAGTATGGACCTTGGATTCCTGTTCTTCCCAGGACTTTTAACATGAAGGAATGTTGAATTTTGTCAAATGCTTTCTCAGCATCTAGTGAGATGACCATGTGATTTTGTTCTTTGAGTTTGTTTATATGGTGGATTACATTGATGGATTTCCTTATATTAAACCATCCCTGCATCCCAGGAATGAAGCCTACTTGGTCATGATGAATGATCGTTTTGATGTGTTCTTGGATTCGGTTTGCAAGGATTTTGTTGAGTATTTTTGCGTCAATGTTCATAAGTGAGATTGGTCTGAAGTTCTCTTTCCTTGTAGGGTCTTTGTGTGGTTTAGATACGAGGGTTATTGTAGCCTCAAAAAATGAGTTGGGTAGCATTCCATTTGATTCTATCTTTTGAAATAGTTTGGAGAGTATTGGTGTCATATCCACAATAAATGTCTGAAAAAATTCTGCACTGAACCCATCTGGACCTGGGCTTTTTTTGGATGGGAGGCTTTTGATGACTTCTTCTATTTCTTTAGGTGTTATAGGGTTATTTAGATGGTTTACTTGGTCCTGGATTAACTTTGGGATCTTGTATCTGTCTTGAAATTCGTCCATTTCCTCCAGATTTTTCAATTTTTTGGAGTATAAGTTTTTGTAGTAGGATCTGATGATTTCTTGAATTTCCTCAGTTTCAGTTGTTATGTCTCCACTTTCCTTTCTGATTTTGTTAATTTGTATACTCTCTCTTTGCCCTCTTGTTAGTCTGGCTAGGGATTTATCAATCTTGTTGATTTTCTCAAAGAACCAACTCTTGGTTTTGTTGATTTTTTCAATGGTTCTTTTTGTTTCTATTTGGTCTATCTGCCCTAATTTGGATTATTTCTTGCCGTCTACTTTTCTTGAGTATATCTGCTTCCTTTTGTTCTAGACCTTCTAGCTGTGCTGTCAGGTTGCTGATTTAAGCTCTCTCCAGTTTCTTTTTGGAAGCACTTAGGGCTATGAGTTTTCCTCTCAGTACTGCTTTCATTGCATCCCATAGGTTTGGGTATGTTGTGATTTTGTTTTCGTTGAATTCTAGAAAGTCCTTAATTTCTTTCTTTATTTCTTTTTTGGCCCTGCTATCATTTAACAGAGCGTTGTTAATTTCCATATGTATGTAGGCTTTTTGTTGTCTTTGTTGTTGTTAAAGACCAGCAGTAGACCATGGTGATCTGAGAGGATGCATGGGAGTATTTCAATCTTCTTATATCGATTGAGGCTCATTCTTTGTCCAATTATGTGGTCAATTTTTGAGAAGGTGCCATGGGGTGCTGAGAAGAAGGTGTTTTCTTTTACTTTAGGATGATATGTTCTGTATATATCTATTAATTCTAGTTGGTTCAAAGTCTCTGCTAGTTTTGCAGTGTCCTTGTTCAGTTTCTGTTTCCATGACCTGTCCATTCGTGAGAGTGGGGTATTAAAGTCTCCCACTATTATTGTGTGGGGTGAAATGTATTTTTTGAGCTTTAGTAGGGTTTCTTTTATGATTGTGGGTGCTTTTTTATTTGGAGCATATATGTTAAGAATTGAGAGTTCCTCCTGACAGATTTCCCCGGTAATGAGTAAAAAGTGTCCTTCCTTATCTTTTTTGATAACTTTTGGTTGGAAATTTACTTTATTCGATATTAGAATAGCCACTAAAGCTTGCTTCTTGGGGCTGTTTGCTTGGAAGTTTTTTCCCACCCTTTTACTCTGAGATAGTGTCTGTCTTTGTCTCTGAGATGAGTTTCCTGTATGCAGTAAAAGACTGGATTTTGTTTATGTGTCCAGTCTGATAGCCTATGTCTCTTTATTGGGGAGTTTAGTCCATTTATGTTAATAGATATCAAGGAATAGTTGTTTCTGTTTCCTGCCATTATTGCTTTTGTGGGTTGAGTTTTGTCTGTGTCTTTTTCTTCTTTTAGTTTTCTTGTTTAGGAGTTTTCTTGTTTTCACTAGCCTGTATTTTCCCTCATTGTATTGGGTTTTCCACCTATAATTCATTGTAGTGCTGGGTGTTTGGTCAGATATTGTGTAAATTTTGATTTGTCTTGAAATATCTTCATCTCTCCATCTATGGTGATTGATAGTTTTGCTGGGTATAGCAGCTTGGGCTGGCACTTGTGCTCTCTTAGGGTGTGCAGATGTCTGTCCAGGCTCTTCTAGCTTTCATAGTCTCTGTTGAGAAATCGGGTGTGATTCTGATTGGCCTGCCTTTATATATTACCTGACTTTTCCCCTTACTGCTTTTAGTATTCTTTCTTTGCTTTGCACACTTGGTGTTTTGACTATTATGTGTTGGGAGGAATTTCTTTTCTGGTCCATCCTATTTGGAGTTCTGAAGGCTTCTTTTATGCTCGTGGTTATCTCATTCTTGAGGGTAGGGAAGTTTTCTTCTAAGATTATGTTGAAGATATTTACTGTGCCTCTTAGTTGATACTCTTCTTCCTCTTCTATTCCTATTATCCTTAGGTTCGGTCTTCTCATTGTGTCCTGGATTTTCTGGACATTTTGGGTTAGGAGCTTTTTGTTTTTTGCATCTTCTCTGGCTTTTTTGTCTATGTTTACAATGTTGTCTTCTGCCCCCGAAATTCTCTCTTCCATCTCTTGTAGTCTATTGGAAAAGCTTGCTTCTGTGACTTTTGATTTCTTTTTTAGGTATTCTACCTCTAGGGTTATCTCTTTTAGTGTTTTCTTTATTGTGTCAATTTCTGTTTTAAATTCCCTCATCTCTTTGGTTCTGTTTTCCTCTAGTTCTTTGAGTTCTTTGAGTGTTTTTTTTTTGTTTCCTCTTTAAAAGCATCTGAAGATTTTTGCTTTTCCTCCCGTACTTGTTTAAATATCTCTATCAGCATCTTGAGGTATGACTTCAGGTCTGTGTCTTCTTTTTCTGGAGTGTTTGGCATTCCAATGTTTGCTGTTATGGGAGAGCTGGGTTTTGGTATTGCCAGGTTGTCTTGGTTTCCTTGGGACATACTCTTTCACTTTCCTCTTGCCATCTTGTTGTCAGTGATATGTTCTTGCCTTTCCCTTGTATCTGGTCTGTGTCCCTGGATCTCCACTGATCCAGGTCGCAGATGGGCCGAGCCCTGTTCTGTGCCCTGAGGTCGCCTCAGGGTGGAAACAGAAGTTCCAAAGTTGTGTTCCTGGTCCCAGTCTTTAAGCCTTTAGGAGCTGCTGCTGGGAGGGGGGCAGGTGGGCTGGGCCCTGTTCTGTGCCCTGAAGTCACTGCTGGGTGGAAACAGAAGTTCCAAAGTTGTGTTCCTGGTCCCTGGATCAGGCAGGCCTGGGGGTGCGCTTACCGTGTGCACTCCACAGAGATCTCTCTGCTTCCAGGCTGCTCAGATCTCCTACTCATCAATCTTTAAAGCTTTAGGAGCTGCTGATCCGAGTGTCCAATGGGCTGCGCCCTGTTCTGCACCTTGAAGTCGCCAGCAGCCTTATTTTTAATAGCCAGAAGCTGGAAAGAACCCAGATGTTCTTCAACAGAGGAATGGGTACAGAAAGTGTGGTAAATTTACACAATTGTGTACTACCCAGCTATTAGAAATCATGACTTCATGAAATTCCTAGGCAAAAAGATGGAACTAGAGACTATCATCCTGAGTGAGGTAACCCAGTCACAAAAGAACACACATGGTATGCACTCACTGATAAGTGTATACCAGCCCCAGAAAGCTCTGAATACCAAGAAACAATCCACAGACATTATGAAGATCAAAAAGAAGGGAGGCCAAAATGGGGATGCCTCAGTCCTTCTTAGAAGGAAGAACAAAACTCTCACGAGAAGAAATTCAAGGTCAAATAGAGAAACAGGGATCGAAGAAAAGATCATTCAGAGGTTGCCTCACCTGGCGATCCACCCACCACATATGCAGCCATCAAATCCAAGCACTATAGCTGATGTCAAGAAGTATTTACTGGCAGGAACCAGAGAGAGATATCTCCTTGGGGACTATGTCAGAGTCATATAGATACAGCTGAGTATGCTTATAGCTAACCATCGGACTGAACATGGGGTTCCCAATGAAGGTGCTAAAGAAAGGAATGAAGGAGCTGGAAGGTGTTGCAACATGGGATGAACAACATTATCAACAACCAAATTCCCTCAAACTCCCATGGACTAAAACACCAACCTTTGAGCACACATTGAGAGACCTTTTGATCCAGTTGCATGTGTAGCTGAAGATATCAGTGTCTGGCATCAATGTGAGAAGAGGTTTTTGGTCCAGGAAGGGCATGTTTTCCCAGTGTAGAGGAATGCCAAAGCAACAGGGTGGAGAGGGGGTTCGGAAGGGAGTGCACCTCTGTGAAGACAAAAGGATGGGGAGGTGAGATGGGAGTGGGGCAGGGTAAAGAGATAACATCTCAAAGGTAAATACAAAGTATCTAATTTTTAAAAATGAGAATAACAACAACAACAAGAAAAAGGAAGCTAAGATAAGGCTAGCCCTGGGAGACTTGTATGATCAGTTGGGCTGATCCACAGGGTCACAAATTACCATTTGAACATGGATTCCAAATGCTTCAAGAACCAAGATGTGTACCAGACACTAACTTCTGCAACAAATCTCTGGGGGGGGGGGGGATTTAATACTTGCTGAACATTGAAGATAAAACTACAACTAAAGAGAATAGTGAATAAAACTGACATTGGGCACCTGTTCGTGCACAATCAGAGTCATTGCCATGAATCTCCTGGTCCTTCTAAGTTCTGTGGGGTAACTAGAGAAGACATAGCCACTAAAGGCAGGACTGGGGAAGACAACTCAGTGTCGACCAAGGATCTTGCTAGAGAACAGGTTATGCATTTTAGCTATGATTACAAGAGAATAATACTCTAGAAGAAAGACAAGCTATGGTGAGGACAAAGAGAATGTTGGCTCATTCGTAGTCTTCCAGTGAGGAAGAAAAAAAAGAATAAGAGAGAAGGCAATGACTCAGAGAAGAAGGGAGTCTCTGCTTTGCAAGTAACTAGGAAGGAGGGGGACTTTTCTGAGACATAAGGCCTTAAAGTCACACCAGCACATATGTCATCTATCTGAAATGTACTAAGTAAAGATCTCTCTCTCTCTCTCTCTCTCTCTCTCTCTCTCTCTCTCTCTCTCTCTCTCTCTCTCTCTCCCTCTCCCTCTCCCTCTCCCTCTCCCTCTCCCTCCCCCTTCCATCTCCCCTTCCCCCTTTCTCCTCCCTCCCCCTCCTCTCTCTCTCCATAGTTCAAAGGAGAAGGAAGCCATGGTGTCATCTTCTTCCTCTACAGCCTGGTCCTCTCCAGAACTTTTGAGAGGTAAATGTTACAAATCCATTTGTAAGCATCACCTACAGCATTGGGATCATGTAGATGTGGACTCTTGGATGGGAAAATGTCCTCATCCCATATTTTATTCACTGCTAATTCTTCCACCAGAATGCCTTTTTCTTTCGTAGTTGTCTAATTGCTGTCTATGCTATGTGAAGTTCTATTCTTGGCACCATGGAAAGTATGAGGATCTGATCTTCTCAGGGTTTCACTCTGGAAAAGATAATATATGTGCCCAGAAACACTGGATGAAACCAGGCAGCACCTGATATCTCATAGTGGTATAGATATAATGAGTCTTGGTGGACTGAGAAGGAAGGATCCTACAGTATGCACAGGAACATAGAAGAGGTAGGCTCTTTTCTGAACTCCAAGAGAGAGGCAAGATTTTGAGAATCAAAGAAGGGTAGGAGCTCCTAGAAAAAAAGAATACCAGACCCTAAATAGTGCTGATGAAAATTCGTCTTTGATGACAATCATATTTGTATGGGCTATGCTGTTATTTGGTTAGCAAGTTTACTTAATTCAACATGTATTTTAGGTGTAGACCTGCTTCTAAACACTAGTATTCAAATTCTTTAAGTCATTTGCTGTGATAAAAATGTAGTAGCTGGGCCTACACAGGCCTGTAAACCATTTAGGAGGCAGAGTCAGGGGGATGACAAATTCAAGGTCTGCCTGAGTTACAGGGTGAGTTTAAGGCCAGACTGAGCTACTTAGTATGATTTAATTCAATGAACAGAGTGAAGTGGGGTCTATTGAGCTTGCAAGAAGTATCAGCAGGCTAAAGACATTTGTTATCAAGCCTTTAGACCTGAGTGTGAGACCACAGAACCCGGAGTATGAGAGAGAACAGAGTCCCAAGTTATCTTCTGACTTCCATTAGCTGTGTTATGGTTTCTTCAAAATAAGATCAGGAATGTAGCTCAGTAATAGAGCACTTGACTGACATGTATGAAGTTGAGCCCTAAGTATAATAACCCAAACCATATATTTGAATACTGTCACTATAAACTCTGGATCTCTTTCTCTGTCTGTCTGTCTGTCTGTCTGTCTGTCTGTCTGTCTGTCTGTCTCTGTGTGTGTGTGTGTCTCTCTCTGTGTCTCTGTCTCTTTGTCTCTCTCTGTTTCTCTCTCTCTCTCTCTGTGTGTGTGTATGTGTGTGTGTTGTGTAGTATGCACACATGCATGCCATGCATGCTGAGCTTAGAACACAGGACCTTACAAACACTAGGCGAGTTCTACTGCTGAGCTACAATGCCCAGACCTTTAAAACTGTCTCATTTTCATTTGTTAAGAAATGTTCTTGCTAAATTGTCCATGTTGACCTCATGTTTGCTATTACCCTGCCTCCACCTCCCACATTGGTAGGGTTATAGCACATACTGTACCACCACGCTTAGCTATAAGTGCTCAGATCTATACCACTTTCTCTACTGCTGCACTTTGAAGACCACTATCCTCAGCTACATATTCTTACCAAATCCTTAGGTGTCACATAGAAGGCATGCCCTCCAGTCTCATAAATAATTTGACTCAGGAATATGTACTGTCTCCATCTCAGGATGCTCTACAGTTGACAACAGGAGTCACAGGCCACGTTATATGGTCAAGGGTTGGAACCTCTAGTCTCTGATCTTTAAGCCAAGAAATGAGGTTGCAGCCACTCTGGTGAGCACTTAATAAGTTTGTTCAGGCCTACTTTAAGCCAACACTCTCTCGTATGTGGTCATGTGTGAGCACTGTCAGTCAAACATCTGTCAGAGGATAAGCTCTCTATTGAGGCCAGCGTCTGTCACGAGTATACATAGGGGCTGCTGTGTGCTCTGTCTGTGTCTTCATCCCCCCCTTTACCACTTATCCTTTACCTTACCATCCAAAGCATAGCTTCCCCATCATCCCTGCACAGGTCCTAGTCCTACGAGATGTAGAGACATGAATGACACGTGCAATGGGCTTGTGACCAATCCCTGGTAGCATCACTGTTGCTGGCCAGACGCTGACAGGCATCTTGTTCTGCAGGCTTCAGAAAGACCTGGGTACTGCCACTCCTCTCTTGCAGTCTCAAGCTGGAGGTGTCTTGTGCAGGCAGGTAGGTGGGAAGACTTGGCATTTCTTTTGTAGACTCTGAAGCAGGCTTGTCTTCTAAGGAAGTCCACCTTCTCTTTGGACAGAACTTTCTCCTGATCACACTGTCTTTGAAAGATAAAGTCTGATTGCCAGAACCTAGTCTTCACTGTTCTTCCCAGAGTAACCCTGAAAACCTGAGATCTGGGGAACAGAAGACTCCCTGATATATGGCAGGAACACACAGCATAAAATAATTTAGCTCCATGCTTTCTAGTGCTTCCTAACTTACAACAGTGGAAGCCCACATTATGACAACATAAAAGAAGAAAAGCCAAATGACAGTACTTTCCTCCTATTAATTTCATCACACACATATGCTTTTCCAGAGCTCTGTTGGTATAACTGTAGTAAAAAAAAAAAAAAAAAAAAAAAAAAAAAACAAAAAAAAACGTTACCAATAAAAACCGAACAAAACAAACAAACTGAGCATTTAAAATGCTGTGTTTGCCTTTCTGTGCTGAGGGTGGGATTTAGGCCCTTGGACCCGGCAGGCCTACTGACATCCCCGGCCATTTCTGTAATATTTTTTAAAAGAAAAAAAGTCTTCATTACATTGCTACCTAAGATAAATATTAATGAAATGTCCAATCTAGGCAGTTCTAAACATGATCTTGACTGGAAGAGCAAGTCCAAATGTCTTCAATGGCTATGGGAAAGGAAGGTCTGAGGAAACATTACATGGGGTCCTGACCCGCAGTGATGTTGGCTACTTGCAGTGGAGTAAGGACACTTCTGAGGGTGACCGACTCTCACAGGTTAGTGTGTCTTAGCTCTTAACTCTCTAACCAGAATGCATGTATTTTTGCCATTTTTAAAAGTTTCTATTTCGATGAAATACTGAGCCTTCTATTCCTTTTGGTGCCATTGGTATGCCTCCCTCCCATCTCTGTCTCTCTCTGCCTCTGTCTCTCTCTATTTCTCTTTGTGTGTCTCTGTCTCTGTCTGTCTCACACACATACACACTCAGGGTCTAAGTGAAAACATCCAAGTCTGTGTTTTTTTCATACTGTATTTTACATATCTTAATACCTACAAAGTATATGTAAAACAAGAACCACGTGTGAAAACATTTACTGAAAACAATATTTGAAATACCCAGATGCGTGGAAGTTTCCTTTTACGCCGTGGTAGCCACAGCCTCCTCTGAAATACCTGGAGCAGCAGCCATGCCCCAGTCCTTTACTTATGCAAATGAGTGAGCACATCCTTTCTGTTCCTGAACACTTTAAAGATGTAGAATGGGGCCTCCAATTCTGATATATCTCTCACGAAGATTTTCAGCTCAGGGGATAAACAACTTCTGATCGACAGAAAGCAAACAATATACAAGCAGAGAACATGGACCAGAAAGTAAAGGAGCAAACAATCTCCCCAAACCATGAACCAAAGTTTCCTAGAGGCTTTTGTCCTGGCATTTGGGAGAGAAAAGGCCACTCCACTCCGTGGGAAGCACCACTTCTCTGGTGTAGCCTTGGCACCTGGAAGGTAGCTCACTCTGATGGAGGCCCCCTTTCTTGTCCCTCCTAACCCTGGGAAAAGCAAGGGCCCTTCTAGGCCCCTATCCTGTGTGCCAGTTCTCCTGTTCTAGCCAGATACCCTTCATGTGCACAGACTTTCTCACAAGGTGTGTTTTAAGTCTACACCCTCGCCTACCTCTCTGCCTGTGTCTAGATACATGTGTGTTATTCACAAACACAGCATCTCGTCCATGTGTCTGGTTGATATCAAGAAAATAGCACCAGGCCATGGCAGGCTGCTCACTTTTATGCACAAATGTGTTGTGAAAGTTTTCTCATTTTTCCTTAAGTGTATAATCCAGGTCCATCAGACAAAATATGAGAAGTATCAGAAAAACTAAGAGGAATTAGCCCAATCCTGTTATCCAGGGGTCTGTGTTTTCAGACACGATCCCTTCTCCTCTCCATTGCCATGTTACTCTCCTAGAACCCTTTTTTGCATTTATCTTTCTATACTAGTGAGATTCTGGCCATTAGTGAATTCAATGGCTGCAAAGATCCCACAACATGAATAATAAAGACTAAATGTTGGTATAGCGTAGATGAGGACAGATGGATTGTGATCATAAAATCCCTAATCACATTTTCTAGACATTTGGGGGTTTATTTTGGACTTTACTATGCTTGATAAAGAGAACTCAGGCATGAGTAAGGGTTATTTTTACAATAGAGGTGACAAGAATTTTAGTGCTTCATCTATTATTACCAAGTTCTTTCGCAAAATCGTAGGGCGGTTTATAAGCTGGGCCACGCCCCTACATCATCTGTCCTATTACTGATGCTTCCCCTTAAATCAACTCTACTTCAAGGTTGTTTTTAACCTGTATTGCAGCGGTGATATAAACCAAGCAATTGCTTTTCTCTTGTATACAGCTAAATAAATGTTCATTTTAAAAGTTTTTCCCATGCCACTGACCTCCGAGCCACAGGCCAGCAGTGGGCAATCCCTCCTGTGTTTGGAGGCCTTGCTACAAAGGCCAGAAACTCTATAGTGACAGAAAATAATCCTACCCTGAACTCCATAGACACTGGAGACCTCAGCAGGGACAAGACCTGCCCAGCCACTTACCCTGAGCTGATGACTGCTGAGTCTCTCCTGACCTCTAAGCAACAGGAAAGGCCTGAAGCAAACAGAATCATGACTCTTAATCCCCACGGAAGGCCAGGCTGCCCTCGGCACATACAAGGCTTGTGGCAGAACACAAGCAGCAGCATTCTAATGAGTCAGTTAGCCAGGGTCACTCCAGCACAGTCAGAGGATCTGTGTCCAGATACAACACTGAGTAGACCACACATGGTTCTCAGCCTTTCTAATACTATATATACCCTTTAATACAGTTCCTCATGTTGTGACAACTCCCAACCATTCACTTTTTGTTGTTGTTTTTATTTCATAACTATAATCTTGCTACTGTTACAGATCATAAGGTAAATATCTGTGTTTTCCGATGCCCTTAAATGCACCCTGTCTTAGTCAGGGTTTCTATTTCTGCACAAACATCATGACCAAGAAGCAAGTTGGGGAGTTAATGGTTTATTCAGCTTACACTTCCACATTGCTGTTCATCACCAAAGCAAGTTAGGACTGGAACTCAAGCAGGTCAGGAAGCAGGAGCTGATGAAGAAGCCATGGAGGGATGTCGCTTACTGGCTTGCTTCCCATGGCTTGCTCAGCCTGCTTTCTTATAGAACCCAGGTCTACCAGCCCAGGGATGGCTCCACCCACAATGGGCTGGGCCAGGGATGGCACCACCCACAATGAGCTGGGCCCTCCCCCCTTCATCACTAGTTGAGAAAATTCCTTTCAGGTGGATCTCATGAAGGCATTTCTTCAACTGAGGCTCCTTTCTCTGTGATAACTTTAGCTTGTGTCAAGTTGACACAAAAACTAGCCAATGCACACCCCATGGAAGAGCCATTTGACCCCCCACAAAGGGTCATGACCCACAGGCTGAGAATCACATGATAAATGCTGGTTAGCGATGACATCAACCTAGTTGCATACTAAACTCACTCAGAAAGCTCCAGGAACTCTCTGCCTGGAGACATTATCAGCTGCATAAGTAAAGCACCCATATTGTCAAACAGAGCTACACGTTAAGTTTTTAACAAGAGTCACTGCTTTTTCATTTTGCATGGGGTCCTAAAAATGAAAGGCCATTTAATGTTACTTTATCTTCCAAATAATCTTACTTTATCTTCAGAACACTAGATGCTTGACCTGAAAATTTACAAGTGATCCTAATGGTCAATGAGGGCTAGACACGTCTGTCCCAAGTAAGACTTCTTAGCTTCGAACACTGTGAGTACCTGTCAATCAATGGTTGTGGGGCTATACTGTATGCTGCAAGCTATTGGGTAGCACCCACTAGATGCACGTCACCACCAACCAGCAAGACAATCCAAAACATTCGTAGACATTTCCAAATGTTCCTACTGGGTGGTGAGGACAAACTTGTTTGTCCCTAGAAAAAATTGCTATTCTAAAGGAAGGATAAAATTAAATAAACTACTTTGACTCCGTGAATCCACAGTGAGAGGAACTGAGGAACCAGATATTATTTACAGAACCTACAGGAGTCAGCACACCCTGTCTCATTGGACGTCCTTTTGTTCTCTGGTGACATTTGCCAGGCTTTGGGGGCAAACCGCAGGCCTTATCTGAGGCTAAAATTGAACAGGTGTTTGCAAAGAAAGTGCTCTGAAGAAAAGAACCACATCAGAGAAAATGCTACCACGAAGGCGTGGGGCACATCAGAGTCAAGGATTCACAGGAACTGGCACTAAACTATGCTCTAAAGAAAATTACCTGGAAAGCCTAAAATATCCTCTAATCGGAAGAGGATGTTTGCAAGGAACTTAAAGACAGTTGAGAGCCCAGAGCACGTGTGGAAAAATGGGAGCTTTCCTGCTGGGGGGAGGACTTGTGGGAGACCATGGGGGGGGGGAGATCAGCCAAAAGCTTGCTGGCCAATTGGAAGTAGGGCAGAGGCTAGAGACTGCCTGGGGTCACTTTAAAAATCTACATAGAAATCAAATCTAAAATGCTTCCAGCTTTTGGGAAAGTGACTAATGTGGCTTTTCATCCTTCTTTCTTGGACTCAGAGCTCTCTCCCCAGGGAGATGTCTGTGAATGTGCCCTCGGTGAAAATTGCCAGAAATTGTACACTAATGGCTTGAAACCCTGAGGACGTTTATGATGATGTTGCTGTCATGCACTCAGAGTTTGTTTTTTTTTTTTTTTTTTTTTTTTTTTTTTAATGTATTATGGAACAGCTACAGGCAGACATTTGTCTTACTTAAGCGTCTGAACCATGGATATATAAAATATATAAAATATACAGAGACACAGTGGATTTCATGTGAGGGTTTTTAACTCTTTCTATACCCTCCTGCTACATCAGGACAAAAGCAGGTCTCAGCTCATATTCCATTGACTTGATTTTGCACTCACACTACTCATGAGAGACGGCACTTCGATGTCACCGTAGTGTTGACAGCTGTGGGCAGAGAGTACCCACCCTTGCCAGACTCTCTACCAGCAATGGATACTAGCAGTGATGTCTTATTTTACTAATGACTCAAAGCTACAATCTTAAACCCAGTTTGTCACTCGGTCATTAAGTTAAGAGATTAGAAAGGCCAGCAGGAGGGAGAGGAACTTGCCCAAAGCCTCAATAGTTCCATGTCAGAGGAGGATTTGAACCCTGTTCTAGCTATGGTCTAAGCTCACAGTCTCTGCTGTGATTCTTAGTCATTTCCAATAAATTATAAATATATAAACACTGGTTCTTGGAATTATGTGCTATAATTAGCACTTTACAATCAACTATAAATGCAAATTGATCTAACACAACCTTTAGTATTTGTTCCAGATGTACTGTTGTGCTTTCTAACATTTAGGCACCAACAAGGATTGTCTGGTTTGGACTTTGGTTTTGGGTTTTTTTTTAGGCCAGGTTGGCCTTGAATTCACAGAGAGTCACTTGCCTCTGCTTCCTAAGTGCTGGGATTAAAGGCTTGTACTACCATTGCCTAGCATAGGGTTTTGGTGTGTGACAGTTGAGTAGTTTAACAGCAGATCTGTTATGAGCTTATGTTGATACTTGCTCAGATGCTTTCTAAAGCGTTTGCCCCCGTTCCGTTCCTACAAAGGCAGATTGTGTCTGTCAGGTACCCGCATTCTTCACCTTTATTGGAATAAACTCCATGGTACCTAGATGTACTGTACAGGTACCATTGTGCTGGCCGCAGGGGATTCTGAAGTCAAGTATTTCACAGCATCCTATTCTGAATAAAAACACCTCACAGAGCAGACATTTGCTTGAGACAGCAAACGAGAAGGCTTCGGATGCTGCGTGGCTGTAGAGCCTCTGTAGTTCTGCCTTTGTCTTCCCAAGTCAGTCTTCTCTTACTTTGTGACAAAACTAGAGACTGCAGAAAACACACACATTTTTCTGCCCCAGTGTCACAGCTCAGAGGGTGAGCTTTGTCAGGTGACTTGGCATGCCCCCAGAGCCTACCAGACTGACAGTTTCTGCAGGAAGCAGCCAGCTACCCATGAAGCCTCCCTGTTACTTTTCTATTTGAAGGTACAGGTTTGAGTGTGAGGCTCTAATACCTAAGTGAGAACATAAAGAAGTTTGAGTCTAACACCATCTGGAAAGCCGTAGGAGGTGCGTATTATCATCACACCTGCCAGTGGGAGGAAAAATCAACTCCGATTTTTAGAAGGGAATGAAGTCATTTAGGTCTTGCCAGAATCGTTCCCACGGCAGCCCTGGCAGTGCCTCCTTCCGTCCCAGTGGTACCCTCTGCTCTCCACACATCTGATGAGGAGAAACCCAGACTTGAAAACACCTACTGAGGTGGCGCTCACTGCACTCCGCCACTAAGTCACCAAGGTTACACCTCGCAAGCATGATCCGATTTGTCTTTACAACATACCTGCAAACTCTGCCAGAAACGTTACATTAACTGTGTGTTCCAGGTGGCAGAGAGGAAAGCCACACCATTAACAGTGCTGGAACTGTCACCAGGGCTCGATGAAGAAAGCATCACGTTCCCTATACCTTTCCCCCACCCTGGTTATCAGCCTGAGGCCCTGGGACTTGCAATACTAACCTCATTATGCAAAGATGCTTCCTAAGTACTGTTGTACCAGCAGCAAGAGAAAGAAAATCTACATCAACTCACTATCTGCGCTGGAGATGGACTTTGTGGCCATCTTTGCTGTCCTTACCATTTTACATTGGCTTAAAGAAATGTATCTTATGATACAGAGATTTCTGTTGCTGTGGGTAACCCTGAAACAACTGGGCTTATTACACAATACATGAACCTAAGAAGAAAGGTATTTTATTTATAGCACCACTGTATCATAATTTAATTTCCCGTTTACCATGGCAACGTGCACAAGTTCAGAATTGGTGGAATCTCACCAATAAAATATATTTAGAATCCTGCAAAGGGGGAGGAGGTTGGTAAACCACGGCTGTCTACCCAAAGACAGTTAAAGTGCTTAAAGGAGACATGGCGGGCAAATGGTAATGTGCTGTGCCGAAAGGGGGAACCGGAGCTGGGGTGAAAGCTGACAGGATTCAACCAGAAGGTGCTTTGTTTTATTTTTGCAAGATTTACTGTTTTCAAACTTGAGGGTCACACCTTTGCCTCAAGCCAGGTTCAGCCACCTGTCCTCAGTAATCCAGGTAAAAGAGTTAAATTAACAGTGGAAAACACAAAAGGGAGATTTGTTCAATGTGGTCACATTGGAAAGATAGCCAGAGAGATCCAGCAACTCCCCTAAACTCATCCTGAAGTGAGAGCAAAGTTTAATCAGTGGGTCAAGGATGCGCACATCTAAGCAGTCCTGCCTACCAACCATCCATCCTTATCTGGGCTCCAGTCTCGTCCTGTAAGGTGGTCAGATAGACAAGTTGTTAGCACTGCTTGAAATCAGTGTCCAGGAGTACAATTTCTCTCTTGCCTGGGGTCTTTTCTTTCTCCCAGCACAAGATTCTTGAGGAATGTCCCATTTGTTTAGGGTTCATTGTTTTACTAGTTTGATAGTCACATAGAGAGTCACAAATGTCTCTTTAGATCTTCATTTCTGCCTGAGCAGTTGCATTACTTTAAACCAGATGCTTTCTCAGTGGTAATCTTCAGGCTCATCTCCTGACTTGTTACCCAAAGTGCCACCAGAATCATACATGGTTCTAGCACAATCTCTCCAGGGGAAAAATACTGCCTTTGCAGGATGAAATCTGATCTCTGTGCCGTTCTGAAGTGCCACGGTAGCTTTGAGTTCAGGAAAGACAGCAGCTGAATTGCTGGATAAAGGGACAGTTTGGGGTGTCAGCACCAGGTCGGGCGCATGATGAGGGCCAGTAGAATTTTGCCCAGTTTATAGCTGTTCTATGTAAAATATTGTATAGGTAAATATTACCCATATAATATATGCATATTATCCCTCCATCCAGAATTTTCGGAGGTTTTCACTGATTTTTACATCAATCATAAGATCTGCTTGAACTCCAATGACATGACACTTTATCACAAATAGCATTTTATCTTCTAGTTACTTTATCCCATTCTCTCTCTTTTTTTAAGATTTAAGATTTATTTATTTTTATATATTTGAATGTACTGTAGCTGTCTTCAGACACACCAGAAGAGGGCATCAGATCCCACTACAGGTGGTTGTGAGCCACCATGTGGTTGCTGGGATTTGAATTCAGGACCTCTGGAAGTACATTCAGTGCTCTTAACCACTGAGCCATCACTCCAGCCCATCCCATTTTCAAAGATTAAGAATTACATGTTCCACTTGAATATTATGTTACGTGCTAACAATCTCTAACTCTGAGATCTGGAGCAAGTCTACACTAGCTACATGAAAAGAGAAACAGCCCCTTTGTGTCAAATTGGCATAACACTAGCCAGCTCACAGGAACAAACAGCACTTAGAAGGCAGAGGCTGAGGTCCTAAGATTGAGGCCAGCCTGATCTGCATAGAGAATCTGAGACTATGAATCAAACTGTATATAATATTTTCATTACATATAATCTTAATCAAAACAAGAACTATTGCAGGAAGGCCAAGAAAAGAGTGTGTTCAGTTTAGCTCATGAATAGTTAAAAACGTATTTACAATTTGGGGAAAATGTTTCTGAAGCTAACCCTGGGGCTATTTCTCTTTGCATGTAGCTAGTGTAGACTTGCCCCGAGTTTGAAGGTGAGATACTCAGTGTCTTAGTTGGTTCCCACCCTGTGAGGAAACACATGAACCAAGTAACTTGGAGAGGAATGAGTTTACTCAATTTGGCTTATACTTTAATACCACAGTTTATCATCAAAGGATCGGGGACAGGAAGTCAAGTAGAGCAGGAACCAGGAAGCTGAAGCTGTTAGAGAGGCCATGGAAAAGGGCTGATTACTAGCTTCCTCCCCATTGCTTGTTCAGCCTGCTTTCTTATAGAACCCAGGACCACCATCCCAGGGATGGCCCCACCCACAATGGGCTGGGCCCTCCCATAGCAATCACTAATTAAGAATATGTCCTACAGGCTTGCCTAAGGACTGATCTTATTTCCTTCCTCTCAGATGACTTTAGCTTGTGTAAAGTTGACAGAAAACTAGCAGCACATTCAGCTTACCCTTAGGTCAGAGTCACTAATTCTAGCACAGATAGAAGAGAACCTCCTATGAGTGTGTCCTGGCTGGATGCCAGGAGTTGGTCCTTTCTAAACTATTAATTGGAACAATCCTCGCTTTGTTTTAAGCACAATAGTTATTTTTCTAGGCAACTAAAAGTTTCTCTGGTCCACTCTCAACTGAAGAATTTAAAGAGCATGAAGGAGTTTGAACAGAGCCACTAAGGGGAAAAGTGGCATATTATTAGCCTGTAACACTTGGGTTTATAACGTAATGATATTTTAAAGCTTGCTTTCCTATAGAACAGAGTAGGTTCCTGAAGAAACAGCACAATCCCAAGGGCTGAAGCAAAGGACTGAAAGACCAAAGTCAGGCTTTCCATTCCAGAAACACAGCAAGATCAGAGGCCACTTGCTCTTTCCAACTTTGGGTAGAAATCATGGTGTTTCCAAGTAGCTCATGTTTATCTTTTTAAGTAAGAAAAAAACAACAGGGAAAATGATTTGGGTGCTTTGTTGTCCTTCTGTTCTTGTTTTGAGACAGTGTCTGGCTCTATAGCTCAGGTTAGCCTAGTACTAACTGTGCAGCCCAGGCTGACCTTGAACTTGTAGTCTTCCTACCTCCACCACATGAATATTATTATAACTTGATGTGGCTCCACATTAAGTTAAAAAGTGATGGACATAGTTTATAAAATGCGTTACAATCTACAGAAGGTGTATGGTACCACTGGCAAGACTCAGATGGAATCAGGTTCTCGAGCACAACTGCGCACCTCTGCAGAAGCCGTGTGTATGATCAGGAGGCACTGAAGCTCCCTATTCCACAATTAAGATCAGATATTAGGAAAACATGCAAGGGCATACTTACTTTTACTATCCAAAACTTATGTCCTTTGAAACTTTTTACAAATATTTTGATTGATTCCACGGGTTCTAGAAGGTCAACCCACTAGAAGCCACACATTAAAGAAAATTGACTGTCCCTCCCCCACAAACCATAAGCTGTCGATGTCTGCTCAGTTAGGGGTAAGGGCTCAGGAAGGATGGCTAGCTTGCCTTTAGCACATCTTTTCTAGGCAACACCCACTTCTCTGAGTTTGTGCCTACCAGTGCTGTCCTGTCAGAAGACACTATTTTAGTGGAGCGTCCCTGACCTAGTTCTAAAGTACCATGCATTCACTTCCTCCTGAAGTCCTATTAGACAGTGGTTACCAATCCCATGACAATCATGCTACTATTGTATCAATGAGATGTCTTGCCATGTGAAGTGCACAGGCTCAAATCTAGGTAAGAAGTTAGTGACTCCTACACCCCACCAGAGGCCTAGATAATACTTTCCAATTCTATGAAAGCTAATCACCAGGGAGAGAACTTTCTTGTCACTTCTTACTTGATTCTTTTCATGTCCTATGACCAAAGTATTTAGTGTCTTCAAGAAATAGGTTCTTACTGTCATGTTTTAGTGGTTCCAAGAGCACTTGTAATAGCATACACATATATGGATATATATTATAAAGTCGGTTTCTGTATGGAGTTTGTCAAACATCCTTAGTTATCCCTCATCCACCCCCTCTTCCACTCTTCCCTCGATTTCTCTCCCCACCTAAATCTGCCTCGTCATGATTCAGCTTTTCAGCTTCATGTTGCCTCAGGTTTCTTTCTTTTCCCTCCTCACCAGTGGTCCCTTTCTAGTGTCCTGGATTCTACATATACTTCAAGTTACCATAATAATCTTGAATGGAAAAACATAGTGATATAGTTGTTTCACAAGTATCTATCAGTTCCCAGATATTTTCTACCCAGATACTGTCTGAAACCTCTGAAAAATTTTCTCAAGAATCCTGAAGATTCTCCCAACACCCCGTCATGTCTGAAGCCCAGCAATGGCTATGATCTCTTTTCATACCATTGGCCATAATCTGTGCTACCTCTGTAGCCCCTCACCTACATAGACAAAGGCCTGATGATATTTAACCAACTTGGACAAGAACTTTGAACTATGAATGAGGCTAAGGCTTTGCCATAGTATGTTGATTCAAATCTTAACACTTTCTTATGACAAACCTCCAGAAACTTTCTTGTATTGTTCCAGACTTAATGGATGCCCTCTTCTTTACCCAAGTACTTCCTGATCTTCAGTTACTGACATTTGCCCAGCTACCTCAAGAAATCAGCCTCAGATATAGGAATTCTTGCCTGTAAATCGTAACAATGCTCCTTTCTGGTTAATGGCAGGTACTGACTGCTACATCTGTATTTCTGTTGTAATCAGAGCTAAACCTCTTTGAGGTCTTACAGGTTTCAGAAGAGCAATCTTTAAATCAGACTTCAATATGGATAAAGCTCATAGAGAGTCTCATAAACAGGTCTTAATTATTACTTTTGGCCCTAAGAAAACACCCCTCCTTATAGACCCATGAAAGAAGGGAACCGCCCTGGGCATCCTCCGCCAGATGGTGGAACTATCCACTCGCATGGTACCCTAATTGTTAAGAACCTCAGACACACTATCTCCGTATGGTACCTATGTCTCTGACCTTTGGCTTCAATTGTGCCTTAGAGTACATTTCAAATGTTCCTCAGATCATAAAGGACTGAGTTGGTCCATGATCCCTCTAAACTGCTGTGGTCTTTATTTAGTAATGGCTGCTCAAAGAGGCATCTATCTTGTTCTAGAAAAGAAATACTGTATCTATACAAACAAGTCAGAAGTGATTTGAGACACAATGAAAAAGAAAAAGACTTAAAAACTAAGTCAATAAAATCTAAGAGTTTCCCAGGGCTGGTTGTCTTGGGAAGATACTTTGGACGGTTTTCCTAGATACCCCCTTTTCTGACACCACTGGCTGTCTGACCTTAGTATCTGGTTCCTGAATTGTCCAGTTTGTCTTCACAAAAATCAAACAAATTCAGGTCCCGATGATGCTTCAGCAGGGATGCCAGACAATCTGTTACCCACAGGGCCATTCAAAGAGGCAAGTAGGCATGTACTGTAGACCAACCAACTTCGCCTTCATGACTGCCCACAGAGCCCCGACAGAACAATTACAGTAGGTAGGACAGTGATAACGCAACCCATTCCACCTTAAGAGACGATCTTCAGTGCAAACACCTTGGCCTTGCTGCTCTATAAGGTGAGAACAAACAAGTTGGGGACATTATGGATTCACACTGTACACTGGAAACTTTCTAGGTCATCAATATGTTATGTCATGGTCTACTGAGCTGTTAGTATATCACGACTGCTACCAACCTCTAGAGGATCCATCTTAGCACTTAAAACAACCAGCCAGCATCAACCATGTCCCTCATAACAGAGTTCTATCCTGTGAACCCCAGAGACAAGCATTGACCAATAAGAATGGCTCAGTCCCTTATTTGTACATCAGGAAACTGGAAGGACCCACCAAGAGGACATACATGAGCAGGACCAGCTGATCGTGTGTCAGGTGTGTCAGGTCACACTGGTGCTGCTCTGCACGGCCACTGCATTAAGCTTACCCTTCTCTACTGGCATCTAGTTTGGAGGAATTCTTCACTGTTCACAATTGCAACCCACCATGGTAACATGAAACCCATCTGCTCTGCCCTGTGTACATCTTCACCAATAATATACATACTAACTCACAGGTATATGTGTGAACAAGTGTGTTTCCCACATTTCCTACAAGTTTTTTCTCTAGTACTCATGGTTCATGTTACCAGAAACTTGACATCTGCTGCATGAGGCATTGCCTGCCCTTGGGGATTACACTGGGAACAATCCCACTAGCCAATGGCACAGGACTGACATTCCCATTCCCTACATCTACGATGATAGTTATATCTCAGCTACATTTTCTCACTGTGAAGCCATGCTAGAGAAGCTTTACCTTCTCTATAAGGCCGCTGCATTTTAAAAAGCAAAGCAAGACATTTTCACTCTAACAAGCCATTTGAAAGTATGAATTCATTCTCCATGATGCCTCCGTTTTGAATATTGTACCACATACAATGGCCTGCAAACTACATGTGAGATGGGAAGCTCAGAACATCTTTTGAAACAGGAGGATGAACTGGCCTCTTTGACTACTCTGGAAGATCTATATGTTCATCTGCATTCTTCTTTCCCTTCCAGGTGGGCAGCAGGCTGAAGACTCCTACATTTCCTATTTGGCTGTGCAACATCAACGGAAATCACAGCATCCTTTTCTGCACAAATAGGCAGCTCTTGTCAGACTGGAAAGTGGAGCGCCTCTTTGACCTGCACTTTTACAGTGGCCAGCCCTCACAGAAAAAGCCTGTGCGTCTTACAATAGGTAACACTTGAGACTCCCAAGTGTGTGCTTTAGTGGCCCCAGAGATAACAGCTGTCCTTGTCTAACAGCTGTGTGGTTATTCACGCTCCCATTGCAAGAAATACTGCCTAGTTCTAAAGCCATTGTCATGTGGAACTTGAAAATGGAGACATTGGGGTGTATGTGTGTATGCACATGTGTCCATTTGTGCGGACATGTGTTAGCACTAGAAATAATATGAAGAAATAAATATATTTTCAGATAAGATTAAAAAAATAAAGGTTAAAGAGTAAAATTTCCAGAAATTTTTCTCCAGGGCCCCCCAAGAAAGGCGTGCAAAAGCAAAGGAGACACTGGTCTGTTCTGTACCAGCTCAACACTGACAGTCATCCAGTGACAGAAGGAACTTTTGTCCAGACAAATTCGAAAAGCATTTTTGAGGGAAAACTATGAGCCAGATGCTGGGATAGAACACTGTGGTGCAAACCCACTGTGACAGGAAGATCCTTTTTGTCTCAATTACAGCTCCAGTTCCTTAAGCTAATGAGGAAACCTTGAGATGTCTCTAAATATGAGCACCTTTGATAAGATGTTAACATGTGACACGTGACTTCCATCAGCAACTTTGGCCCTAGCTGTATGACTGACTTAGCATTTAGCACCGTAACCCTGGGGGTCCCTATTTCTTCTTTAATTATGAGAGACGCATACCAGTTCATTTAACTTAGTGTGGCATTGGTCACCTGTTCTTTAATGTCTATATCATTCTTATTTCTCCTTTCCTCTGAGCTAAGCGTCATCACCCCTCCCCTGCTTACAAACATCCCACACATTCTGTTCCCCTTCCCCGCTTACAAACATCCCACACATTCTGTTCTGAGTACTGTGTTGAGAGTGTATGTAACCCCAGCATTAAATTCCCAGTAGCCATATGAAGCAGGTACACTAGGCTCTATCCTTGGCTGAATGGTTGCCATATTTGGCTGATAACTGAATCTGTTAAATGCAGCAGTGGTATTTTAACTACTCTCTCAAATGTCACCTGGTTCATAGGAGACAAGCCTAGGCCTTGAAAACAAGTTCTAGATTTCCTGTCTATACTCTACCTCAAAACTAACACCTCTTCTTAACAAGTGATGAGCTTTCCTTTCGTCTGTTTTCCTGGGAATAAGAGCGAATGTCCTTTCTCCTTCCATGTGTTTCATTAAATGACGTGAATATTCATGACGCAGCACACAGCTAAGACAGATTTATTTTGTATGGGTATTTTAACACACTGCCTATAAGAATCCTTC
This sequence comes from Micromys minutus, assembly GCF_963924665.1. Classification (NCBI taxonomy): domain Eukaryota; kingdom Metazoa; phylum Chordata; class Mammalia; order Rodentia; family Muridae; genus Micromys; species Micromys minutus. Next base: position 56,382,945 of record NC_137984.1, on the reverse strand, counting down.
CACTTAGCAGGTTCTAAGACCGTAGTGCCCTGAGCCAGTACCCCCACCCTTTGTGTCTTCTCCTGGGATGCTGACCTGGTTGGGAATTGACCAGTGGGCCTGGTTGTCAAAGCTGCTATTCTGTCCTCAGACACTCACGCCCACCACTGGGAAGGGGAGTACCATGGAGATGAGTGTGGATCAGGAAGACGCTTCTCTCCGCTGGAAATGGCCATCAGAACCAAGTGGAGGGAGGCTACCGTCAACTGGAACGGAACTATTCCCTTTTCCTAACAAGAAAATTAGAACGGAGTTTGAGGGGTCAGAACAAATGGGATGAAAATGAACAGCACAGAGGTGGGCATTTAATTCCTATATTCCTCTTTCGTGAGCCCCACTGAAAAATACCATTGGCGGTTTCTCATTCTTTGCACAGTCATTATCAGGGCTGTAGAGAACGTGTTTTTATCCCAGGGTCTGAGTAATGATTCCTTCATTTAATTCGGAAGAGAAAACACTGTCTCTTCTCATCATATTTTCCAAATTGTTCTTTTTCTGTGGCTTCACTAAGACTGAAGGGAGAAGCTCACTTCCATTTGAGGATGAAGTCATCAGAATGCATCATGCTTTTTAGCCATGGCAACGACTCAAGTCTTCCTGGTACAGGCAGTGTTCCTCTCCAAGGACACACCTCACATGACCACATTAGCTGATTCTTTGCTGTAAAGTAGCAAAAGGGCTTCCTCCCACTGAGAGAGTGGGGGAGGGGTGGTGCCCTGTGGGCGGAGCTCTGGCAGGTGCGCTGACAACTCAAGCAGTCAAAGCATCAGGCAGAAAGGTGTTCTTCCTACCAGTACTCTATTTGTTTCTTTCTCCTAAGCGAGATACAAATAATAATAACATAAACAGAGACCGTCTTATTCTTGCATAAAATAAGATTCTACAAGCATACAGTCTCTTTTCATCTCAGTGTTCTAAGAGGAAAACATCCTTTAAAGAATGCGATCTTTCTCTCTTATGCTAAATAGCCACACATTTTCTGAAGAGGTGCACATACTAGACACACATTTCTTCTAGAAGATGTGTGGGGGAAGCATCTAGACATTTACCTATCTGCAGACTCACTAATTTAGGGCTTAGGGAGTGGAGACCAAAGGTCAGATTCCAAGGAATGTTAAATTATTAAACGCCCTTTCATTTGGCTCAGGACTAGTATTATAACCTGAAGTGAGTGTGGAAGATGAAGCTTCAAAGTGAATAATAACTCGTGTCAACAGAGGAGGCCCCTGACTCAGGTGGCTGGTTATGGTACCTTACCAGCAGGTTTCCACTGAGAATTTTAAATAGATCAGACAGGTGACACCTACAAACCCTGGTGTCCTTTGGGCTACGTTGTATTTGGGGAGAGGCACACTGCCTCCTCAGGAACTGATTACTGGAAGCTTAAATGCAAACGGTGAGGCACTCTGTCACGTATCACTCAGCCCCAATTCTCCAGCAATACAACATTTTTTTTATATTGTTAGTTTTTGGGGGGGTTGTTTTTATTTATTTTTTGTTTGGTTGTTTGTTTGTTTGGTTGGTTGGGTTTTGTTGTTGTTGTTGTTGTTTTGGTTTTTTTTTTTTTTTTTTTTTTTTTTTGGCACAGAACTGTCTAAGGCCTGGTCCTTAAGGACACCATGACTTTCTCAGATCAACTGTGGCCCTCCTGTGTGACTGAGCACAGGTTCACTTGCTACACAAATTCAGGTTCTGCAGAAGGAAAAAGAAGGGAGTTACTTACGGTAGAACCCCCAGCAACTCTGCCCAAAGCACATAGCTCTTCACAGCAGCAAAATAAAAATAGTCCAGCCCCATTTCCACTCCTACCTTTAGTGATTCTTTGGTGTTTTCATTGTCTTTGAAATTTTACCTTGTTTATAACTATGTTAGCTTGCCATGTTTCATGCATTGTAATTTATGTTAAATTATTCCTGACACAAAATTCTATTAATAAAAAACAACAGTGAAGGAAGGATTCAGTTCCCACGTTTATATGGAAGGATAATAATTGTTTTATATAAAGATATTCTTCATTTTGCATGTCATGCCAATATTCTGTGTGTTTCTATTTTATCTCAAAGTGAAGCACCCACTCATATTTTGATTTATTTTTAAGATGGGGATATGGTATTCAGAATTAGCTATTTCTGCATCAAGCTCGTCTCCAGGGATGAACCAGACTGGCAGTGTGGGAATGAAGGAAAGACAGACATACAGACAAGCTGGGGATGGATGGGCTCTCTGATGGAGAAGCTCAGTGTGTTTAGAATAGTGAGCCGGGTTGTAGCATACAGCTGCATAAGGGGGCAGGGCTGTTCCTTACAGGTGAGAGGGCAGGGATTCTGTTATGCAGTCACTCAAGGAGACAGGTTTAGCCAATCTAGGTAGGTAGTCTTTGTAGAAGAGCATTCTTCTGGCCACAAACATCTGGACAGGAAAACTATAACAGAAATTTTCTACCCTATTGCCATTCACACAGCAACCAAAGAAAGATTTCACCATCCCTCTGAACCTAACTGGAAGTGGGGTAAGGCTTTGCCATTTTCCCATGGTCTAAAGCGTATGGTCCTTAACAGGACCATACCTAGGTCAACAGCACATTGACTCCAGACTTCAAACCTTTCCCACATGCTGTCTATTTTCTGGACTACCAGTTTACCTTTAAAGTTGCATTTTGAAGAAAATGACTTTATTATTTTCCCTATTAGCTCCTCAAACAAGGGAAAGGCAATTTATACGACTATGAATATATTACTCTTCCAGAATATCAACCTAAGCTGACTGTGTCTTTAAGTTCAAACAGGATGATGAGAAGATGGAGATATGTTCTCTCTGAAATACCAATCTTGTTTTTCATCAGTTTGACACAGTTTGACACAAGGTGGAGTCACTTGCTAAGGGAGACTCAATTAAGAAAATGTCTCTAAGAGCTTTTCCTGTACACAGCATACTAGTACATTCTCTTCATTAGTGATTGATGTGGGAGGGCTCGGCCCACGGCAGGTGGTCCTGATGCTGTATGACAGCCGACTGAACCAGCCATGGGGAGCAAGCTCGTAAGCATCACTCCTCCGTAACCTCTGCTTCAGCGTTTCTGCTTGGACTTCTTGATGATAGATTACAACTGTGAATTAAAATAAAGCCTTTCATCCCCCAGTTGCTTGTGGTCATGTTGTTTTATCACAACAATACAAATCCTAAGACACGCCTAGACAAGTATGTTGCTCTGAGTAATGGTATACTATCAGAGGAGAGCCATGTAAAGAATTTTTTTCAAGTTTAAGCTTATGTCACTAGACCAGATAGGACGAAGCAAGGGGCAGGTCTGGGTTCCTCATCTTTCAGAAATGGCCCAAAGCAACTGGATGAGACTTGTGTTGCCCTGTCCAGATTACACAGAACTTTCGGTCATACCTGGCCTGACCTTAAATATGAGTACAAACAGCAAGCACATATTATCTCCGCCTTGGCATGTCCTGATCCACTGGGAGGGTCTGAGACATTGTCAATAAGTTATTCCACTTTTCTAGTATCCATGCCGCTTTTGAAACCAAAATATCGGGAAACAACTTAAAAGATTCTTTCTTTTGGCTCACTGTCCCGTAGGTTTCAGTCGTGGTAAGGAAGCTAAAGGCAGGCAGAGAAGTTCATATCAAGACGGAGAGGGCGCTAGAGGGTCAGGGAAGCAAGCAGCTTCAAGGATACATGCTCAGCGCTTTTCTTCCTCCACCTTGACTCCAAGTCCCAAAGTTTCCAGAACTTCCCCAAATAGTGCCGCCGGCTGGGGACCAAGAGTATAGCGTGGATCAATAACGGCCATTTCCTCCCACAGTGCCGGACACTGTGCCTCGGCTCTGAAAACGGCAAAATTTGCCAGCCTCCTCCCACGTCTCATGGGATTTAGACTTTCCCGAGAAGAAGGCATGACTCAAAAACTCACCACACTGACACGAAACTGAAAACTGAGGTTAGTGTTTAGGAGGAAGGGAGTATGACATGCCAATCTTATAAAAAAAATGGGAGAAGGTATCTCGAAGGAAGAGTTGGGCAGTCTGAGGCGGCGAGGACGAGCAGAGGTAACTGGGTGGCTGGGTGACGAGCTGGAAGCTGAACAAGTGGGTATAAAGCTCTGTGGAGCATTTGTCAGAACAATGGAGAAGCCAACAGGACCAATGTGCCGAGAACGCGGAGAGCGTGAGAAACAGCGGGACCGACAGACAAGGCACACATGGCATTCTGCACTAGGGTGCGACAAACTAGAAGGGTTTTAATAGGTCTGGCGGGTTTGCATTCTGGACAAGTGCCTTGGTTGAAAACTCTGGCCAGAGCCTGGCGTGCGTGCAGAGACTAGCTGGATGGTTGTCAGGACACGTGGATGAGGGTGATCTGAGCACACTGAGGGCAGTCACAGGAGACGGACGGAGTGCCTTGAGGAAAACGGGGTCAAAGAAAGGGTAGGTTGAGGTGGGCTGCAGGAGGAGGGAAGGGGAGGAAGATGGAAGATCGGGACTTCTGAGGTTCTCATGTGCTAACTGGTGAAATGTTCCCTCACTAAGGACAGGGAGAAAGGTAGGCACGGATCAGGTGAGAGCGGGGAGGGGAGGAGAGAGGAAGGGGAGGGGAGGAGAGAGGAAGGGGAGGGGAGGAGAGAGGAAGGGGAGGGGAGGAGAGAGGAAGGGGAGGGGAGGAGAGAGGAAGGGGAGGGGAGGAGAGAGGAAAAAAGACTTTCTTCCCACTGGCTGGTTTGCACTGAACAGGGCCAGAACCAATACTGGGAGACACAATCAAATCATAGGAACTTGTACGATGTAAGAAATCTAAGGGACCTCTCAGAGGACAGACAAACAGACCTTATATAAAAAATGTGTGCTTTCAGCATGGTAATTGCTTAAGCTTAACTTTTTTAATATTCTGCTCTGACGTTCTTTGGGGTAAGAGGAAATAGGGAAGGGTGAGGGAAAGATGGGGGGGGGGGAGAGAGAGAGAGAGAGAGAGAGAGAGAGAGAGAGAGAGAGAGAGAGAGAGAGAGAGAGAGAGAGAGAGAGAGAGAAACTAATTTCATATGGCAGAAAGGCTTCTCAAATACCCACAGGAGTCAGTCTGAACAGCAGAACAGGACATGAGGAAGGAACACACACAGCACCAGTGGAAGAGATGGCCCAGACCCAAGACAAGGTCAGAAACGCCCAAGCACAGCAGTGATGTACTTCTGGGTGTGTCCATTTGGGTCTGGGATGGAGGTCTGTGGTGGAGCATTTGTCTCACATGAACTCAGACTCACATTCAATCCCTAGCGCTCAAGGGAAACAAAAAGAGCCCAACTTCATGAAAATAAATGAAAACTAGATTGAAGAAAAATATCCTATTGCCAATCTCTTAGTAAATGATTGTGTTTAAATCAGAAAGGATTAAGTTTGAGGGAATTCAACCCATTATTTTCTTATTATTCAGCTTCAATTACTCTACTAACTTGTTTATTTATGAGGCACCCAGGCTTGAACTCTGTGTAGCTGAGGATGACCTTGAGCTTCTGATCCTCCAGCCTTTGCCTCCTGACTGCTGGGATTCTAAGCAAGCACCACCAAACCCAGAGCTTCATACATGCTAAGAGAGCATTCTGCCTGCTGAGATACACTTCACCTCTAAAGATTAACCATATTTAAAATATTCATCTCTTATCTCACTTCTGAAAGGACCTGGGGTGGCTGGTATATTCCAAACTTCCACAAAACTGTCATTTTCTTCCCTTCAGTGACTGAATCAAACAACAAAGAAAGTGTTTTCACTACTGTCCACAAGGTGGTGCTGTGAGAGTAATATTGTCAATCATATCATCAAATATAATTATCCAGGTAAAGGTGAGCAAGTTACACACACACACACACACACACACACACACACGTGTTTCTTAAATGCATTATACCCACGCAATAGAATACTTTCTGAAATAAAAAGGGATAATGTAAGTTGATGACCACATTGTAGTTGGCTATCCCATAGATGAACTTGGAAAACTCATGCCAAGTGAAAGACCACACACACCACACAAGCTAGTGTGTAGCACATTACTATAATGGACAAAAATGGAAGATAAAAAATGATTGGCTGTTTCCTAAGGTTGGAGGGAAGGCAGAAATGTGAGGGGGGATTGGAGCTGGGTATGGTTTCTTTGGGCGGTGATCATGATGTCATAAAACTGGGCTGAAACCCAAGCCCTGCCAGCAACCCCCGCTACACAAGCCACCCCTGCCAGGGGACCAGGCAGATGGCAGATCTTTACTCCCCCTCAGCCACCCACCACACCACACCCACTGCAGTCTTCCTTTTCCCTACTCTTGCCCACATCTCGTGTGGATCTCACAGATCTTCCCCTCTTCACCTCCCTGCCCAAAGTCATTGCTTTATTGCAGCCCCAATGCCAGCAGCCCCCACCCCTCACCCCCAACTAGCCGAAAGGCAAATCCTGTAGGGAAAGAGTAGCCACCTGTAATCTTCACCTTTTCTTCTCTCCTCCAGTGTCAAGCCCCACAATTTCACACCCTGCTGTGGTTCCCCTTGACCCTCAGACCCCATCCCAAGTAGATTACAAAGGTCTTCTCCAATCTCAATGTATCACATTTTCCCAGTCTCCAATGATAGCAGATATTCCCTGAAACAGATTCAATCAACTAGTCTCAAGACCAGCATTAGAACAGAAATTCTGCGATGACCTCTCTTCATCATCTATTTCCTTTCCAACATGATTCAATAAGTAGACTCTGGTTGAACACTCCACTCTTCCTCCTTCTGGGAACCTCTTTAGACCCCCAGCCTATCCCCATTCTTAAGTGTCATCTCCTAATACCCCAAAGCACAATTTACCTGAAACTATTAGGTCCACAGAAAATTTCCTACAAAGCAATACACAGCCATCACATTATCTTAAAATCCAAAGAGGAAACAGAAACCAAAGAACAGAGTATCCACAAAGCAAAGGCAAAACCAGAAATTAGCACCTCAATTTATAATCATACAAATCCCAGATGCCTAGATGCCATTGTGAAAACACAATCAATAATACTAGGAGTAGTATGCCTGCAGCGAGCCCAGCAAACACCACAGTAAGCCCTGGACATTCCAGCACACCAGCAGCACAAGAAAGATCCTAAAACAGCCTGTCTGAAGATGATAGGACCCCTTAAAAGAGAAAGGAATAAATCCCCTAAAGCAACAAAAATAACAATAGAAACAGTAGGAAGAAATGAATAAACCCTTTAAATAAATACAGTAAAACACAAACAGTTGAAAAATCAAATAAACACAAAAAGCATATAAAACTATTCAAACCAGAAAATAAAAGAATCAATTAAAAAACCTTAACTGAGAAATTCTGGAAATGAGAAATTTAGAAATTCAAACAGGAACTGCCAAGACCTGCTTCACCAGCAAAACACAAGAGATGGAAGAGAAAGTGAATGTTACATCAATAAACCTTCTGACACAAAACATCCTAGAAATCTGGGACACTATAAAAAGACCAGACCTAAAAGTAAGAAGAATAGAGAAAAGAGAAGAAGCACAGGTCAAAAGCACAGAAAATACTTTCAACAAAATCATAGATGAAAAACGTCCTAACCTAAAGAGGAGATAAAGGTACAAGAAAACAAAACACGAAATAGATTGGACCAGAAAAGAAAGTCCCCTTGCCACATAACAATCAAACTGTTGAACCTATTGAATAAAAATGGAATATTAAATGCCGAGAGGGAAAAAGACCAAGTGACAAATAAAGGTAGACTTATTAGCATTAAGTTATACTTCTCAGTGGAATTCTAAAAGCCAGATAGGCCTGAACAGATGTACTGCAGGCCCTGAGACCATAGACACCAGCCCACATTACTATACCCATCGAAATTTTCAATCACCATAAAGAGAGAAAATAAAACACTCCATGATAAATCCAGACTTAAGCAACATTTACAATCACAGCCCTACAAAGATTTCTAGAAGGAAAACGCCAATCTAAAGAGATTAACTACAACCGAGAAAACACAGAGAATAAATACCTCAGACCAGCAAAGTCAAAGAAGGAATGCACACACACACACACACACACACACACACACACACACACACCAACATACACACACACACACGCACACACACCAACATAACAGGAATCAACAATCATTGGCCATTGACACAGCCAGTGGTCTGAATTTTCTAATGAAAAGTCAGAGACTAACAGAACGGATACAAAAACAGGATCTATCCTTCTGCTGCTTCCAAAAACACATCTCCACATCAAAGTAGACCGTGTCTCAAAGCAAAGGGTTGGAAAAGATGTTCCAAGCAAATGGACCTAAATAGAAAGCTAGTATAGCCATTTTAATATCTAATAGACTTCAACCTCAAACTAATCAGAAGAGATAGGAAAGACCACTACATATTCATCATAGCAAATATCCACTAAGAAGACATTGCAATTTATAACATCTTTGCTTCAAGCACAAGAGCACCCAAATTTGAAAGCAAAACACTACAATAGTGTAAATCACATGTTGACCCTCACACACTGGTAGTGGGGAACTTCAATACCCAATAGACAGGTTAATAATACAAAACTGAACAGAAATGTTGGGGCTAACAGATGTTATGAACCAGATGAACCTAACAGATATTTAGAGAACATTTAACCAAAACACAAAAATATACCTTCTTCTCTGAACCTCATGAGATTTTTTTCCCTAAAACTTGACCATACAGTCAGACCCAAAGCAAATTTCAAGAGATACAAAAAAATTCAAATAACAACATGCACATATCAGAGAAACAAGGACTAAATCTTGATATCAGCAACAACAAAAACAACAGAAAGTTTACAAATACATGGAAGGCTCATAGAGAGAGGCACTATTAGGAGCTGTGGCCAAGTTGGAGGAAGTGTGTCATTAAAGGTGGGTTTTGAGATTTCAAGTGCTCAAGCCAGGCCCAGAGTCTCTTTCTTTTTGATGCTTAAGGATCTAGATGTAGAACTCTCAGCTCCTTCTCCAGGACCATGTCTACCCGAAAGCTGCTATGCTTCTTGCCATGATGAGAGAGGACTAAACCTCTGAGCTGTATACCAGTTTCAGTTAGATGTCATCCTTTGTAAGAGTTGCCATGGTCATGGTGTCTCTTCGCGGCAATAAAAACTCCCAACAAGGACAAAAGAGAATAAGAATCTATTGTGATGTTCAATACCTTATTCCTAATACCATGGTTCAGTTTGGCATCAGAACAAAAGAAAGTCATAAGTAAAGACCTTCCTTAAATCAGTGGGATTATCAAGTAGGTCAATTATGGCAAAGCAGGGAAGTCTCTGCTGCTGGCCTGATGTGCAATCAGATAACATACTTTTACCTTCTACTCACAAGAATGGTTGTTAGGTCAAATGTAGAGGTAGACAGTGAACTTGACTCTGAACTACTAACAGAGTTGTGGAAATTCAAGCCAGTCAATTTGATAGAATCTTCAATACAAGTAAAGCTACCTATAGGGACTGTTGGTATACCAGGAAAGGTACCTATTAAAACTAAATAGACCCAAGTCTATCAACAGGTAGATCCATTAGCTAAAATAGTTACATAACGTGATAGGGCAGTTGATTTGTTTAATGCCAAACAAGAAAATTTTGTCTCCTATGCCAGGGAGTTTCCTTTTTACCTAACACGTCAGCCTTTTGTAGAGGATGTGGAGTGTTGTACTAGTGTCTGAATCTACTTCCTGCTAAAATTAGGGCATTATTGTCAGGAGCCAGGAAGGCTGGTGTTAGTTAAAGGCTAGAAGGAGGTTCAGGCAGTGGGGGAAATCACTGCAAGTATCTGGTTAGCTGACCCAGCCGAGGAGACAAGGGAACACTCCCAACTGCTTCTCCTCAGCTTTTAGCTAGTCCAGGCTTGAAGCTGATTGGAGCAGTTTGTACTCTGCTGCTGATTCCTGGCCAATAAAGAGAGGATCAGCCAATGATCTGGGCAGACAAGAGTAGGATGGGGATTTCAATTCAATTGTGGGAGGAGGGAGTGCCAGGTAGAAAGAAGTTCAATGGGGAAGAAAGAGAAGAGGTGGTTATGAGGCAGAAGGTCCATGGGAAGTCATAATGAGCTGGTTGCCAAGGGAGAGAGTAGCTATAAGGACTCACGTGGACATAGCAAGCCGGAGAGGGCAGAGGGCTAGACTATCTCAGAACCTGCCCCTCTTAGGTTGCTGCTTGTTAATAAAAATACCAGATCACTGTGTCTATTATTTGAGAGCTAAAATGAGCATAGAAAACCTCCTAAAGAATTGCACTGACATCCTGAGTCCTACCAATGACAAAAGGTCACCTTCAAAACCAAGAGATTCCAGACAGCTCTGACTTGAAACAGAGCCTCTAAATTCTGCAGCTGAGCACATACTGAGCTTTGGAGAAATTTCTTAAAGAGCCCAGTGCTATTTTGCTTCCCGAAGGAAGGACTGAATACTGCCCCTCAAAAGCCATTTGCTGGCACTCTATTTCTTCCTTCATTCCTTCATTCCTCACTCACTCTCTCACCCTATCCATCCACCCATTCACTGCCTGCCTCTTCTCACTAAGATATAGACCCCACGTGAACACAAACCATGTCTGCTTCATCCAATGGCGACTCTCAGCAGTTCGTGTAGGACCTGGTGTACCACAGCGCTGGATTAAAAATGTGTTGACTAAGTACCCGATGCTACAAGCTTCTCTATTCTGACGAAATGACATATTGACATCGTGTGTTGATAAAATCGTGAGCAGACTCCACAGAAGACCAGGGACTGTAGTGGTTGTAGGAATATCCAAAGGGGTTTAGTTCATAAAGAGATCCATCTAAGCTATATGAGAGCCCATAACTCAGTGGCAATACTTATCTTTCTAAACACCCACCAAAAGACAGGTCAGGGCTGAGTATAGTCTAAATTCGTATTTCATTTCAATGAAAAATCCCTAGGTAGTCTTCTGGGAAAAAAAAAACTGTCAAGTTTTCTATTAAAGAAAATGTGTATTGTAACTTGTGGCTACCATTCTCAAAGGAAACTGATGAAAACAGATAACCACTGGCCTAAACACTTAGCAAATAATCGAAGTCCTGCTGAAAAACTGTGGGACTCAAAACTTAGGTAAAGCCCAGGTCTTGGGTATCTAAATTTGGAGCCCAGTGCTAACAATATACTAAACTTGGCTTCTTGATGCCTTCCTTTCCCCAGAAGGTACAAAGAAAAGGACGGAAGAGGGATGAGGAAGAAATGGAAGGAAAACAGAAGAGAAAGAAAGATAAATGGGTTTTGAAGTAGGAAATGGTTGGGAAGAAGGTGCTTTATAAAATGGATACAGGGTGTGTGTGTGTATGAGTGTGTGTATGTGTGTGAGTGTGTGTGTATGAGTGTGAGTGGGTGTGTATGTGTGTGACTATGTGTATGTATGATTGTGTGCATGTGTGCATAAGTATAAATGTGAGTGTGTGTGTGTGTGTGTATGTGTATGTGTGAGAGTGTGTGTGAGTGTGTGTGTGAGTATGTGTATGAGTGAGAGAGTGTGTTTGAGTGTGTGTGTATGTGTGTAGATTGTCCTAAAGTTGTTTGTATTTTAATGTTAGTTCCACTTCCCCCAACTAGGACTGGCTAGTCATGTGACTCCAACTGAACCTTCTCATTTTAATTAGTAAAATAAAGGAAAGCCAGTGACTGGGTGGGGTAAGGGAAGTAGAGAGGTCAGAAGAGGAAAGAACGGAGCAACATGGAGCTTCCCAAGGACCAGCTGGACCCGGTGGGATTGATTGGTGTTAAAAAGCTATGAACATTAAAGATTTTACAGGTCTAGTATCTCATATAGAAGGGCAGTTTGTATCTTTGTCTATTTGATGCAATCTAATTGTGTAGAGGATTTGTGGATTGAGAGTTGGATATATAAACCTGTATGAAAGGCTATCGGGTCTTAGAGTTGTGTTTGTGTGGAATTTTGTGTACAGAAATACCCTAGGACAGAGGAAGAGAACAGGCAGTAAAAAACTGCCAAGGGCAGGGAGTTGCACGGACATGTTCGGCTGTGGTGATTCCTCAGACTGGGCTCCAGAGGTGTGTAGGGCTCCGAACTAAAACTGGGCCTGAGAAATGAGACCTTAAGGCCAATAGATAGATAAACCATTTAATATTTTTAAATATTTACTGCCACATGAGTGTGAGTGTGTGTGTGTGTGAGAGAGAGAGAGTGTGTGTGTGTGTATGTATGAGTGTGTGTGTGTGTGTGTGTGTGTGTGTGTGTATGCACATGTTGTAACCAGAGGAGGACAGAAAGTGCCCTCCTCTGTGACTGTCTGCCTTACTGCTCCAGCAATCCTTCTAGTTTCGCCCTTTCAGTATTGGGTTTAAAGGCGCATGTGCAATTATTCTTGACTTTTCCTGTACTGCTACTATTCAAACTCAGACCCCATGTTTGCAGAGCAAGTTCTCTTATCCACTGAACCATCTCTTGAGGTTAGCACAATTTTAAATCCTAATAAACACACACATGCGCATGTATACACACAAATACTGATACGGTTTTGTGTGTACACACGTATCACTTTCTCTGTGCATCGTGCAAGTGCTGAAGAGCATACCAGCTTTCCACATCTCACAGTAATGTTTAGAGATTTACAACTGTTTAATCCTGGTTTTTAAAATATATGATGTACACATTATTTATAAAATGCCTCTAGCCGTTCCCTTAATAGGTAAAGACAAAGGGTCATTTTTTGCATCCTCGGGGCGGATATCTGTCATTAGGGGTCACCTGAAGCAGTAATATCTTGGTGCTGACTGGACTCTCAAGAGCATAGTGTTACAGTGTGTGCATCTAGTCCCAGTTCCCCTGAGTATCACCTTCACAGCATAACATGACCTTGGGAAGATTATTTACATCACATAAATTAACAAACACTATAAACCAGGACTCTTAGAGATGCAATCATTAAGTATGGCTAAATAACCCACTGCTTACGGGGTCTTTGAATAACAAAAGTGTTGAGCAGTGAGCATGTATGATGCTGTAGAATATAACTGTTCTCTACCTGCTGTGGCCTCTGCAAAAGCTCCCTCTCCATGGAAAGTAGGGCAGGAGGATGCAGGGAGAAGGAGAAAGCACATTCCGTTCTGGAGCTCAAAATCCCATGTCACCCCAGTAACTTCAGGGTGATTTGTCAGCAAAACATAGCTTGGTCCTAAACAACCACCAGTACTAGTGGAGGGCGGAAAGATCATGATGGAACATCACTTTAAGGTCTGGATCTGGCCAAGACTCAACCCAAAGCCTCCAAGGATGCCTTAAAGATGTGCAGCTCTCACAGGGCCACCATTTAGTTCTTAGCAAATCCGCCCCTGTGCAGCATGTCTGCAGGACCTCCGCGGGTGCCTCATCATGCATCCCATAGGAGGAGTTGATCTTCAAGGCAGCTGTCATGAAACACAAGGCAATGGGTAGGACAGAAATGATCATATTTCCGGTGGTGCCACTAAAGCTCAAGTAAACCCACGGACTTTTGGCAAAATTAATTGGACTTTTTACTAATAAATGATACACAGAGAGCATGTTATGTATGCACACACAAAACCAATCCAACTAAGAATTATTTTAGATCATACCATTGAGATGAATCTTTAGTAATTTGTCTTCTACACATATTCACATCTATGATAACCGGCTGTGGGTATGAGCTCAGGTGTCAGGGCTGGTATAGCCCATACGAGGCAAGAGTTTTCATCCACAACATTGCAAAGAAACAAATAAGCTACACATGGTGGTGCATAAGTGTGATCTCAGCAATTAAGAAGCTAGAACTGTAGGATCATGAGTGTGAGGTCAACTTGACCTATATAGTAAGACCCTATCTGAGGAAGGGGAAGGTAATGGGAAGATAGGGAAAGGAGATAGAAAAAGGAAAGGAAAGAGGAAGGAGGAAGAAGAGGAGGAGAGGGGAGAGGAAGGGAAAGGAAGGGAGAAGACTATTTTTAATTGAAATAATGGAAGACTATTTTTATTGAAAATAAAGCTATTCTCATACAAAATATTATGATCACAGTTTCTCCTTCCTCATCTCTTTCCAGATCCTTCCCCCTTCCAATTCCAACTATCTCTCTTTTAAGCAACAAGGCTAAAACAAAACTAACAAAAAGAAAAAAAGAACTAAGAAAGAGCAAGAAAAATGCAGACTTGCACACATACCCCATATATGTACACAGGCACACTACACACACTCACTCTACACATATAAACCACATACACACACATTATATACACACACACACAGAGATACACCACATAGATACACACACTACACATACACAAACACAGACACACACACATACATTCACAGATATACACAAATAACACATATACATACATACCACACAGACACACACATATACACATACACACACACAATCTCTGAAAACTCAAAAGCAGAAGACAAATAAGACAAAAACAAATAAGTAAATAGCCCAAACAAAGCAATAAGAGACAATAAAACATTCCAAAATTGAGTTTGCATTGTATTAGCCTTCTACTACTGAACATGGGGCCTGTCCTTAAGTTTGGTTTGTAAACACAGTGAAACTTCCTTGGAGAAAGTAAGTTTTTCTTTCTGGAACAGGTATTAATTGGAGATAGCTTTTTGGTTGTGGATGGGAGCTTGTGTCTACTTCTCCACTGTAGCCCCGAGACTATGGTTTGGTTCTGGCGAGGCCTTCTACAGGTTGCCATGGGTTCTGTGAATCCACATGTGTATCCGTCCTATTGTGTCTGGAATACCAGTTTCGTTGGTGTCCTTGGTCCCCTCTGACTCTCACAATCTTTCTGCCTCCTCATCCTCATGATTTCCGGAGTCCTAAGGAAAATAATTTGATAAAGATATCCCTTCTGATTGTACATGATCTCTTCCAACCTCCAGGATAGCAGCTTCAGGAATGAAGAAATTCAGACCTGGCTCCAGCTATGCGATCTGCATACTAGTCACAGCAGAGAAAGCCAGTAGTGAGGCTCAGTGTGCACACTCCTGGGGCTAGACAAGGGGACAGTGTGTAAATCACCACTCTAGATGGCAGACAGCGGAGCAGCACAGCCACTGATGGGACCTCAGATGTGCAGCCTGCACCCTGCTTGCTCCCCTAGGCTCCCCCAAAGCCCCTGCAACTGATTAGGTGAGCATGAGTACAGCTGAACTGAAAATCTTTTCACATGCACTTCCAGTTAAAAAAAGACTAGTCAGTGGCTAATAAACTGTATTTCTTCGGAGTATTATTTAAAGTGGGAACTTATAGTCCCCATGATGCTTGAAGCCTGATTTCTTTGATGACTGAAGAGAAATTTCTGTGGAATGTGGCAGGAGAGGTGACTTCTGTCCTAACATTAACCTTCCTCTACAGTGATTTGTCACCAGGAGTGAATGACAGCTATGTCTACTGGCTGTCCACTCCCCCACACAATGACAAGTCTTCTGTGAGAGACAGAGGTGCCTGCAGGAAGCACTGAACCATAGTCTCTAATAACTCTCTCCCTGCATGCTAACATGGGATCAATAAGATCTAAATTGAAATGTGTGGTTGACTAGCTTTCTGAAATGCTCCCTGCCTCTTAATTTATAGAACTTAAACCTTCCTTTGGGGAATGAGAAAGAAGTATTCATATGTTGCTTATTTTCTATCTTGTCTTTTTCATACAGAGGACATGAGGAAGAATGGAGTCCTGTTCCTGACAGGATGAACATGAGGTTTGAGGAAGCAGAAAACCCTGGTAAGTTAAAGACATTGTAAGCCACAAATGCATAAGGGACATGGTTTACTACGAACTTCCCGGGAACTGCAGCATACTCACTCCTCCCAGCATCGAAAGAACTTACACCACAAAATGATAGAACGGGAAGATATTACAATTTGCAAAATATGGCTTCTGCTGAATGAACATTGCTTTACAACATCGCAAGTATCACAGATAGAACATAACATATTTTACTTTTTGGGGGAGCAAGGGACAAAGGGAGCTCACGAGGAAAGAAGTAGAGGCAAGAATAGGATGCAACTGTGGAGTATACTTGGGCTTAACCTCACTGTGTTCTGCTGCCAAGGCCCTTAAAGTCCTCTGTAGGCCACTTATCTCAAGGAAAGGGACCAGATGGGTTTAGTGGAGAATTTTATCAGACTTTTATAGAAGACCTAATACCTATACTCTCCAAACTATTCCAAAAAATACCTTACCTAACTCTTTATTTGAAGCCACAATTAATCTCATACCTAAATCACACAAAGATACTATAAAGAAAAGGAACTTCAGACCAATATCTCTCATGAACATCATTGCAAAAATACTCAATAAAATTCTTGCAAACTAAATCCAAGACCACATCAAAACAACCATCCACCATGAACAAGTAAGCTTTATCCCAGGGATGCAAGGATGGTTCAACATACCGAAATTCATCAACATAATTCATCATATAAACAAACTCAAAGAAAAAAACCACATGATCCTCTCACTCGATGCTGAGAAAACAGTCAACAAAATTCAGCACCCTTTCATGATAAAAGTCTTGGAAAAATCAGGAATTCAAGGCCCATACCTAAACATATTAAAGGCAATATACAGCAAACCAATAGCCAACAAAAAACTAAATGGAGAGAAACTTGAAGCAATTCCATTATAATCAGGGACTAGACAAGGCTGCCCACTGTCCCCCTACCTATTAATAAAGTACTGGAAGTCCTGGCATGAGCAATTAGACAACAAAAAGAAATCAAAGGGATTCACATCGGAAAAGAAAAAGTCAAAATATCACTATTTGCAGATGCTATGATAGTATACTTAAATGACCCCAAAAATTCCACCAGAGAACTTTTACAACTAATAAACCACTTCAGAAAAGTGTCTGGCTATAAAATTAACTCAATCAAATGAGTACCATTTCTCTACTCAAAGGACAAACAGGCTTAGAAAGAAATTATAGAATATACATCCATCACAATACTCACAAAGAGTATAAAATATCTTGGGGTATCCCTAACCAAGGAAGTGAAGGATCTGTACGACAAGAACTTCAAAACTCTGAAGAAGGAAATTGAAGAAGATCTCAGAAGATGGAAAAATCTCCCATGCTCATGGATTGGCAGGAACAATATTATAAAAATGGCCATCTTGCCAAAAGCTATCTACAAATTCAGTGCAATACTCATCAAAATCCCAACTCAATTCATCATATAATTAGAAAAAGCAATTTTTAAATTCATCTGGAATAACAAAAACCCTAAAATAGCAAAATCTATTCTCAAGAATAAAAACACTTCATGGGGAATCACCTTCCCTGATCTTAAGCTATATTACAAAGCAATTATGATAAAAAACTGCATGGTATTGGTACAGAGATAGGAAGGTAGATCAATGGAACAGAATTGAAGACCCAGAAATGAACCTACACATTTATGGTCACTTGATCCTTGACAAAGGAGCTAAAAGGATTCAATGGAAAAAGCACAGCCTCTTCAACAAATGGTGTTGGTTCAACTGGCAGTCAACATGCAGAAGAATGCAAAGCTCAAGTCCAAGTGGATCAAAGATCTCCACATAAAACCAGGTACACTGAAACTATTAGAAGAGAAAGTAGGGAAGAGTTTAGAACACATAGGCACAAGGGAAAGTTTCCTGAAAAGAACACCAATGACCTATGGTCTATGATCAAGAATCGATAAATGGGACATCATGAAACTGCAAAGCTTCTGTAAGGCTAAGGACACTGTTAAAAAAAAACAAAATGGCAGCTTACAGATCGGATAAGCATCTTTACCAATTCTATATCTGCTATAGGGCTAATATCCAATATATACAAAGAACTCAGAAAGCTAGACTATAGAGAATTAAATAATCATATTAAA
The DNA here is from genome assembly GCF_963924665.1 of Micromys minutus. NCBI lineage: Eukaryota > Metazoa > Chordata > Mammalia > Rodentia > Muridae > Micromys > Micromys minutus. Next base: position 56,365,008 of record NC_137984.1, on the reverse strand, counting down.
AATGGTGTACAGAGCTAAACAAACAATTCTCAACTGAGGAACATCAAATGGCTGAGAAGCACCTAAAGAAATGCTCAACATCCCTATATTCAGGGAAATGCAAATCAAAACAAGATATTTGAGATTCTACCTCATACTAGTTAGACTGGCTAAGATTAAAGAACTCAGGTGACAGCAGATGCTGTCAAGGATGTGGAGAAAGAGGAACACTCCTCCACTGTTGGTGGGGTTGTAAGTTGGTACAACCACTCTGAAAATCAATCTGGCATTTCCTCAGAAAATTGAACATAGTATTACCTGGAAACCGAGCCACTCCACTCCTGATCATATACCCCAAAGATGCTCCAACATCTAACAAGGACACATGATCCACCATTTTTATAGCAGCCTTATTTATTATAATAGCCAGAAGCTGGAAAGAACCCTGATGTCCATCAACAGATGAATGAATATAGAAAATGTGGTACATTTACACAATGAAGTACTACTCAACTATTAGAAACAATGACTTCATGAAATTCATAGGCAAATGGATAGAACTAGACTATCATCCAGTCACAGAAGAGCACACATGGTAAGTACTCATTGATAAGCAGATACTAGCCCCATAAAGCTTGGAATACGCAATACCCAAGACACAATTCACAGATATTATGAAGATCAAAAAGAAGAAAAGCCAAAGTGGGCATGCCTCAATCCTTCTTAGAAAAGAGAACAAAACTCTCATGGGAGGAAATTCAAGGTCAAATAGAGGAACAGGGATTGAAGGAAGAATCACTCAGAAGCCGCCTCACCCAGGGATCAACCACATATGCAGTCACTAAATCCAAGCACTATAGCTGGTCCCAAAAAGTACTTACTGGCAGGAACCAGACAGAGATGCCCCCTCAGGGACTATGCTAGAGTCATATAGATACAGCTGAGCATGTTTGCAGCTAACCATTGGTCTTAACTAGGGGATCCCAGTGAGGTTGCTAAAGAAAAAACCTTAGGAGCTAAAAGATGTTCCAGCCTCATGGGAAGATAACATTATCAACCATCCAAACCCTCCAAAACTCTCATGGAGTAAAACACCAACCTCTGTGCGCACTTTGAGAGACCTATTGATCCAGTTGTGTATGTAGCTGAAGATACCAGTGTCTGGCATCAATGTAAAAAGAGGGCTTTTGTTCCAGAGAGGGCAGGTTTTCCCAATGCAGGGGAATGACAAGGCAATGGGGTTGAGAGGGGAACAAGAAGTGAGTGCACCTTTGTGAGGGCAACTGGAGGGGGAGGAGGATGGGAGCAGGGTGGGGTAGAGGGATAACATCTCAAATGTAAATACAGAGTATCTAATAAAAAAAAGGAAGAAACTAAAGCAGTGCTTCCAAGTACCTGCCAGAGATAGATGTGGACTGCAGATCAGGGTTAAGATACCGTACCTGGTGCAGGTCCCCAAGGCAAGATTGGTCCAGAAACTATGCCCAGACAGAAAGCTGCAACTGATTCTGGACAAACTATGGACACACTAGCAATGCAGTTAGGCAAACACCCAGCTGCCTACACTGTAAACCCATCTTCCATCAGAACCAAACAGCAGCCAGTCATCCTTGAATGGCCGATGTCAGAGATCCCATGATGGGAAACCGGCAGGCTGTTCTAGTTAGTCACCTTCCTTTCCAGGGCGACTAATGGCCGTCTGTCTAGCTTTTATATTTAGTCTCTTATTTTTCTAACCTATTTGCCAAATGTGTTTCTTTTTAGGTTGTGTCTCTAAATGACACTTTTTAACCAGGCTTTTAACCCTCACTTTTCAAAAGCCCCACTTCTCTTAAGACTCCAGAATTATGTAACATAGACCCAAACTTCTACAGAAAGTGGAGTTTTGTTAATGTATTGCTCTGTAAGGCCACAAACACTTGCTCTCAAATTTTTCTTTGGGGATGTTGCTTGAATTCTTCCTGGGAAAATACAAACAAACCCTATATATTCTCGAAGAGAGGCTGAGCTCACATGCTGCAGTGAGAACTACCCCCAAAGCTATCTTATGTGCCCCATGAGCCTTCCCTTAACTCCACAGGGGAATATTAATGGACCCAGTCTTGTGAATTGTTCATGAGGGTGATCACGGCTGCTCTGGTGTGAGAACAGCTCAGAGGACTGTGTTTCAGGAGTGTTTTGACTTCTCCTTAAACAAAAACTGTCGCCATTGGTAACCTGCTCTGCTTTTTTTCATTAGGTAAGAACTTGTAGTAAATGTGCTGGGATTTCTAGTGCAGGATGACTGGGCTCAGTGTTATGGGAGCATATTTTCCAAGACTTTGTGTGCTGACTTTGAGCCTCAGTGTGAAGTAGTGAGTGGCACTCAATCCAACTGTGGTGCTTACAGATGGAGCTTTGGGGAGAATTAAGTAGGAAAATGGGGGAGCACTCAGGATCAAATGATGGTGAATTTACAGAAGAAGGATAGGCCAGGACACGGGCACTCCGTATCCCTTGGCATGTCAGTCCTGCACTGCCACAGGACTCTGCCAGCAAGACCATCTCTACATTACTCCTCCAGTCTTGTCCCTTCAGAACCACGAGACAGACAGACATCCCAGCATCCATGCGTTGACTTGTCGCTGTGGCCAGACAGCAACAACATCAAGAAAGGAAGGTTTATTTTGGATCACTGTCTAGAGAGTTTTGGCATCATGGCGAGTAAGGCATGGCAGAGCATTGCAGTCCACACCATGGAAATCATAAAGTAGAAAGAGAAATACAAAAAGAGACTAGGACAAGATCATAAGCCCATGAACCTCTCTCTCTCTCTCTCTCTCTCTCTCTCTCTCTCTCTCTCTCTCTCTCTCTCTCTCTCTCTCTCTCTCTCTCTCTCTCTCTCTCGGTGTTGTACTTCCTCTAACTAAGCCCCGCCCCCTAACTTTCACCAGTTTCAGTGGTGCTTTATATTATGCATCCACTGAAATATTAGTTCATCGATTAGGAAAAATCCCTTATGACCTAATTGCCAATTTTATGTCCATCACAGGAACATAGAAATGTGCTTTCCCTTAGGTGTATCATATTTTAATCAAGTTGGCAATAATAACGAACCATCCGATTCTACCACTATGTGATAAATTACCCTTTTTAAAGAAAGCATCTAATCTTCTCTGAAATGCTGCTGTTGGCACTAGGAAATGGAAAGATGGACACATGGGGTTACCATACTCAGAACCATCAGACCCAGATGTGATGTTGCAGACCTATAATCTCATCAGTAATGAAGCTAAAGCAGAAGAGTCATGAGTTCAAGACAAGTCCGGACTGCCATCTCAGACAAATAGAACAACAACTACAAAAACACCTAAAACTATGTCTAAGACTATCAAGTCTATGAGCATCTGTTATGGCCTTGAGTCTGAAATGTCCCCACCTGTTTATGAGTTTGGACACTGGGTCCATGATTGATGGTGGTGTTTTAAGAAGCTTCAGGAGGTGGAGCCTGGCTGGCAGAATAACTGGTGAATAACTAAAATAGCATCATAATTTAAAAAACAATATACACAGGGTGTGCCTTTCTACAACCCCAAATCAGACCCACCACTGCAGTGAGCCTCTGTTACTGGTGGAAGTGTCTTCATCTCCAAAAATGTTGCATGAGGGAAAATAATCATGATAGAAAGACATATGGTGAAATCAAGGCTGGCCATAAACATATAAATCAAAACTCACTTCCAGCTCATCTATCCCAGCCCCAGAGGCTGCTGGCTGCTTCTGCTCCCAAACAAGCAAGTGCAGCAGTGGTAAGGCAGATGCTCGTGAATGTTACGGGAAGGATGGACCAGGACTGACTTGCACCACATGCTGGAGGTGTAGCTGCCCACCAACCCCAAGCAGCTCCCATTTCTGAGAGTATTACCAGCTGCGCCCACTCAGGTTCAGAAGGGATTTGCTTACTGCCCTTCCATGCTGTACTTGCATGCGTTGCCACTTGACTGTTCTTCCAGAAAAAGAAATCACAGAAGGATGGCTTGACTAATCTTATAATACAAAAAGAAAATTCCAAGGTGGTGAATGAAATAAACACTGAAGATCTCTGTCTTACTAAAGGAGCTCATTGTAGGTGTGAGTGTTCCAAGATTTTTCTTGCCAATGATGATCCCATAATGATGAACTGGCAGAAGACAGCATGGGTCCAGTCATTCTGAAGAAGAAAGAAGTGTAAGAGGAGCTAGTTCAGATTGAAATTCTAACAATAATATTGTCTCTGTTGTTGTGCATAAAAAATCTTCAATGGTTTTAGCTGTCAGTACTAGGTGAATAGTGACTTCTGCCAGTTTTTTTTTTTTTTTTTTTTTTGACATAATATTCCTTATAGCTGATACTTTATCTGTTCAGTCATCAATATAGAAATCAAATTGTTATGTCTCATTCTGGCATCTTCAATAAAGTCAATACTTCAAATTTTAATTTGGGGGAATTTAAAGTTTGGCCATGAACCAGAAATTATTTCTTTGCATATCAGTATTTCAACAGGATGGACTTTTAAAAGTATTTCTGTACTGTTAAACGTAGTTCTGTATTGTTTTGTTTTGCTTTTTGGAAAAAATTTGTCATCCTTGGCCCTTCATGGAACTCTGCTATTTTTAGAAGAACCATGAAAAATATTATCAAGAATTATTATGAAGCGATATACCCTTGTTTTATTGAGAAAAAAATAAAGAATATAATGTGCATATTTGCTACAAATGTTCATAAGAAGATAGTTACTTCACCAAAATTGCTTTTCCGACCTCTAATTCTCAACACTTAAAAAACTGTGAAAACGTTTCTCTTCATATTTAATTCAATTCTTATCAAAACACCTGTACCAGAACTGGAGAGAGGCTCCATGGTTAATATCTCTGGCTGCTCTTCCCAGGTTTGATTCTAAGCATCTACATACCAGCATATGACTAACTGTAGCTTCAGTTCCAGGAGATTCAATGTCTTCTGCTGGCCTCTGCTGGTATTGTACACATATATTACATTGACATTCACATAGACAAAGCACTCATATACACTTAAAATTGAAAATAACATTCTGCACAGTAAAGAAAACAGTCTAAAAATTCATTTTGAAAGCACAGAAGTCTTGGATATTCAAAATCCCTGGAAAAACTAGTAACATTGGAAACTGTCACTGTAGTGGCTATTCTTAGTTGTCAACTTGACTACATCTTGAATGAACCACAATCCAGAATTGGAAGCTCACCTGTGATCCTGATCTTGAGGCATAGTGGCTTTGAATCTTAGGACACTAAGGCAAGGAGATCTCTGGGATCATTTGGGACAAAGCAAGTCCCAGATCCAGATGTGGTGGTACACAGCTTTAATCTGGGACACACCTTCTGCTGAAGACATTGGAAGAAGGAAGGCTTTTTCTCTTTGCTTGCTTGCCTCGTGTGACTGAGAAACTGCTAGATCCTTAGACTTCTGCTCACAGCTGCTGCTGACCATTGTTGGGAGTTGGACTACAGACTATAAGTCATCAACAAATACCTTACTATATAGACACTACCCACAATTTCTGTGACTCTAGAGAACCCTGACTAATACAATCACCATACTTAATTTCAAATTATACTACAGGTGTAGTGGTGCATGTCTGTAATTCTAGCATTCAGGAGTCAGAGGCAGGCAGATCTCTGTTTAAGGCCAACCTGTTCTATATAGTGAATTTAAGACTAACTAGGGCTACAGAATGTAAAAAAAGTGAATATGAATTTTACTACAGAGCCTAGCACAACAAAAAACAATAACAATTATATTTGTTTATAATGACTATTATAAACTTAAAAATAAAAATTAAAACAGGCTTGTAAACTAATGGAAAAATTAAGAAGCCAGATATAAACTTACGTATCTATAGCTACCTGACCTGATTTTAAGATGTTGTGGTGGTTTGAATGAGAATTGGCCTCCTTGGGCTTGTACGTTTGAGTGCTTGGTTCCTAGTCAGTAGAACTGTTTGGGAAGGATTAGGATATATGGCCTTGTTGGAGGAAGTGTGTCACTGGTTTTGAGGTTTCACTTTAGGGGTAGCATCTTGCACTCTCTGCCTTCTGCCTACAGAACAGGCTATGAGACTCTCGGCTCCTTCTCCAGCGCCTTCCCTGTCTGTGCGTCGCCGTGCTCATTGTCTTGATGATAATGGAAAACAGTAAGCAAGCCTCCAATGAAATGTTTCCCTCTATAAGTTGCCTTGATCTTGGTGTCCCTTTCACAGCCATGGAACACTAGCTAAGGCAAATGCCAAAAACATTCAAAGTAGAAAAGACAACCTTTCTAACAAACAGTGCTGGGGAAACTAAAGACAAAGAAAAGAGCTAGACTGTAGACTGCAGGCATCTCACTTTCCACGAAAATCAACTCCAAATAGAGCAAATAAGGGAGAATCTAACACTGTGGGAGCTGGAGAGATGGCTCAGTGGTTAGAGCACTGCCTGCTTTCCCGGAGGTCCTGAGCTCAATTCCCAGCAGCCACATGGTGGCTCACAACCATCTGTAATGGGATCTGATGCCCTCCTCTGGTGAGTCTGAAGACAGCTACAGTGTACTTAGATACATAAGATAAATTAAATCTTTTTTAAATTTTAATACTATGAAACTGCAGTGGGAAAGTGAGGAAAAGACTTCCAGTTACACCTGTAAATAAGGACTTTCTGATGAGGACTTCATTCAGTTAGGAAATAAATCCAGTTATGGACAAATGGGACCTCGTGAAATTAAGAACATGTATAGCAAAGGAAGGTGACAAGACAGCTTAAAGAATGAGAGAAAGTATTTCCAGCTGTACCTGGTAGTGTATTAATATCGAGAATATACGAAGCATTCGGAAGAGTAAGCTATGAGAAAACAAACAATTCAGCTTTGGATTGGACCCCTTCAGAAGACCTCCATAGTTTGTGTTCGCCCTGGAGTCGATGTTAGTATCACAGCCTGAGGTTCATGTAGATGTCTGGGTTACCACCAGAGGCCATGTGGACATCTGAGATCCAGACTACTGTGGAGGCCTGGTAGATGGCCACAGTCTCTGCCACTACAGAAGGCCACATGAATGTCCGTGCTCTGGGTTGCTATGAGAGGCCATATCGAAGTGGGTGGCTGCCGAAGGCCATGCTGAAGCCTGAGATTCACGTGGATTGTCCATGGTCTGGGCTGCCACTGGAGAGGTGTGGGTATTTGAGACACATGCTGCACTGAAGGCCGTGCAGAAGGCCACGGGCTGTGCTGCCACTGAGAACCACGCGGATCTCTGCAGCCTGAAGCCATGTTCGTGTCCGTGGGCTGAGCCGCCGCCAGGGACCATATCGCTGTCTGTGGCCCATGTTGCCGGAGAGGCCATGTCCATATTCTTGATCTGAACGGCCACCAGAGACCATGCTGAGGTCTGAGCATATAACGATGCCAGAGACCAAGTGGGAATCCGTGATCTGTGCTCCTGCTGATGATAAAGAAAGAGCAAGGTAATTTATTTTGCTGTGGTGCTGTTGACTGAAGACTCATAGTTGAGAAAGGAAAGGTTAATGTGAAAATTCCTGCCTGCACCCCAGCCTCCCCTCAAAAATGTACAAGTCTATCAAAAGACAAAAATCTATCAAAGATAACGCTTTAAAATTGCGATACGGATGATGACTTCTGGGGTGGCGTGGGTGAGGAAGGAAGGACTCAGTTTTATTTAAGGGGTTGGTCACTGGGAGTTTGATCATCCTCCAGTGAATATATGGGCAATACAAATTAGACTTCTTCTTCTTCCTGCCCCTCCTTCTCTTCCTCCCCCTCCTCTTCCATGGAAGATCACAGGAGGGGCTGGGGGCACAGACCTTGGAGGACTGGGAAGTGAGTGTAATCAGGGTGCATAATGTGAAATTCCCAAATAATAAATGAAAATATGTTGGGGTAAAAAGAAAACAAATGACATCAAATGCTCATGAAGATGTGGGAAAAGAAAAACCTTATTAACAGTTGGGGTGTAAACAAGAGCAGTCACCATAGAAATCAGTGGTTTCTCAGAAAGCTAAAATCAGAGCTACCATATGACCCAACTATAATACTAATACCCAAATAGCTCAATATCTTACAGCAGATGTACTCGCTCATCCATGCTAATTGCTGACATCTATTCCTCAATCCCGTGTAGACATGCACATATAAAAATCAGAAGATCTAAATGTGAGAAAATATATGTGCAGTGTTTGCCCTCCTGAGTCTGACATGTTCACTTCATATTTCTAGTTCTATTCATTTTTCTCCTCACCTAGCTTCTTTTATGGCTCAGTAAAACACTTAGAACCACCTCGACCTAGGGATCTTCCTTTGTCTACTGTCATCCCGGATCTCCTGGTCTCTAAGAGTTTCCCTCACAGCAGAACCCTGACTCTAGACCCATTTCCTTCTTTCTCCTTCAGTTGGATGAACTGAAGTACTTCTAGTGTGCTTTTCTCATCTCAGCTGCCTCATCCTGAACTGCTTCCGGTAGAAAAGGAGGACCCAGTTATACCACTCTTGGACATATACCCAAAAGATGTTCAAACATATAAAAGGGACACATGCATCAGTATGGTCATAGCAGCCTTCTTTATAATAGCCAGAAGCTGGAAAGAACCCAGATGTCCTTCAGTAGAGGAATGGATACAGAAATTGTGGTACATTTGCACAATGGAGTACTACTCAGCTATCAGAAACAATGACTTTATGAAATTCTTAGGCAAATGGATGGAACTAGAAAATATCATCCTGAGTAGGTAACCCAGTCACAAAAGAACACACATGGTATGTACTCACTGAGAAGTGGATCATAGGCAAAAAGCTGGGAATGCCCATAATACCACTCACAGACCACAAGAAGAAGGAAGACCAAAGTGTGGATGTTTCTGTCCTTCTTACAAGGGAGAACAAATACTTCCCCAGGTGCTTTTTAAGTGATATAAAGCTGGCTTTTTTATTTTGGAGGCTAGAAAGTCTGAGAAAGAGGAAAAGGGGTTTTAATGTGCACTGTAGCCTTATGCTTTTTAGACCACATCGTCTATGTGCCCTCTCGTGGCAGAAGGTACAGAAACGCTAAAGGTTCTCAAGTGGTTCCCACCTGCCCTTGCAACAGGCTGTCCTCTACTTATGAGGAGGGTGGTCAACCTGTCTGTCATGGATGAAGATTTTTGCCAAGGAAAATCAAATATAGAGTGTTGGGTATTTAGTTGTTCGATATTTGTTTTATTAAATATTAATTTACAGCTGGAGAGACAGCTCACTAGCCATGAATACTGGTTGTTCCTCCAGAGAACCTGGTTTCAATTTCCAGCAACCACATGGTAGCTCAACCCATTCATAACTTCAGTCCTAGGGCATCTGACACCCCCTTCTGGTCAGACATGTACAGACACACATGCAGACAAAACATTCTACACAGAAAATCAACAAATATTTTTAAAATTTTACTTTGCTTGCCTTTACACTAAAATTTACCTAGTTAGAGTACTTTGTATAATGATGTGTATTACTAAGTATATCAATATGGTAACCAATGGAGAAGTGGTTTGGAAAGGAAGGCTTCCTGAAAGGTCCATCTGTCTGGAACCGGAAAGCAGTTCAGGATGAGGCAGCTGAGATGAGAAAAGCACACTAGAAGTACTTCAGTTCCTCCAACTGAAGGAGAAAGAAGGAAATGGTTCTAGAGTCAGGGTTCTGCTGTGAGGGAAACTCTTAGAGACCAGGAGTTTTGTGTCAACTTGACACAAGCTGGAGTCATCACAGAGAAAGGAGCTTCCCTTGATGAAATGCCTCCATGAGATCCAGCTGTAAGGCATTTTCTAAACTAGTGATCAAAGTGGGAGGGCCCAGCCCATTGTGGGTGGTGCCATCCCTGGGCTGGTAGACCTAGGTTTTATAAGAAAACAGGCTGAACAAGCCATGGGAGCAAGCCAGTAAGCAACATTCCTCCATGGCCTCTGCATCAGCTCCTGCTTCCTGACCTGCATGGGTTCCAGTGCTGACTTCCTTTGGTGATGAACAGCAATGTGGAAGTGTAAGCTGAATAAATCCTTTCCTCTCCAACTTGCTTCTTGGTCATGATGCTTGTCCAGGAATAAATACCCTGACTAACACAATAAAGATCTTTTCCAAATCTGTGGGCCGCTGTTTTGTCCTGCTGAGAGTGTCCTTTGCCTTATAGAAGCTTTTCAATTTTACGAGGCCCATTTCTTGATTGTTGATCTTAGAGCATAAGCCATTGGTATTCTGTTCAGGAACTGTTCCCCTGTACCCAAGTGTTCAAGTCTCTTCCCTACTTTCTCTCCTATTAGATTCAGTTTTATTTGGAGGTCTTCGATCCACTTACACTTGAGCTTTGTACAAGGAGATAAGAAAGGGTCTGTTTTCATTCTTTTGCATGCTGACTGCCAGTTGAACCAGTACCATTTGTTGAAAAATGCTGTCTTTTTTCCACTGGATGGTTCTAGCTCTTTAGAGGGAGGGGTAAAGGGAGCAGGATCAGGTATAGGAGGAGAAGGGGATGATATACAAAAGATCAGGAAATTGAACAGAGGTGTATAGCAATAAGGGATGGGGAGCTAGAGGTAGTCACCAGAAAAGTCTGAGATACCAGGAAAGCAAGAGGCTCCCAGGACCCAAAGGGGATGAGAGTAGCCCAACAAAGGTGAGGGAGAACCTGTAGAGACCTTACCCAGAGGTTAGGCATGGCCCCCAGTTGGGGAATGGGGCCATCAAATCATCTCGAAAATTTTAACCCTGAATTGTTCTTGTCTAAAGGAAATACGGGGACAAAGTACAGAGCAGAGGCTGAAGGGAAGGCCATCCAGAGACTGCACCACCTGGGGATTCATCCCATCAGCAGACACCAAACCCAGACAATATTGCAGATGCCTGAGAAGCCTGACAAACACAGAGACGGATGCCCACAGCCAACCATTGGATTGAGCATGGGAACCCCAATGGAGGAGTTAGAGAAAGGACTGAAGAAGTTGACAGGGTTAGCAACTACACAGAAAGAACAACAGAATCAACCAACCAGACCCCCCCCCCCCAAGAGCTCCCAGAGCTAACCAAAGAGTACACGTGGAGGAACCCATAATTCCAGCCGCATATGTAGCAGAGAATGGCCTTATCTGGCATCAATGGGAAGAGAAGCCCTTGGTCCTGTGGAGGCTTAATGTCCCAATATAGGGGAATAACAGGGTGGTGAGGTAGGAGTGGGTGGGTGGGTGGGTGGGTGGGTGGCTGGGGGAGCATCCCCATAGAAGCAGGGATGAGGAAGATGGTATATGGGGTTTGTGGAGGGGAAACCAGGAAAGGAAATAATATTTGAAATGTTAGTAAATAAAATATCCAATAAAAAGATCACCTGGGGGAGTATTATTTAATTTTTGTTTGTTTATTGATATTTTATTTTTCGGTGCTGAAGGTTGAACTTAGGCTTTCTACTACAAATTTGCACCCCAACCCCACTGTTTCTTTTGAGACAGAGTTTTATAAGTTTCCCAGAATTCCCTTGAACGTCTGTACCTCAGCCTTCTCTTTAACTTAGGATTGTTCTGTCTCTATCCCACCAGAATCAGCTCAGGATTTGTTGTAGCATACACATTGGCTGAGAAATACAATGCTACTAACTGACTTTATCCCGGCACACAACCTACCAAAATGTATTCCCAGGTTCCCGTGCAGCACGCTATAACCTTATAATTCAGTTCCTGTGAGGAGGAAATTCAGATACTCAATTTGGTCCTTAGAGGGAAATGGTACAGACCCTTCTGGTTCTTCTGAAGCTCCTCACCCCACAGCCTTAAAGTGAGCGGGCATTGTGACGGCCCACCTACTACCATGTGAACAATACCAGCGCCAGCAGACAGCAACGAAGGACACAGAAGGGGCCTCGGGACCTTTCTGCCAGTGCTGCTATGCTAGTCCTAGGAGCTGTGCTGCATTCATTGCCTACTGGAGAAATGTTAATATTCTTTACCAAGTCCCTACGTCCTGAGAACAAAACAGGAATAAAAGGTTTAATCACAAACATACATACACACACACACACCCACACACACACACACACACACACACACACACACACACACACACGAGTGCTGTGGCTGAATTAACTACAAGGTGCTGCAGGACACTGGGGTCCTCCGAGGCCTCAGAAAGGGCTTCAAGGAGAAGGTACTATTGATACTGAGTCTAAAAAAAAGCAGGGGCTAATGAGATGTACAGAGCAAAAGGAAACCTCATATCCCAAGAGAGAGCGTGGTGCTCTCCAGTGAGTCTTCCAACCAGGTGGTTAAGTAAAGAACTCTGAGGTCAACTATGTAGATTCAAATCCTACCTAATACATTCAACATTTGTTAGTTATCTGATGGCCTGTGCATTGCCTATGCTTTCGGGGTCTTCCACCTAGAATTCTCATGAGGACCAAGTGCAGCAGCCTGTGTGAAAGTCTCAGCATAGTGTTCCTGAGCGCTGTGGCACGTGCTCAGTGGAGTTGAGCTTTGAAACGAAGGACTAGAACCTGAGGGCAAAGGGAAGTTTTCCAAAGTGAATGATTAATGGCGAGATCAAAGAGGATGGATTCCAGCCTACAGCCCAAGGGGACTCTGAACAAGGGGATTCTAAACAAAAGGTAGACGTGATCAGAAATGTTTGTGCCTGCAGTTCAGTCAGAGGAGTTAGGACTTCTCTTTAAAAAAAAAAAAAATCTCAGTAGCTTTGCACAAGAAAAGCATTCCAAATGCAAGTCTTACAAACAGATCATCCTCGGCTATTGGCAGTTCACAGTCCTGTCTCTTGAGGGCTTACTGCTGTGTATCTAATACTGAGCCATTACCTTTCTACAGCCCAAGTGTCAAATTCCTGTGTTGATAAGAAAAAGAAAAATTTCTTAGTCAAAAGATCAAGAGTCTAGGGAACCTAATGCCTCCTCCTGGCTTCTGTAATCGCCTGCATGTATGTGGCATACATTCACACACATACACATAAATAAAACTAATTAAATAAATATTTCTACCTTAAAATAACTCTTCAGAGAGAAAAAAAAAGGAATTTCCATTTTTACCCAGGGTTAAGCTGCTGTAGAAGGGTCACTTACAGGCAAATACCTGTTTTTTGGTTTTTTTTTTTTTTTTCAAAATGGATGGTCCTATTGAGATCAAAATCAGATTGTACATGGCTGAGGTGTTGTGTACGATCTAAGGTTTTACTCTGAGGGTGATGGAGTAGAAGGTGATGCTGAACTGAAAGAAGGAATCTCCCTACTGATTCTAGCATCACATCCTTGGCTACACATAGCTTCCTTAAAAAGCCCTCCCTGTGCAGAGCACCTGTGCAGAATTCTTCACAGGCTCCATTTAGCCTGGGACTTAGAAGTCTTTGAGTCTGGCATTACCATTTGGGGGAGTGGAAGCAGAGGTCCCACCCACCCACAGGTAACAATGCTGAGAAAGTCACTAAAGAGACCTCAATACTCAGCCTAACCGACGAGCAGTATTATCTACTGAGAAAATTAGGCTGTATCCTCATGATCCTCAGAACCATGTATTCATCTGTCCCAAATCTTCTTGAATTATTTGTTTAAAAAAGAATGCTGAGCAGGTAGTTAGTACTACAGAAGAAATTGTATGAAACAGGCCGTGGAATGTATGTCATGACACCATTAGTGAGCTCTTTGCTTTGAGGCAGGCACACTCGATGATCACAGGTCCATCTGAAAGCTCTACTTCTCCCCAAGGAATTCACAGAGAGGTCTATAAATGAACAGAAACCGAGACTCATCTCTCATTAGCATGGGCATTCTCCTGTTGGGTCACATGCATCATTATGGTATCTCTGTTACTTAATGGTAATCATTCTAAATTAGTGTTTTCCCAGAGAACCCAGAGAGGAAAGCCAAACATGTATTTATTTGAAGAGACATCTCCCCTATTCCTGACTCTGAGATATCTCAGAGGCCAAGTGTGGTGGCACACACATATAATAGCAGCACTTACGCACAATTCAAGGCTTTAAAAGGAGAATCCAGAGACTGGTGGCCAGGTGGCCTTAGTAATGCAGCCTTCCAGTGACCTCTGGCCATGGAGAATGATGCCAGCCTCCCCTTTCAGAGGCAGAAACAACAAAAATAAGACAAATTCAGTTGACTCTGATGTGCCGTTGTTATATGCTCACCAAGTTTTTCTGTGGTTTCTGTATTTGAAACAGAAAACAATCCTCAAATCGGAGGAGGATCTGTTCCTGTTCTCCAGTGCGGGCCACAGATGCTCAGACCATGCAAGCTCCGCCTGCATGAGCAGGTAGATCCCACCCACCACCCAGCTATCTCCAAAGAATCTATGATTTATGATACACTGCCATCATTGTGAAGTTAATTATACATGCATATCATTTCTTCCACTAGATTAGAAAGTCTAAGAAGGCAGGGACAGCATCTGTTCACTCTTTAATTTTGAAAATAAGCTGAAAAACATAATTACCTATACATGTATACCTTCCCTCCCCTTCTCCCCATCCCTAAGCCTCCCCTGGTTACACAAAGCCTAGCATAGTGCCTTTCTGGTGATTTGATGACTTTAATTGAATGTACTTCTTTACCATTAAAAATAAAAATGCATTAAATTTAAGACTTACTTACAGAGGCCCAATATAAAATATGGATTGCATCCAATTTTGTTAAACGTGGTCACATAGCAAGCTGTGTGTAAATGGGCAATAAATAGGAAACACTAACATGTCTAATTGGTCTGAGTACAATTATTTTTGTCACTATTCACATAACCTATAAAGGTTTTAAAGGAGTAGTTCTTGGTATGTGTTTTTTTTTTTTTTTTTTTTTTTTGGTTGTTGATGTTTGTTTGCTTTATGTTTGTTCCTGTGACCAGAAGTCTGTGTTAGATGCCTCTAAATTATTCTCCACCTGACTTCAGTCTCTCACTTAATTAAAGTTTATTGTTTCTGCTAGACTGGCTTACCAAGGAGCGGAGGAATCCTTCCCTGTCCTCTTTCCCTATGCTTATAAGCACCGACAAACCCTGCTGTTATGTGGATCTGACTCAGTTTCTCACTCACGATGGCAAGTACTTCGTGGACTTGACACCACTCCAGTCAGCTGTGTGTGGAGGATGTTTTTTAAATGAGCTCATATTATTTTTACAACCAGGAAAATATTTTTGAAACACAGATATAGCCAGGTTATTTAACTGTTCTACGGAACCATACATAATTGTCAAGATGCTGAGCACATCAAAATTTCCCCTTCAACAGAGATGAGAAGAATATATGACCCCCTGTGTTTCTCTTAGATGCCAGGATTTGCCTTCTCAGCAGCAGTAGAGCCTTTGAGAAAGATGCTAGAAACCCAGACTGCAGGCTGTTCTGGGTCCCATCTGCAGAGGAACACATCCCTGACTTTGGAGACTGACGGACTGATGCAGAGGCTAGGCATGGACCTATGCCCTCTGAGAGCATCCATGAGGCCTCAATGCAAATCTCTCCTCCAGCAGATGAGGTCTTGCTTGATTCGGTAAGATTAGGGCTGGCTTGCCTCCTCTCTCTTTGGCAGTCTAGTCATTTCCAGGTAATGCCTATTTAATGGTGATGAGATCGTTGTTAGCTCTCCTCTGGGGGGGTTGGCCTTTTCCATTTCTGTCCCCAACGTGAGAGCATTTCTGTTTGACCATATTCTTGTCTACAATGTAGTCAATCTTCTGGATTTTTCGCCCCCATTTTGTATCCCAGTAGAGTAGTCATAATTATTGTTTTTCTTGCTTGGTGACTTTTTAAAGGCTACTTCCTGTCTACTAGTGGCTACTTCCGGTCCTCTTCATTGCTACCCCTCCCTCCCTGAGCAACCTGCTCTGCTGTTCATTGGTGGGTGATCTGCCTTCGCCCCACCCACTGCCAGCCCCTCAGCCTCTTTCTTACTTTTGGTTCTCTCACTTTAGATAAGGCTCAGCGGTTTCTTTATGATTAGAAGCCAATCGTTGCTTTGATGGGAAGTCTTTATGAATACCATTTGTCTGTTTTTTTAAATCAGTTTCTCTTCAAAGGACGAATAATCCAATGTAGAGTTTCATTTGAGTAGACAATATCAATTAGAAATTCTGAATACTAAACATAGGTTTCTACAAATCCAAACATAAGCTAATTTTTTTTGCTATTCTCAATATCTATCCTTCGAACTTGTCACCAAGAGGAAAGCCACCCCCAGCACTCAAGACAACAGAGGACAGTGATACCAATTCTTTTAAATATAACAAGAATATTTTTCAAGGCCCATTAGAATTAACTCTTAGTTAGTATCCTCTTAGAGTTAGTAAAAAGTGTTACAGGCATAATTAAAATATTTCACTGAATATCATGAAACATTTCATTGCACTAAAAGCTCATTTCATAGTCTAAAATGTTCACTATTTGTATATTACTAATTAAAGAATACATTGTATGCTAGCTGATAGACTATTTTAAACCATATGTTTAAATGTATACTTAAATATATTAAAGGTAAAACCATACTTTAATAAACTTATGTACTTAAAATAAATAATATAAGTATATAATAAAAAACATATTTAGTAAACTTTTATTAAATAAATGGTAGAAATTTTTATGTACATTTTCCAAAAGTAAAGTTATTTCAACTTATCCTGAAATTCCATTATAATTATTTTTAAAAGCAGGGACATAGGTGAGACCCCACCCCAGTTGCTGCCCTTCTCGGTCAGAGCTTCATCTTCCTTCCTGTCCCTACCTCCCCCACATTCACAATCCACACTCAGTCCCCACCCCCACCCCACAGCACTGCCTGTATCCCAGGAGACCAGATCTAACCCGGGACACAGGTGAGACCCCTTCCCTAATTCCCCAGCCTGTGGGATACCCACAGAGTCCAGTAGACGTGGGCTCTGTCCTACCTTGTCCAAGCTCCGACTTCATTCTTGTCTGCACGTCCGTCTGCACGGATTTGCACTCTGGGATATACACGCCAGACCCCACCCCACCCCCACCCCACCCCACCCCACTCCACCCCACAGCTCCACCTGCCTCCTGGGAGGCCTGGCCAACCTGGGATACCAAGGCTGACTAACTTCAGAGACAATCGGATGGTGAAAGGCGAGAGCAAAACATAATCAACAGAAGCAAATGCAATATGGCACCATCAGAGCCCAGCTCTCCTCCTCCTACAAGCCCTAGATATCCCAACACAGCTCAAGAGCACGATTCTGACCTTAAATCCCAACAGTGTCAACTAACCTGAACCCCTTAGCCCTTCCAGAGAATAAGCCACCAACCAAGAGCATACACTGGCTGGTCCAAGCCCCCTGGCACACATGTAGCAGAAAACTGGATGTCTGGCTTCAGTGGGAGAAGATGCTCCTAATCCTGTAGACACGTGATGGCCCAGGGAGGGGAACACACCCCAGGGCCTCCCTTTCTAAGGGGAAGGGAGGGGGAATGTGGGCGGAACTTTGTGAGAGGGGAGGGGGCAGCATTGAAATGTAAATTAATTAATTTTAAAAACTATTTTTCAAGACCACCAGGGTCTTCATGTGTTCATATATATTTGCGTAATGAATACCATCCCAACAGCTAGTAAAATATATATTATACATTCTCTATATTATAAGCTGCAAATTGTATTGAATTATTACAAATTTTCAAACAAGAAAACGATTGTAACTTTTTATTAAACTTATTCTATAATTGACTCTTGCAAAGAAGCAGAATACCTAAGACACACACACACACACACACACACTTAAATTCTGTCTCTAAATAAAGACAAATGCGGTTGCACTTTGACCTGACAGGAAACAAGCGGCCCACTCAGCCTCCTCACAGCATTCTTTCCTTACTGAGCTCTCATCCGGTGCATTAGTGAAAAGTAAATACTTTAACTATATCTCATGGTAAATTATCAAAGGACATAAGGGGAAACCACATTTGAGAAGCCCACAGTAAGAGGTTTATCTGGTCCATGTTTGCAGGTCGCTCTGACTAGGTTCTCATCTTTCATAGCCTCGTGCTCTCTGCAATTCCTCAGCTAGACATGGCTCCTTGCCAGTGTGCAAACCAATTCTGTCATAGCCTGGCAGCTTAAGTAATAATCTCACTGCCTTTGTAATCCAGCAAGTCATTTCTCAGAGGCCACTATAAACTCTATTGAAGTGTTCAGGTTTCAAGTAGTTGAGAGCTATCCGCCATTATGAGAAAACTCCTTTCTCCCCCATAGATATGAATAAAGAATTTTGTCATACACCAGGTAAATCAATAATCAGAATGTATTAAATCACTCGGCAGTGCATGCCTGTAATTTTAGCACCCAGAAGGTTGAGGCAGGAGGATTACATGTTACAAGCTCTAGGCCGGTGGGAGACCCTCCTTCAAAAAGAAGATGGACAGCACCTAAAGAACAGCTACTGAGAATGCCCCACCCTCCACACAAAGGCATCCACACTGCACCCACAGGAGCCACACACATCTGAGCATGCACAGACACGCATGTGTAAGAAAAGCATGATGTGGATGTTCAGTATCTTATTCTAGAAATAAATGACTTGTCCAGACACAAAAAGATTTTATTTTATTTCTAATAATTTAATATTTGTTTTATATCTTTATCCAAAATATACTATGATTGTTTTGAGACAGTCTCTTTTGTATTTTTAGTATAGAATAGAGTTTATTTAGGGCAAGGGGAGGGGGATTGAGAGGGTAGTAGTGACAGAGAAAGACAGAGAGGGGGGATGGGGGATGGGGACAGAGGGGGAGGGAACAGAGGACAGAGTGAGAGCAAGAAGGCAAGAGAGCAAGAGGGTGAGACAGTCTCTTTATGCAGTCAAGTGATTTCATAGTCATAATCCTTAGCCGTCTGCATGTTGTTATTCTATGCATGTACCCCACACAGCTATGTAATTTTCTTGATCAACTGTACACATCTATGCGCATACATCATATACACAAAAAAAACTATAAAAGTAATCAACATAGGTAATGCTGTCAATAGTTAGAGCTTTAAGGCTACAGGAAATAAAACTGACTATGAGATTTTTGTATATAATGTTGAAAATACCATAACGATGTCAGTAAGGAATATATAGTGTCAGAATAAATTTCTGTAGAGAAATAAAAGCTCATGGAGAAAATACTTAAAAATCTGTTTTAGATATCACAGAACAATTTTCATCCAATAAAAGTTTATCACTCTTTAAAGAGGTAGCAGGCATCAAGTACCGCAGTATTTAGAGAGATTCTATTGATAAATATAAGACTAACACCTGAATTTTAACTTAAAATATTAACAATCCTTGAGTGCCAGAAATTGCAAGGACATTTGTACATATGTATACCCAAGCAAAAGTAAGACTAATAGCCAATACTTTTCCTGCTTAACTACTTATCTCTGCATTCTGCTTTAATTAAACCCTCTGATGTTGGTACAAGGCAGCTGCTTCTCTGTCCACTTACAAGGTACAAAAGGCACCTCGTCTTCTGTAATTTGCTCTCATCTTAACATACCATGTTCTATGAATTGTGTTTTTAGGCCACACCCATGTGACAGACACTGCTCTAATCAGGAATATACACTTCAAGGGAGTTTGTTGGCATTTAATCAGAAGCTCCCACTCCAGAGGGGGCCATTACAAGATCTTAAGCTATTTAAATAATGTCTAGTCAGCATTTGAGGTTTTTTCCTTAACATAATAGATGTTGGTTGACATACATTTCCCCTGATAAAAAAGGCAATTGTTGGCTAAAGTTATTGTAAAAGCCCACTTACACCAGGGGCATATAAAACTGCTTGGCCACTATGGACGCCCTCCCAACTTGGCTCATTACAGTTGAATGAACCCTCCTGCATTCATCTAATTTGAAAGGATTCCAGGTTGCCAGACTCCAAAGAAGTAACTCACAAAATCCTGCCACTACGACTACATTTGTCACAGATTCACTGTTGTTTGTTCATGGGGTACCAGGGAAGCAAGAGTTCCATCAAGTTCTCCCAACCAGCTCTGCGCTATGTGTACCTGCTTGATAGTGTATACGCATGCAGGACACCTCAACCCAAGGCTTTTTTCATTCAAACTTTGTAGTAAAATTGCAGTAGCTCAGCCTCTGTCACCTTGTATGAGTGCCCAGTATCCACCAGTATCCCAGTGTGATGCCATAGCCAACTTAGTTTTAGACGTAAGGTCACAAGAGCTTGCAAAGCTTATCCAGGGCCAGGGCCATATACAGCTGATAGTGATAAAAGGTTTGGAGCCTGGGGCTGTCCACCTGAAAATCTGCCTGCTTTACTGTCCTGACCACAGTCCAAGGAGGCAATAATGAGGCTCTAGGAGGGGAGGGTCTGACTGAGACTCTCGAGTTGGCCTCCTCCACAAGGCTGAGACTTTCCAAAAGTGCAAATTGTAAGGAACTGCTGACTGAGCATCGTGACATCCTGGCCGAGTCAGCTTCCTGGCTATTACAGGTTAGTGTTTAAAGTTCAAACAGTGTATACTTCTTTGTCAGTATGTGGGACAGGCTGTTTACTGCCAACCGGCCAGGTCCTGACCATGTGACACCCCTAACCTCTTTTCTTGCCTATGAATGACCATATAACCTCACTGCCATAAGTGACAGTTCACAGTACTGCTCTTTCTCTGTTGAATCTCTGTTCCATCCCCCATTATACCTACCCAAGTGTCCTGTATAGAAAGGCAGCGACAAGCCTTCGACTTACTAAACCACCTCTTACTAAACTTGCCTCAATTTTGGAGTCTTCTCAGCATCTTTTTATGCACCATGTGAAAATCATAAGACGGTTTTGTCAGCAGTGTTGGCCTTTGGCCATCTATTTATATGTAAAGGAGAATATCTATTGAAACAAGCAAGAAGAATCGGGAGCGGGAGGTAGATTTTCAAAGATGAAGCTTAAAATTTTCAACACTGACATTTCAGCAAGCAATCCTCAAAGTTCTTGCTTAATCCTCTGCTTAATTAAAAAGGAGCCAGAGAAGCGGCCCAGAGCTTTAAACTGGCCACAAAACCAAAGGGCAAAGCAGAAGCAATAAATATAATTATCTGTTTCTTTCTGGCCCAAAATTAGCAAAAGCCAACAGGTAAAGGCAGTAATAAATGCAGGTATCGATGTCCTAGTCAAAATACCCTCTTGAGTTTGGGGCCACACAGAACAGCAGCCCTTCACTGAGGACTGGTGAAGGCAATAGAAGGTCTAGTGGCCTTTCCTTTTGTGCTTCTAGTACCTTGCCTTCACCAACAGTACCACCCAGTCAACAAGTAGAACCAAGATCACCCAAAGATAATGATATACATATGCCTGGCAAATTTTTGTTCACTCTCTGTCTTTATCTGACAGTATTGCTTAAGATGTGTTCATCAAAATACAAAATAGCAAAAGCAGACTTTAAAATCCCTGCCAAACAGTAGCCTTCATCAATAGGAACTTTCTAAATAGGTGAAATTATATCCATGTAATAGACATGTTTATATGGAAACACTTGTGTATCAAAAAAGTTGGTGGCAAAAGTATAGAACAATGTATGCAATGCAAGAATTTTTTTCTAGCAAAACAAAAAGGTACATAGAGTTCTCCTTCTACATCCAGGGTGAATTGGGCTCAGAATTTCTAAACTACCTTATATAAAATGGTGCAGTTTTAGCATATACAATATGCACATCTTCCTGTAAGCATTACAATATCTAGATTAATTTATTGTTAATTAATTATTATTAATAATTAATTAATAGTATTTAGAGGATAATGACAAGAAAAATGTATAACTTTCTTTCCTGGTATGTAAATTCTTTTTGAGGTTAGAGATCTCCTTATACAGAATTTAGTATATAACAAATTCACAAACCAAACTTCTTCCCCTCCTAAATAGTCAACAACTAAATGTGCAAAAGAACCACCATTAAACAAGACATCAAAAGCTATACATTTCCTATGAAACAGTATGTGCACAGATTTTTCAAAGCTGTGAACATGCAATAAAGAGTAAAACACATTTTGGTCACTTTATTAAATGACATTAAATAGTAAAGTTTCAACTACTAAACAGCACTTTGAATGGTGAAAACACATATCGTATATTGTCATACTTGAATGCTTTTCTTTAAAAACACAATTCCAGTCCTTATATATATTACAAAACAGCCTTAAAGGAAGAAATGACATCTTTTCTACAGTACTTAAGATACTCAATACAGAACCAAAAAGCAATCTAACAGAAGTAAAGGCAAGTCTGCACAGCTGTGTGGTTTCAGCAGCCACAGCTGGATGATGGACTGAAACATTACTATACAACAGGATGAAACATTTACAACAGCACAAGTCTAGGCCAAGTGCTTTACACCCAAAGAATAAAACAGGCTACAAAATGTGGAGAATTTAGCAGGCCAAACTGTATTACAAGCAACAAAAGATATATAACTTTTGAAACATATTTTATTAAGCAACAGCCTATAGTAGAATCCAGGAACATGAAACTCACAGATGTGGGATTTACTGTTTACTGCAATACCATACAGAACTTGCATAAAAGGTTTATAGTAACCTGCAAACATGGAGAATGGCCACACAGGCAATGAGGGTGGGTATAAAATTTGTCAGTGTCTGAACTCAAACTGTTTTTCATTCAGGGCCAATCCATCATAAAAGGATTTTCTAATCTTTTAAAATTTTTGGTTATACATGCTACTATTTGGAGAATTCTTTGTAACTTTTTTATAGGTAAGATTATTTCAAAATGAAAAGTCTAAAATTCTTAGAGATAATATTAGCAAAGTTATTAGGGTCAGCAC
Organism: Micromys minutus; assembly: GCF_963924665.1. Classification (NCBI taxonomy): domain Eukaryota; kingdom Metazoa; phylum Chordata; class Mammalia; order Rodentia; family Muridae; genus Micromys; species Micromys minutus. Next base: position 56,342,199 of record NC_137984.1, on the reverse strand, counting down.
TTGTGTTCTGGCTGTCCTCAAAAGCCAGGTTTAGCTTCATGTCCTTGACAAGACAATTAAAAAGAAGCAGAAAATAAAGAGACTTGTTCAATATGGTCACAGTGGGGGAAGGAACAAAGAGATTCACCATGCCCAGCTCTATCTCTGAGATGCTTGCATGATGTTTATGTTTAAGAAGAGCACTAGAGTTAACACCTAAGCAGTTTGGTCAAGGTGTGGGCCCTTCTATCGTTGACCTATCACTGCTGGATTCCTGTCTTTCCTGCAAGGTGGTCTGAAATAAAAGAAAATTTTTTTCAGGAAGACAAGTTCTTCTTCTTACTGGAAATTCCAGTTCCTGAGCCCGTCACTTCAAAAGTGTTAAAGACAAAGTGAGGGTCACAAGTATCTCTGGAATATTCTCATACCTGTGGGGCAGGTAGTTATATTAAAAGAGTGACACATTTGAAAGAGCTAATAAATACTATCAAGATGAAACATTTGGCTCCTGATAGAGTGGAAAGACAGAAGCAGGGTGGGTGTGACACATCTGTCACGCTAAATCCCTTTCCCAAGAGCCCCTTGGCACATTGACATTATACAAAGAAAGCAAGGCTCCTGTAGTCACACCTCTACTTATAATGCCTTCTGACGAGCCCCAGGCAATGCACTGGTTCTGAAGGACAGTTGGAAATGGTAGCAGGGCTGATCTTTCTTGATCAAAGGGCCTGATCTTGCCCTTTCTGTTGGAAGCATTTAACAAAGACTGCAGTAAGCAACAGGACTCACTTGTCCCTCCACAGGAGGGATCATACAAATTAAACCCTCGCTGCAGGAAACAAACAATAAAAGCCTTCACTGTGGGCAACCTGTTTACCAGCCCTAGTTGCTGAAAAGCAGATGCTTCCAGAATAGTTGCTATGGTGAGGAGTGAAGCTTGCCACTCACCAGACAGGAGGCTATCTCCTGCTAGTTAATAGTTTCACACCTAAACATTCTCAAAAGGATCTGTCATGTACAGATACTGACACGTGAAGTTTTAGACTAAAAGTCTAAGAAACTCCCCAAGTAGTTTGATAGATGATAGAAGATAGATAGATAGATAGATAGATAGATAGATAGATAGATAGATAGATAGATAGATAAGATAGGTGGGTGGGTGGGTGGGTGGATGGATGAATGGATGGATGAATGGATGGGTAGGTAGGTAGATAGATAGATGATAGATAGTAGATAAATAGATAATAGGTAGTAGATAGATAGATGATAGATAGATAGTAGATAGATAATAGATAGATAGATGATAGATAGATAGATGATAGATAGATAGACAGACAGACAGATAGATAGATGATAGATAGATGATAGATAGATAGATAGATAGATAGATAGATAGGTAGGTAGGTAAAAAAAAATTAAAGGATTCCATAGTCATTCCTATACCTTGAATTCAGGATTATTTTTAACCACAAATTCTAAGCAATAAGCTACTTGAATTTAGTGTTATTTCCATCAAGATTACTTTGCCAATGATGTCTTATTTATTTCTTCAAGAATGGGGCAGTAGTATTAATCCCAAAGATGGGAGGAGAAAGACCACTGACACAAATCATCAGAATGTAACAGGTGGTGAAAACAAAGTACTCACAAGCGAAATCACAAGAGAGTCATAGGTGATTATAACTCTTTGAAACAAAGGTACGGTTGCAAGGTGATCATAAGCAACTTTTTGAAACAAAGATATGCTTGCCATGCCTGGAACAAGCAATACTATTTGTAGTTAAAGTTACAGATCAAATGAATCTAAAAGATATCTACAGGATATCTCATCAAGCAGAAACATAATTCATTCTTTTCAGCATCTCATTAAATCTTCCCTAAATCAAATCACATTCTGAGACAAAAAGCAAGTTTTAGAAAACACAAAAGAACTGAAATAACTTTTGATCATATGATAGTGTAAGGAAACTGTACTTTAGCCGAGAGTATCTGAGCAACCATCTGGAAATTGAACCACACACTCTTTAGGAACCAGTGAGTCATCAAAGAAATTGGGGAGGAAAAATTTAAGTTCCTTAGAATGAAAGAAAAAAGAAACAAAGAAAGGGAGGGAGGGAGCAGGCAGGCGCACAGGTTTTGGAGTTGTAGATAAAACAGTTCCAAGAAGAAACTTGAAAACAATGAGAGATCTCAGATAGCCTCGCAATGCAGCTGAAGGTCTTGAAAAAAACAAAACAAGCCAAAGTTTAAAGCAGCAGGCAGGCAGCAAAAAGATAAAGCTCCAGAAATGAACGAATGAGTCACTACAAGAACAATAGATTGATTCATCCAAACAAAAAGCAGATAAGGAAGATGATTAAACTCCTATCCAAAGCAAAGACAGGAGAGAGAAAGAGAGAAAATCCTAATCAGTAAAACTGAGATACAGCAAGTGAGGTCATAGCGGACGCTGAGAATGTCTGTCTGTGAATAGACATAAACAAACTAGAGAAGTCAATGTTTTCAATAGATCAAAAAAGACTGTTGATAGAGTTAAACATTCTTCCTAATTAAAACGAAACAAAAACCAAGAAAGTCTCATAAAGTTAGGAATGAGAAAGGGGTCCACTCTCGCAGCTCTTATCTAATACGATGCTTGAAGCAGTAGAGCAATGAGACAAGGGAAGGGAAGGGTAAACGGAGGAAGGGAGGCAGTCAGAGCTGTGTTTGCAGAAGCATCGTGATCATACACTTAATAACTCTACCAGAAAACTATGGGACTGATAAACACCTTCATTAGGGAGAATGATATAAAATCCATATGACTGAGAGTAGCTTTTCTCTATATCAGCAATGCACTTGCTGATAAAGATATCCAGGTGGGGAAATTTCATTCACAACAATTTCAGGGAAAAATAGGAATGATCGTAACCAAGAGAGTGGACGAAGGGAAGTAAGGAAGACACTAGAGGAAAGACCTCCCAGACTCACAGGTCGGCACAGTATTATAACAATGACGATATTACTGGTAAAAGAACTGATGATTCAATACAAACCTTTAATTATATTCTTCATAGAAATATGAAAAAAACAGTCCTAGCCAAATTTATATGGAATTTATATGGAAACAGGAAAGACCCAGACTAGCCAAAGCAGTTCTGACCAGAAGGAGCAATGCTGGGAATATCACAACACCTCACCTCAGAGTATACTCCAGGGTCACAGTAAGAAAATCGGACACTGGGATTCTCAGAGTGCAGACAGCATGCTGCTCTCTGGAAAAGTGTCCTTTCTGGCCCACAGTGAGGGCTGGGTCTCTGCCACCAGGACTCAGAATCTGCCTGGGGAAGGCTGAGCACGAGAACAGCTGCACAGGAACTATTCCACCTGGACCAAGGCTGAGCCTGATGCATAGACCCACTGAGTGTCCAGTGAAGGAACGCAGGGAGTTCTCAGAACACAAGGAGCTGATGCTCTCTGGAAAAAGGTCCTTTTTGAGGTAGAGAAGGAGCAGGTTCTCTGCCATTAGGATTCAAGACCTGTGGGCAGAGGGCTGAGTTCCCAGAGCAGCCTTGCAAGAGCTCCCACACTTGAGCCCACAAAAACAAACCTGAGTCACTGCCAAAAGAATTCACTGCTTATCCACAAAGAGACGAACACCCAGGAGCAATCTCCCTCCTGAGCCCACGGGCCTTCAGACCCACAGGAGAGACAAGCCCCAGTCAGAAACAACAAGATCACCAACAGTCACTGACAACAAGGTGGCAAGAGGAAAGCGCAAGAACCCAAGCAATGGAAACCAGGCAACCTGGCAACATCGGAACCCAGTTCTCCCACCACAGCAAGTAATGGATTTCCCAACACTCCAGAAAAACAAGATTTAGACTTAAAATCATACTTCATGATGATGGTGAAGATCATCGAGAGGCACATGAATAACTCCCTTAAACAATTACAGAAGAACCAAGAGAAATCACTCAAAAAAAAAAAAAAAAAAAAAAAAAAAAAACTACAGAAAAACACAACCAAACAGGTGAAGGAATTGAAAATGAAAATAGACACAAAATGAAATCACAAAACCCTGGAGATAGAAAACCTAAGAAAGAAATCAGGAGTCAAAGATGCAAGCATTATCAACAGACTACAAGAGATGAAAGAGAAGATCTCAGAGGCCAAAGACAAACAGAGAAAACATAGACAAAACAGTCAGAGAAGATGCAAAAACTAAAAAGCCCCTAACCCAAAATGTCCAGGAGATCCAGGACACAATGAGAAGACCAAACCTAAAAATAATAGGAATAGAAGAGGGTGAAGAATATCAACTAAGAGGCACAGTAAATATCTTCAACAAAATCATAGAAGAAAACTTCCCTACACTTAAGAATGAGATGACCATGAACATACAAGAAGCCTAAAGAACTTCTAATAGGTTGGACCAGGAAAAAAAAATTCTTCCAGACACATAACAGTCAAAACGCCAAGTATTCAAAATAAAGAAAAAATAATAAAAGCAGTAAGGGAAAAAGGACATGTAACATATAAAGGCAATCAGAATTACACCAGACTTCTCAACAGAGACTATGAAAGCTAGAAGATCCTAAACAGACATCAAACAGAATGTAAGGGAACACAAATGTCAGCCCAGGTTATTATATCCAGCAAAACTCTCAATTAAAATAGACAAAAAGACAATGATATTCCAGAACAAAACCAAATTTACACAGTATCTGACCACAAATCCAGCCATAAAAACAATAATAGATGGAAAACCCAACACAAGGAGGGAAACTATACCTTAGGAAAAGCAAGAAAATAACTATGCAAGAAAACCAAAAGAAGAAAAACACTGAAACATAATTCTACCTCTATAAACAAAAATAGCAGGAAACAAAAATCACTATTCATTAATTGCTCTTAACATGAATGGACTCAATTCCCCAATAAAGAGACATAGACTATGAGACTGGATGCATAAACAGAATCCAGCATTTTGCTGCATACAGGAAACTCATCTCAGAGACAAAGACAGACACTATCTCAGAGTAAAAGGGTGGGAAAAAAAAAAAACTGCCAAGCAAACAGCCCCAAGAAGCAAGCTGGAGTGGCTATTCTAATATCGAATAAAGTAAATTTCCAACCAAAAGTTATCAAAATAGATAAGAAAGAACACTTTTTACTCATTACCGGGGAAATCTGTCAGGAGGAACTTTCAATTCTTAACATATATGCTCCAAATAAAAAAGCACCCACATTCATAAAAGAAACCCTACTAAAGCTTAAAAAATACATTTCACCCCACAAAGTAATAGTGGGAAACTTTAACACCCCACTCTCACCAATGGACAGATCATTAAAACAGAAACTGAACAAGGACACTGCAAAACTAGCAGAGACTTTGAACCAACTAGAATTAATAAATATCTACAGAACATATCATCCTAAAGTAAAAGAATACACCTTCTTCTCATCACCCCATGGCACCTTCTCGAAAATTGACCACATAATTGGACACAGAATGAGCCTCCATTGATATAAGAAGATTGAAATACTCCCATGCATCCTCTCAGATCACCATGGTCTACGGCTGGTCTTTAACAACAACAAAGACAACAAAAAGCCCACATACACATGGAAACTAAACAACTCTCTATTAAACAATAGCAGGGTCAAAGAAGAAATAAAGAAAGAAATTAAGGATTTTCTAGAATTCAATGAAAATGAAAACACAACATACCCAAACCTATGGGATGCAATGAATGCAGTACTGAGAGGAAAACTCATAGCCCTAAGTACTTCCAAAAAGAAACTGGAGAGAGCTTACATCAGCAACCTGACAGCACAGCTAAAAGCCCTAGAACAAAAGGAAGCAGATATACCCAAGAAGAGTAGACGGCAAGAAATAATCAAAATTAGGGCAGAAATAGACCAAATAGAAACAAAAAGATCCATTTAAAAAATCAACAAAACCAAGAGTTGGTTCTTTGAGAAAAATCAACAAGAGAGAGTATACAAATTAACAGAATCAGAAAGGAAAGTGGAGACATAACAACTGAAACTGAGGAAATTCAAGAAATCATCAGATCCTACTACAAAAACTTATACTCCACGAAATTGGAAAATCTGGAGGAAATGGATGAATTCCTAGACAGATACAAGATCCTAAAGTTAAACCAGGACAAGGTAAACCATCTAAATAATCCCATAACACCTAAAGAAATAGAAGCAGTCATCAAAAGCCTCCCAACCAAAAAAAGGCCAGGTCCAGACGGGTTCAATGCAGAATTTTATCAGACATTTATTGCGGATATAACACCAATACTCTCCAAACTATTCCACAAGATAGAATCAGATGGAATATTACTTAACTCATTTTTTGAGGCTAAAATAACCCTCTTTCCTAAACCACACAAAGACCCTGCAAGGAAAGAGAACTTCAGACCAATCTCACTTATGAGCATTGATGCAAACATACTCATCAAAATCCTTGCAAACCGAATCCAAGAACACATCAGAACGATCATTCATCATGACCAAGTAGGCTTCATCCCCGGAATGCAGGGATGGTTTAATATAAATCCATCAACGTAATCCACCATATAAACAAACTCAAAGTACAAAATCACAGAATCATCTCACTAGGTGCTGAGAAAGCATTTGACAAAATTCAACACCCCTTCATGTTAAAAGTCCTGGAAAGAACAGGAATCCAAGGTCCATACCTAAACATAATAAAAGCAATATACAGCAAACCAACAGCCATCATCAAACTGAATGGTGGGAAACTTAAAGCAATCCCACTAAAATCAGGGACTCGGCAAGGCTGCCCACTCTCCCCTTACCTATTCAACATAGTACTGGAAGTCCTGGCTGGAGCAATTGAGTCCATTTATGTTAATAGATATCAAGGAATAGTGGTTTCTGTTTCCTGCTATTATTGCTTTTGTAAGTTGAGTTGTGTCTGTGTCTTTTTCTTCTTTTGGTTTTCTTGCTTAGGAGTTTTCTTGTTTTTACTAGGATGTAGTTCCCCTCATTGTATTGGGGTTTCCACCTATAATTCCTTGTAGTGCAGGGTTTGTGGTCAGATATTGTGTAAATTTAGATTTGTCTTGAAATATCTTCATCTCTCCATCTCTGGTGAGTGATAGTTTTGCTGGGTATAGTAGCTTGGGCTGGCACTTGTGCTCTCTTAGGGTCTGCATGATGTCTGTCCAGGCTCTTCTAGCTTTCATAGTCTCTGTTGAAAAATCGGGTGTGAGTCTGATTGGTCTGCCTTTATATGTTACCTGACCTTTTTCCCTTACTGCTTTGAGTATTCTTTCTTTGCTTTGGGCACTTGGTGTTTTGACTATTATGTGTTGGGAGGAATTTCTTTTCTGGTCCATCCTATTTGGAGTCCTGAAGGCTTCTTTTATGCTCGTGGTTATCTCATTCTTGAGGGTAGGGAAGTTTTCTTCTAAGATTATGTTGAAGATATTTACTGTGCCTCTTAGTTGATACTCTTCTCCCTCTTCTATTCCTATTATCTTTAGGTTCAGTCTTCTCATTGTGTCCTGGATTTTCTGGACATTTTGGGTTAGGAGCGTTTTGTTTTTTGCATCTTCTCTGGCTGTTTTGTCTATGTTTACAATGTTGTTTTCTGCCCCCGAGATTCTCTCTTCCATCTCTTGTATCTATTGGAAATGCTTGCTTCTGTTACTCCTGATTTCTTTTTTAGGTGTTCTACCTCTAGGGTTATCTCTTTTAGTGTTTTCTTTATTTTGTCAATTTCCGTTTTAAATTCCCTCTTCCATTCCTTCATTTCTTTGGTTCTGTTTTCCTCTAGTTCTTTGAGTTCTTTGAGTGTTTTTCTTGTTTCCTCTTTAAAAGCTTCTGAATCTTTTTGTTTTTCCTCCCGTTCTTGTTTAAGTATCTCTATCAGGATCTTGAGGTATGATTTCAGGTTTGCGTCTTCTTTTTCTGTAGTGTTTGGCATTCCAATGTTTGCTGTTATGGGAGAGCTGGGTTCTGGTACTGCCAGGTTGTCTTGGTTTCCTTGGGACATACTCTTTTGCTTTCCTCTTGCCATCTTGTTGTCAGTGATATGTTCTTGCCTTTCCCTTGTATCTGGTCTGTGTCCCTGGGTCTCCACTGGTCCAGGAGTCAGATTGGCCGAGCCCTGTTCTGCGCCCTGAAGTCGCCGCCGGGTGGAAACAGAAATTCCAAAGTTGTGTTCCTGGTCCCTGGATCAGGCAGGGCTGCGGGTGCGCTTACCGTGCGCACTCCACAGAGATCTCTCTGCTCCCTGGCTGCCCAGATCTCCTACTCACCAGTCTTTAAAGCTTTAGGAGCTGCTGATCCGGGTGGCAGATGCTCAATATAATTCTTGAAATCCGAATCCAAGAACACATCAAACTGATTATTCATCATGATCAAGTAGGCTTGGGATGCAGGGATGGGATGGTGCAATATTCAGAAATCCATCAATGAAATCCATCATATAAACAAACTCAAAAAAAAAAAAAAAAAAAAAAAAAAAAAACACGATCATCTCACTAGATGCTGAGAAAGTGTGTGACAAAATTCAACACCCCCTTCATGTTAAAAGTCTTGGAAAGACCACAAATCCAAGGCCCATACCTGAACTTAGTAAAAACAATATACAGCAAACCAATAGCCAACACCAAACTAAATAGTGAGAATCTTGAAGCAATAACACTAAATTCAGAAACTAAACAAGGCTGCCCACTCTTTTCCTACCTATTCAATATAGTACTGGAAGTCTTGGTCAGAGCAATTAGACAACAAAAAGAAATCAAAGGGATACAAATAAGAAAAAAAAGAAGTCAAAATATCACTATTTATCGATAACATGATAGTATACTTAAGTGACCCCAAAAATTCCATCAGAGAACTTTTACAGCTGATAAACAACTTCAGCAAAGCAGCTGGATATAAAATTAACTCAAACAAATCAGTAGCTTTCCTCTATTCAAAGGACAAACAGGCTGAGAAATAAATTAAGGAAAAGATACCCATCACAAGAATTACAAACAATATGACAAACCTTGGTGTGACCCTAACTAAGCAAGTGAAAGAAGTTCAAATCTCTAAAGAAGGAAATTGAAGAAGGTCTCAGAAGATGAAAAGATCTCCCATGCTCATGAATTGGAAATATCAACATTGTAAAAATGGCCATCTTACCAAAAGCAATCTACAGATTCAATGCAATCTCCATCAAAATTCTAACTCAGTTCTTTATAGAGTTGGAAACAGCAATTTGCAAAATCATCTGGAATAAATAAAAAAAAAAAACCTCCGATTGCAAAATCTATTCTCAACAACAAGAAAACATCTGCAGGAATCACCATCCCTGACCTCAAGCTATATTACAAATCAATTGTGTTAAAGCTGCATGGTACTGGTACAGAGATAGACAGGTAGATCAATGAAACAGAATTGAAGATCCAGAAATGAACCCTTACACATACGGACACTTGATCTTTGACAAAGGAGCTAAAAACATTCAATAGAAAAAGGACAGCCTCTTCAACAAATAGTGTTGGTTCAACTGGCAGTCAGCATGCAGAAGAATGCAAAAGGACCCTTCCTTGTCTTCTTGCACAAAGCTCAAGTCCAAGTGGATCAAAGACCACCACATATAACCATAGTAACTAATAGAAGAGAAAGTGGGGAAGAGCTTAAAACACAAAGGCACAGGGAAATTTTTCCTGAATAGAACACCAATGACCAATGCTCTAAGATCAAGAATCAATAAATGGGACCTCATGAAATTACAAAGTTTCTGTAAGACTAAGGACACTGTCAAGAAAACAAAATGGCAGCCAACAGACTGGGAAAGAATCTTTACCAATCCCACATCTGCTAGAGGTCTAGTATCCAATATATACAAAGAACTCAAGAAGTTAGACTCCGGAGAATCAAACAATTCTATTAAAAATGGGGTACAGAGCTAAACAAAAAAAGTTTCAATTGAGGAATATCAAATGGCAGAGAAGCACCTAAGGAAATGCTCAACATCCCTAGTCATCAGGGAAATGGACATCAAAACAAGTCTGAGATTCCACCTCACACCAGTCAGAATGACTAAGATCAAAAACAGCAGATGCTGTTGAGGATGTAGAGAAAGAGGAACAGTCCTCCACTGTTGGTGGGGTTGTAAGCTGGTCCAATTACTCTGTAAATCAGTCTGGTAGTTCCTCAGAAAATTGGACCTAGTCCTACCTGAAGACCCAGTTATCCCACTTCTGGGCATATACCTCAAAGATGCTCCAACATTTAGCAAGGACACATGCTCCACCATGTTCATAGCAGCCCTATTTATAATAGCCAGAAGCTGGAAAGAACCCAGATGTCCTTTAGTAGATGAATGGATACAGAAATTGTGGTATATTAGAGTAGTACTCAGCTATTAGAAACAATGACTTTATGAAATTCCTAGGCAAATGGATGGAACTAGACAATATCATTCTGAGTGAGGTAACCCAGTCACAGAAGAACAGACATGATATTCAGTCACTGATAATTGGATACTAGCCCCAGAAAGCTCTGAACACCCAAGAAACAACTCACAGATCATATGAAGCTCAAAAAGAAAGAAGGGCAAAATGTGGAAGCCTCAGTCTTTCTTAGAAAAAAAGAGTGTATAGCACCCTCATAGAATGTGGTGCATCTAGACCTTAAATCATTAATAATTCACGAGCTAAGAATGCAGCCTTGTTGCAATCGTTAGTATTTAAAAATCATTATGTTTAATCTTTACACACCAGAAAAACTTTGAATATTTCCATGTTATGTTTGGTTTACATGTACTTTATGCTCATTATAACTAGTAAGCTTTCAGTGCATACTATCAAACCTTTAAAAAAATCAAGTACTGACAAAAATATATTCATATAGTTTTATGCAAAAATGCCTTTAAAATCTGTTCACTTATCTCTGTTTTTTAAAATAAAGTTGTTTAATTAAAAAAATAAAGAAAATCGACAGGAAGCGGGCACAGAAACAGACATTCAACAAGTGGAATCAAATTAAGGACCCAAAAGTAAGCCCACAAAGCTATGCCCATCAATTTTTTGACAAAGGTGTTAAAACATGCATCGGGATAAAGATCTTCCCTTCAATAAATGCTGTGGGAAACTGACGTCTACTCACCTGTAGGAGAATAAAAATCTCTCATCCAGTCAAAAAAAATCAATTAAAGATGGACCTAAGGTCCAAGCCTTTGAAGTCGCTAGAGAAAATCACTTCCATATAGAGACACACATGAGAACATTCTGAAAAACTTTCCAATTGCACAGAAAACTACACCAAGAATTGACAAATTAGAGCAGGGTGAAGAAACAAAATACAGGAAAAGTGTTTGCTAACTGTGCATCAAACGACATTAATCTCTAGAACATAGGAAGTGCAAGTATAAATACCAGAAAAGCAGTGATATCATCTAATCAATAAGTGGGCTGAAGAATGAAACAGACATTTCTTCAAATGGAAAAAATGTAAAAAGCCAAAGTAGAGAGTCTCTTACAAACAACACCTGTCAATAAAAAAGCCATTGGCCAATGAGCTGAGGCAGGAAATAGGAGGTGGGATCCTGAGCTTGAAAGAAATAGTGAGAGGGCAAGGCAGCTTTAGCTGGAGTGAACCCGCAGGTAGCTGAACTCTGGATAAATAAAGAGGAGATTCACTCCGACTTGGAGGCAGGAGGCTGGGGAAAGATAACTAACAATGTGAAAGACAGGATAGTTTGAATGGGTTAAAAAAAAAGTCACGATGTATTCAGGGAGTGAGCCACAGCTTATGACCTAGGCCTTTATTAACAAATATATTTGAGTGTCAGAATTGTCATTCTAGGAGCGGGACAGGGGGTGTGTGGTTACAGTGTATAAACGTTTTTAAAGTTGCTCAACATCTATAGATACCACAGAAATGTGAATTAAATCGATTTGGGGAATGGCTACCATCAAGACAACAAAAGAGAGCAAACGCTGGTGAGGGTGTGGGAGACGAACTCATACACTACTGTTGGGGTGCTGGAGAGGGACTCTTATAAACTGCCGTTGGGGTGCGGGAGAGGGACTTTTACACTGCTGTTGGGGTGTAAACTGGTGCAGACAGTATGAAAGTCAGTGGGAGGTGCCTCAAAAACTAAAATAAATAAGTGTCCCAGGACCCAACTTTAGCGCTCCTATGTATACCCCAGAGTCAGCATGCCCAGGGACACCTGCACCACCTGGTTTGTTGCTGGGAACAAACTATTCATAAAAACTCAGAGACAAAGTTTATCTAGATATCCATGAAGATATATTGACTCCAGATGTATGTGTGAGTGTATGTGAATGCATGCAAGTCAGTATGTAAATATGTGTAAGTGTATTATTAGTGTATGTATGTGAGTGTGTGTGGGTGTGCATCAGTATGTATGTGTAAGTGTGTGTATGTGAGTATGTGTGTGATATAAATGTAGAATGGAGACAGAGTAGAACAGGAGGCAAAGTGAAGAAGAGAAAGCAATACAATAGATACAACATTTGCAGTAAATGCAGAAGGGAGATGTTCTGGGAGCTCTGTCATGTCAACTGGCTTCTCTTTGTCAACTCTTGCACAGAGAAGTCATTTTAGGAAGGAGAACCTTCATAGGCAAAATGCCCCAGCAAATATAATCGACATGGAAAAGCCCTGTGGGCTGTGCGACTACCCCCAGGCTGGTGCTCCTTAATAGGTTTCTGTCTCAAATAATTAGTTTCTCTGCTGGTGTAGTAAATCAAATCAAGCCAAACCTAAAAAGTATAAAAGCAGGTTTATTGGGGTCAGCTCTCAGGCAGGTTAACTGGTCTCAGAGAATGAGGCCAGAGAAGTCACCATTCAGACAGAGGGAGACAGGGAGAACAAAGAGAGAGAAGGCAGAGAAAACAGAGAAAGAAGACAGAGACAGACAGACAGAACAAAAAGAGGACGAAATAGAGAGGAGAGAGGACAGGGAGCTCTGGTTGCCTTGTATCCAGGGCACACACCTTGCACAGCTGCTGGGTCTCTGAGAGCAGGAATGGCCAAAAAATGGCACCCTAGACTTGTTAATTTTACCTGCACTCATACTGCTAACAATATGGTAAATGGAAAAAGGTTCCCAACTCCTTTTAGCAATGAGGCAAACAGCAGATGACACCACAATTCTCAATCCAGCCAATGAGCCTTCCTCTCTCCATTGAAAAATCTAGACCTCAACCTCAGCTCCTACTCATGCTACTCTAAACTTTTCCAAACCCTCCCCTCCACAGACAGACTCACATGCGGATGTGGACATGCCACCCAGCCTCAAGCACCACTGCCGATGCCCCTTCCCTTCCTATCTTATTCTCTTCTGCACTGCAATCTTATAGTGTGGCATTCCATGATTTACATAGTATTCTTACTAATAATTTACTTCCTGAGGAAAGCCGGCGAGTTTGGGAGCAGAAAAAAAATGCACTCAGATGAGATCCATCAAACAGATAGTCACTAACTTAGACCCTGAAAACCCAGAAGGTAAACAACTTCTAATGACCTATTTCTTTTCCCAGAGCTACCCTGACATAAGAGACAACTTAAAAGCTAGAGAGGGGACCCCTAACTCCACAGGCAGAAGTCTTGGTGCTGGCCTTTAAAGTGTACCATGGGAAAGGTAAAAAGGCTCACAAACAAATACCATATGCTGGCAAAGGCTTCCCGACCAGCCCCAACCACTGCTACACCACCGGGCCCCTGCTACAGATGTGGTCAATAGGTCATTGGGTGAAAGCTTGCTCCAGCACTCACAAGCCAAGGGTCCATGTCCTAAATATGATCCAGAGGAACATTGGGCTGTCGATTGCCCTGTGTCACGCAGGACAAAGGGACATCACACCCAAATAACTCTCTATCCTTCTAGACTTGGCTATGGACAACTGAAGAGGCCCAGGCTCCCTTGACCTGACCACTGTCATCACTAACAGGGAGTCATGGGTAGCTATCATGGTATATAGGCAGCCCACCTCCTTCCTCTTGGGCACTGGGGCCACTTACTCGGTCCTGACGGAGTTTGGGGGACCCACTTCTCTCTCCCATTTTCCTATTGTCTAGTAGGAGGACCTTTCTTTCCTCACAAGACCCCGCCACTTACATTTCTAGGGGTGTACCTCTTAGTCATTCCTTTTTGGTAGTGCCAAATATCCTGTCTCCTTATTGGGAAAGAGATCTTCTAGCTAAGTTGGGAGCCTCTATTTCCTTTGCTCCTCCCCATTCGCCTGAACCCAAGCTCACCAGCAACCCCTCTGCTCCTTCTTCTAGCTTGTCAACCTACTAACACAAACATGTTTCCTTTACCAGCTTCTCAGCTAAACCCCCAAATCTGTTGCTAAAAATCATTCTTCTGTTGTCATCCAATTACTAGACCCTACCAGGACCCTTTTAAGGTGATTCTCGAAATGCTTACAGCTCTTTTTACACATACAAGATCCATGAGATCCCAGGTGGGAGACAGAAGTTGTTGGTAAGCTCTACTGTAGAAACCAACCAGAGTCCCCAGTAAGTACTATCAACATTTGAAAAGAAAAATGTCTCAATTGATGTCACCCAACCCGGCCATTTTAAAGACTGATGACTATGCGTGCCCCCTAGAACAATCTCACATTTGCCACTTACAGCCTCCCCAGTGATGTTGCCTAATAACCTTACCTCACCTTTTGTCGGATGCCCTGACTCCACACCTTCCCTCTATTCCTCTTCATGGCATGACAAATTGTTTTAAGACATCCAGGACATATCCTGTAAAAATTTGCTCCAAAGCTTATCAATCTTGTTTCTACATTCCTTCAATGATAGATACAAAAAGTTTCTAACCAAACTATTAGTTCCCATTACAGGACTACCAGCCACTGTCCATAGAGAAGCCTGATGTGAACATTTTACAGGTGGATCCCGATGGTGAAAGCCAGCTGCACCCCCTTCAAAGCCCCAAGACAGCAGGAAGTAGCCAATGAGACTCTCGCCACCCCTATTCCCCTTTCATCATCGGCCTTCCCCTCCCCACTTTCTCCTTTTTACGATAAGAAAAGGAAAGGAATGGCAGCACTAGGACTGCTCCTGAAAATTTTTCTCTCTTCCAAATCAAATGTACTTAATTTCTACCTATAATGTATACATATGTGTGTTCCAGCATCTTGTCAAGTCCAGGCGTTCATTACATCTAGAACAGCTCCAGAGAAGCAACCTACAGATGCTTCAGCCTTCTCTCGCAGACATAGACGCTTCCACTGGACCTGTTACTTCTGACCTATCCTCAGATGGTTCCACAGACCCTGGACAACAAGGAAACAGCCAACTCTTAAGACTGGACAAACATCCCTACCCCCACTTTTCTGGACTCTCTAGAAACATTGCCCCAAATAAGCGTGAAGAGATCACAACGACCCTATTCCTGGTCCACAATCACCTCTAATTTTTCTTTTTTAATTAAACCAAAATGGGAGAATGTTGGAATTCTGTAAACCCCACCCCTCAATTACCTAGCAGTAGCCAGGTATGCTCCACCTCAATGACCTGACACTATAAAAGGGGCTGCTTGACCCCTCCTCTCTCTTTTGCCTCTCTTGATCTTGCTCTTTTGAAACTTTGCTCTCTGCCCTATCCTTCCTCTTCCCCTTCCCTTCCCCCCTCCCTCCACATGCTCATGGCTGGCCTCTACTTCTCTCTCTCTCTCTCTCTCTCTCTCTCTCTCTCTCTCTCTCTCTCTCTTTCTCTCTCTCTCTCTCTCTCTCTCTCTCTCTCTCTCTCTCTCTCTCTCTCTCTCTCTCTCTCTCTGCCTCTACTACCCTCTTAACTCTCCCATGACCTGAATAAACTCTATTCTTTCTGTTGTTTGGCTGGTCCCTCGGGGGAAAGGGATTCCCAACATGGGCCCCCAGAGGCATCTCCCTTGCCCCCAGGCCTCATCTCACCTCCAACCCACTCTTTTCATCCTTTTCCCTAACATTGGTGCTGAAACCCGGGACATCATCTTTTCACAGCATTGGTGCCCCGTGACTTTTTCCTTTCAGTGACTTTCCTTTCATTGGTGCCTCATCATCTTTTCCTTTCACAGGCACTGCCATCACCATCATGTTCTAAGAGTTCTGGTGCCGTAACAAACAAACAAACAAAAAACAAAACCCACAAACCCAAGCCAGCCACTAGGCAGCAGCACAGCTGCTCTCCATCCTCCACAGCTCTCCATCCACTCCTGCCTCTAAGATCCAGCCTTGTCTGAGTTCCTAACTTCCTACAGTGATAGAGTGTGGAAGTGTAGGATGAAGTAAACCTTTCTTATCCAAGGTGCTTTCAGTCCTGGCGTTTAATCATCGCAGAGAACAGTAATTAAGACAAGGGACTATTAGGTGTGTGGGGGCTACATAAGTCGGGAGGACACTGGAATGGGGATGAATGAGAACAAAATCTAATTTCATACATGTATAAAATGCTATAATAAGTTCACTTATACTAAAAGCAGAGCGATGAACTCCATGGCTGGAGCCTTTACAAACCGTAGAGCTTCTGTGTGAAGTACCAGCAGCCCACACCCTCAGACCAGCATTGCAGTGCACGTGTCTCTCCTGAGGATTCACAAGGAACTTTGCACACTTGATCCTGTCTACTCATCATCATAATTGTATAAAGTACTTTTATCTGTAGCACAATAAAGAAAAGGCTAAAGTGTCAAGGGTTAAACTTAATTGCTTCAGCCACATTCGGTGTTCTGTCACTATGGCGTCCACTCTCTTTTATGTGCCACAAAAGCCTGCTGTCGGTCACACCGAGGTGGATCCGAGCTACAGGTCAGATATTTGCTGTGAGAAGATGCAGATCTCGGGTCCTGAACTGCAGCAGTGGGTAGTGGAAAATTCTATAGATACCAGAAACTGGGTGTTCCCACGGTAATTGTCAAATTTCTTTCATAGAAAAAAAATCTGTATGAAGAAAGCACAGTTATCCCCCACTTTCAGCCGGGGAGATGGGATCGGAGTGGGAAAGCCATTTGCGCAAAGCCACATACGTAGCATGCATATATAACAAAAACATACAGCGCTCATGATGCATAATTCTCGGCATCAGGCAGCCTCTCCTCACCTGCAGAGCCACCTGAGCAGGGATGGAGAGCGAGCAGGACACCTCTGTCACACACACCCACAGCTTTATGGTGCTGACCTCGGGCGACATTAGAGGTGGCTCGGTTGTCTTAACTTTATATAAAAATGCTCAAAGACTTAGAGAATTGAGGAAGGAGGGAGGGTCCCTCGTGTCTGCTCCCCACCAGCACCAACGTCAACCTTCGATTGGATTCGTGTTTATGATCTGAGAGAACATCATGTGCCAAGGCCATGCTACTCCCGCTTGAAGATTTGATCACATCTTCTAATACAGAGATGGTGCTCTACAGAACCATCATACCTGTGCCAGTCAACTCAGCCGCAGCCCTTAACTACCAGACGGTGTTGTCAAGGTCGTTTACATATGCCTTTGAAGTCCACAGTCTAACTTCTGTTACAGCAATCTTGGTCTATATACTAAGTTATTATACAGCCAGCCAGGGCTACATCGTAAGACCTTGTGTCAAGGAAAAGATGGGGGGTCCTAAAAAAATAATATATATCTGTGAATATATCTCTTTACCAAATTCCTAGGAAGTCATTTTCGTAAACACAAGAATTCCTCCTATTTACAAACTCCAACTTGCAAGCACCCGTATTTTGACCCTGTCAGCCCTTGAACATGTAATTTCTATGAGAAGTCAGGAAAGGTAGATTGATTTCCCACGGTCATATGCCCTTCTCTGAGCAAGGCAATGTCCTTGTGTCTGTTGACTAACTCCAGCGAAAGCCTTAAGCTAACAATCCTCGTCTAATAGAAAACAGCCAGCATCCCAGGTACACTACCATGTGGGGTCTGGAGTTGGTCACAGGGCACAGATATAAGCCCTTAGCCTTCCTTGAGCAGTGAGCTGGCTGGCTCCACTGGTTTCTTCTGTTTGCCTTCTTAAGACCTGAGCTCCCACCTGTGCCTACCAATATCTCCTAATGCGTCAGTCAATTTCATGTGACATGACAGTGAAGATGTTAATCTAGACAGAAACTCCAGGGTGTGGCATGCATTCCTGCTATTCTTCAGTGTGGGGCTGAGGGGGTGGCGATTAGTGGGTTTCTTGAATTATTGGATCAAAAGTTTTAGTGGTTGTCTCTCAGCTGTAAGAAAACACCTGCCGAGAGTGACGGCACACACCTTTAACCCCAGCACTCAGGAGGCACAGGCAGCTGGATCTATAGGAGTTCAAGACTAGCCGAGCTACTTGAGATCCTCCTCTAGGCCTTTTTCTCAATATTAAATGCAAACTGAAGAGGGAAGCAAAGGCCATTAGTGCAGTGAGCAATGGGGCCTGTCTGTAGGCTAGCACCTGTAGACCAGTTCTGGCTGCCTGGATCATGGAGTGAGTATTGCAAGAGCACACGTGGTGTGATTAAAACAAGTGCCAAGTTTAATTAGTAAACCCATCTTGGGGGTTTGGGAGTGAGGACAGAACTGGGCACGTGGCATCTTGCTGGCCCCAGACCTAGGAGCTAGTTCTTGAACAGAAAGCCGTCTTTGTCCAGAAACAGTCAAGTTTAAAAGTTCTAGGTAGAAACGCACACAGGCCTCAAGGAGTAAACTAGCAGCAGACCAGGCAGTTGGGATGCTCCAGAGACCATGGATGGGAGTTAATTTGGGCAGCAAGTAATAGAAAACCCAGGTGAACTGATTTGGATGATATGAAAATGTGTTATTTTACCTTAGAAGTCTTTATGGGCCCGAGTGAGCCAGGCGTGCAACAGGGAAGGTTCTAGTTCTATTCCTCAGCCTCTCCCGGATTTCCTTCCTTTGTATGACCCAGCACAGTCACCATTACTCCCTGGGAAGATCTGCCTTAGGAACCAAGCTTAAACCACCAAGGGCTGGTCCATAGATCAGCATACAATCCAACATGGCCTACTAAGACTTCAAAGAATGCCTTCTTTCATGATTGAAAGAAAGGGTTCCTCTACTTTCTCTGGCTGTAATCAAAGAAGCTGACTTCTCCCAGGTGTGAGCTGGTAACATCTTAGACAAAGGCAGCATGGATAGAGGGAAGGGGGGAGTAGAGGAGACCCCTCACTGATCTCATCTGGTTCAGTCCAACTTTGGAAGTCCAACACAGGTCTCACCGCATTGTGATCAAGATGTGTGCAGCACTGAGTTTCATCTGGAGGCTCATGGGAGAATGTCCTTTCCTTTCTTCCCCTCCCTTCCTCTCCTCTCCTCTCCTGGTTCTGAAGTAGCCTGCACCCATTTCCTCTCCATTCCAAGGTGGCACACTATTTATAGTTGTTACGGCCCTTGGGAAAGGTCTCTGCCTTACAGAGCTGCTTCGGGAGAGTGGGTCACCCGATGGTGAATGGCTCATCTCAGATCTTTCAACGGGTCACACTGCAGTTGTACTCACAGGTTTCTGGGATTAGGATTTGGCTTCGGAGAGTTTATTATTCTGTCTGCCATACAGCTCAGCGTTCGTTCAGGCCCAGACCCATACTTTGTGCTTCTACATTTACAAACAGTTAACAGAGGCCGAAAAATGTCAAGAAAAAGTAATCCCACCAGAATACAAAGAAAGGAGCTAAGTGGGTTCAGAGCTGCATTCCGTTGGGTGGCTATTGCACAATGGGCTATTCAAAAGGCTCCACAGGTTGGCTCCAGCCCAGCGGAGGCATAGCAAATCCCAAATTAAAGTGTGCAGGTTCACTAGAGGGCATGCAGCATGAAAAGAAGGTCGCAGGTAAGGCTCTGTTTCTTATAAACCCAAGGACACAATAGTTTTCATGACACGTTAGAGACAGAATCAAATGCCGGTTTCAAAGGAACTGTCAGGTCAGAAGCTGTCTGGCTGGACAATGAGGAAAATAGCAAATCTCCAGTCACCTCCTTGCTTCTTTGAACTGAAGGGATCACTGTTCACTAGCTAACCCAGCCCTGGAAACAAACTTGTTTAGCAAAGGAAACTGCCTGGGGAGGAACACAGAGGATTCGGCTGCAAGTAATAGCTTTGCTCACTTAGCTTGGTTATTCCGTGGAGAAGGAAGGTCAAGGAGGGGTATCTAACTTGAGCAGAAAGATGGTCTGCCAGAAACTTGTTTTCCTGGGCAGCAGTAGGAGAGGACTCAGCAGACCTGGGTAACAGCCTGTGCTTGGACATCAACCAGTCTTAAGACCTTGTTAAGAGATTTCAAACGTGTTAACTTGCACTTTATGTTTAAATGCACTACAGAAAAAGGTCCTAATACTGCTACCCCTGCAAGCTCCTACCCACACTCCACGAGGCCAGTGTCTGCTGAGTGATGCTGCCATATCATCTTCATCCTGCTGTGCACAGTCATTGTTTCTATAGACAGAGCTAGAATACTGTGTGCTTACAAAAACTTGCCTATATTGCATTCAACCCTGAAATTTACTTTCTTCATTCCATGAAACTGACCATAGATGCCTTCTAGAACAATTCACATAGACCAACTTCATCTAAGTTGAAATTGAATTTACAATCACGCCAAATTATGCTCACATCAAAATATACATTACTGATGGACCTCCAACCATATGTCAGTAACATTTTGCCTCTAAAATAACTGTATAAATGCCATGAGGGCTCAGTCATGCACAAAGAACTTCAGGCAACTAAGAGCTGTTGAGAATGAAATAGTCTTCCTCAGAGAAGAACTATTGGTTACCCAAAACCAATTGGTTACCCAAAATTAATGGCCGTCCCTGAAGACATATACGTACAAGTAACATTATACAAACTTACTGGGTTGTATTTATGTGCTTAGGAACGCACATACAACAACA
This sequence comes from Micromys minutus, assembly GCF_963924665.1. NCBI lineage: Eukaryota > Metazoa > Chordata > Mammalia > Rodentia > Muridae > Micromys > Micromys minutus. The sequence continues at coordinate 56,321,349 of NC_137984.1, read as the reverse complement.
ACAGCAACAACAATTAAAGAAAAAAAATGAGACCTGTGAATATGAAAGAGAGGGGGTGCAAAGGAGACATTGAAAGGCGGAAAGAGAAGAGGAAAGGGGATCACACATTTCTTTCATTGCAACAGATACTGTCACACCCTCGTTCCCAAGACAGCAATAACTGAGTCTGAGCTACAGTGTTCCAGGAGGCCTGTTTTACCACACTGTGTGGGCTGTGTATATTGTTAGTCTAACTTTTGCCACTCAAGGAAAACAGTATCTAATTTTGTATTTCCAGGTGTTAGTAAGGTCATTTATTTAACTTGTTAATGAACTTTAACTGGTATTTTAGGAGCAGGATAAACCCTATCCTCATGAGAAAAAAAAAAATGAGGGATTGAAATGACCAGCAAAGCTGTAATTGTTACTATCTGAGAGAAGATCGTGCAAGGCTATTACATAAAAAAAATTACACTTAGCGCTTTCTTAAGAAAGACCCTTCAGAACCTTCTAGGGATTGCTAAATTATAAATCATTAACACTGCCACAGAAACAGGCGAGGTAACTCTCCAGCACGAGCTGGGTTTGACAGTAGGCATTCCTAATCTGGAACGGGTAGCAAACTGGTGGTGGCTGAAGTCTGGGTTGAGGAGCCCTATGACCAATGATGGTTCAAGGGGAAAGAGAGAGATTGACTAATATAGTAGTCATGGGCACAAGAGCCCAGAGGAGACATATCCCAGGGGCAACCTGACATTTCTCCAAAACTGGATAAAGAAAAGCTTCAGACAGCGCTCCAAGGTGTTGGGTTATTTGATGTGAAGTGAGAATGGGAAGCTACACCTGAGTCTTCCTCAGGGTGGGGATACGGGACCCAGGACCTTCTTTCTCTTCCTCCTTCCCTTTCCAGTCCTCCTCTTCCTTGACCGTGTTCCACCTTATCCAAGACTCATATGAATAAAAACAGTGTGGGAAACAGGGATAAGACAGAGGTCTCTCCATCCTCTATCCACTAGGAAAGGCCAGACATCACAGCTGACTGAGAGATTAGTGAAAGCTCAAATCTGCAGAAAGAGAGCTGTGGCACAGATGGCAGGCTCTGGTTCACTTTGGAGAATTAGTATTTAAGACAGAAAAAATAAAAATAAATCTAGAAACCTTAGGATACCTGAGCAAGTCAGTACTCGGACCAAGAATGGTGTTCATCTCTGTCCCTCGGTTCTCCAATGGCCGTTTCTCCTTCATCGGGACATGGCCTGACCCCTAGTGGTAGCACTGCCTTGGGTGGTACCAGGTACCTTTGATCTCAAGGCTTGTCAGAGCATTTGGTGACTGATGTCTGTACACTGTCACAGCAAAGAACGGGCCTCTACTTTCAGATCAGCTTCAAAAAGATGAACTTGAGAGAAATTAACAGGAAATTCAACACGAAGGATGTAAGCATGCCTGTGTCACGTGACAGGGCAACAAGGCTTTTCCCTGAATCAGTTTTCTCCTGTGATCATAAACTTGCGTTCCAAAGCCTTGAGCTCTGTATAGAAAGGGAGGCGACGAATGGAGAGGTGGCTTAGCAGTCAAGAGAGCTTCCTACTTCTCCAGGGAACTAGAGTTTAGGTGGTCCAACAGCCCCCTGTTCTTGGGCTACACACACACACACACACACACACACACACACACACACAGCATGTACAGAGAGACATACAAGCATGCACATAAACAAAAGCTAAATGTCAAACATTGCAGCCAATTTATTGTCACTGCTGTCAAGGAAGTGTCAACATGCTCACAATCCAAACCTTTCTTCCTCCAGATTTTGTAAAATTTGAATCTTGAAACCAGAATGTATTCACTGAGCTATGAGGTTCATAAGCCTGTGGCTGGCGCCATCTAAATGTTGATATTTTGGTGCATACTTTATTTCATGAAGCATTAGGCAAGAAGTAGAAAGGGACAAATGGTTCTGAATAAACCACACCTAAGTCTACTCCAGAGTCGGCCTCCAGATCCCATTCTGCTGCAGTCAGAGGTGACTCAGGAACCAGTGGACGAAGCTACCAAGGAAACGACTCTGGAAAAGAGCCAGCACTGGGCTGTCCAGATTCCCCACTCCACACACTGCCCCAAACTGACCTTAAGACTCCGATTGATTTCAAAAGTAGGGTGACTCCCAGTCTTTAAAAAAGGACAATATGAATAGATATCAAATCAAAGGGAACATGCAGATGGTAATTATCCATTGTCAAGAATGTGCTGTGTCAGAGATGAGGATGTAGGGTTCAGAATGGCTATAAAGGGTTAAAGAGACTGCGTCAGAATTCTTAAGAAGCCTCACTGGGCAAGCAGAAACCTAATAAAAATTCAAAGGCCATCTCTTCAGGAGCTGGATAATAAACCCTCTGGATCTGCTACAGGCCCACTGAAGAATCAGGGTGGAGTCGGTTGTAGAAGTGAGGGACCGGGCTATGAAGGCTGTACGTGTGAAGGGCAAGACCAGGTCTGGCAGATAGTTAGAGGTAAATAGACAGCAATTCAAGTTGGCCACATCAAGAGTGGAGAGAATGCCAACTGAAGCTCTTGGAACAGTTGGGATTTCTCTGTCTGTTGGTACCTTGATGCACATAGTAGGTCAAGAGACACATAGAGACTGTCACAGTGTTGGGTGTCTTCCTCCATGGGGGGTCCAGGTGGAACTGTGGTACCCTCTCCTCAGTCTGGTGTATTCAATAAATTGAAGGGTTTTGTTTTCTTGATATGGTTTCAGTTCACTGGAGTGTTTATATTATCCAAGGTCACTCTGATTAAGTGTATAGGAGGCACTTTGTTTACTTTTTGGAACAAGTCCTTTCTCTCTATGATGTGCAGGAAGTGCTGAGCAGATGGCATTGCTTATGTGCCCAACAAGGTACAGAGTCATCCCACCTCTATGTTTGCACTCAAAATAGAGAGTCCAAAGCTGCTTGTAAAATGGAGTCTCTCAAGTCAAGTCAAAGCCTGAAAAACCACTCTTTCATACATTGTGTGTGAGTGTGTATGTGTGTGTGTGCATGTGTGTGTGTGCAGTTAAAACGATCTGGTACATAATTTGTCACAAGAAATTGTGGCCCAATAAAATAATAAAGCAGTATTTTACTTGACTCCAATAAAACAGTAAATATCCATCAGACCACGTGGATATAAATAAATAATTTAATGAATAAATAATTTAAGAGGACTAATTAGGAACTAAGGACTGTCTCCATGTGACCCAGTTGAGGAGGAAAAAAAGATGGTGTAAAGAGGAACACACTATTCCAAAGAGAGAAAGGGTAGGGGCTCTGAAATTTCACAAAACAATGGTGAGAGGTCACCTGAAAACTAACAAAAAACCATGACAATACACTGAAGGGAAGTAACCTGAGCTCAGCTCCAGTCCTGCACCTTCTGAGGGCCAGTAAGCAAAGCCTCTTCTAAAATGTAAGGCCCGTGACCCAGCTAAAAGTCTGGCTGTCCTAACCTCGGGATAAGCCCAGGGTCGGGCCCTCCCCAGCCTCAGAGCCAGCGGCAGGGTTAGGAGACAAGGTGGAAGCTGTAATTTAAAGCTGAACTGCCCTGGGTCTTGAGTATAGCCACCATGAGTCTGGGAGCTAGAATTTAGCCTGGTATAGCCCCAAAGCGAGGGATATCTCAAGGAAGCTGTTATAGAGAGCAAGCTAGATGTTACAAGGACGTTCTGCTCCATTTGTGAAGTTCACAAGAAAGATGGTTCTACCCTTGGTGCTTGAGAGCAGATGCTTCTGCTGAGAATAACTCTAGGATCTGCTATGTATGCCTTGACAGGAGGCCAGTGTGTGGATAAGCTTCTGGAGCCTCCCGCCTGCCTTTCACTGCTATGGAGGCTAAGAAGTAGGCAGCCTGCTCTGGATATCTGCAGCTATCCCTGCAGCAGAATAATTAATACCTAGAGGGTCCGAAAGTACAAGGACAGGCCCTCCAGCTTTCCAGATGTTAGCAGCGCCACTGTGTCCTGTACCCACAACACATCTGTCCCAGACAGAGGGTACACTCTGGAGGCCCACAGACTACCATGCTAATGTGCCCATCAGAGGCCATGGATGTAAGGTACACACAGCTCTGAAGGTAAAGACAGTTCTCGTGGAATCGGACACTTGTAGAAAACAATCAAAGTCCCAGCATAAACAAATGGAAGGAGCAGAGTCACAGGGTCAGCTGACGCCCCTCCACTCTGGGAAGGGGCGGAGTCACAGGGTCAGCTGACGCCCCTCCACTCTGGGAAGGGGCGGAGTCACAGGATCAGCTGACCTCCCTCCTAGCAGTCTCAGTTCTTGAGGTCGCAGAACTTCATCTTTCTTTTCCCTCCTTTCCCCTTTCCCCCTTTATTATTTTCTCACTTTACTACCCCGTTAGCAATACTTTTGTTATATTTTTAAATCACCTATTTATTTCTGCTATTTAATTACTCCCCACTCATGCATTCATCTAATTTTGCTAACGTAGTTTTAGTATTTCCCACGAAAAAAGCCCTGAGGTCTGACAAATCATGAGTCACCATAGAAGCACAATTGTGGAAGCTATGATGTCCCTTAGAGAGTGAAGCTTTGCACAATTGTAGCAGTGACTCACCCACACTCATTAAACAAGCCAAGTCTATCATTTGGTACCCTATGGGAAACTAAGACACAATGTGACCAGACCTGACTTGGAGGTGATTCAGCCAGACAACTGCTTTGGACATTTACCTATGAAGCTAGTTCATCACAGAGGCACCAAAACTTCCAAGGAAGCACAGCGAGAGAAAAACCAAACTCTAGAATTTCCTACTAACGCTCCCGGAGCTACTCACCTACAAATATTTCTGAAACACAGAAAAGAACCTCAGATGAATGTCATCCCTCTGGGGGTATGAAGGAACCTCAAGGCGTGTCTGGTTGGACTCGCACAGAAATAGTTTTGAAGGTGTGAAGATGCCCCTCCCAGCCCGCCCTCAGACTGGGAACTGCAGAGGTGCTCAGGCACCTGCTTCTCAGAAGGAGCAGAAGGAGGGGTGCTGCCATAAATGCAGACTTGAGACCGAGAGTTCTTTTTACTCTTTCCCTTCCCGACTAAGCTCAACCCCCTCCCCAAACAAACCAAAGGTAAAATGTAAAACCTATATATCTGAAGGATGAAAAAATTACAGACCTGCCTAAGGCATCCACTGGCTCAGTCCAGTGTGGTCTGGGAGGGCAGTGTGTAGGCTAGACTTCAATCTTGCCTGGGGCACTTTTAGCTTTGTGCTAAATCTTGACTTTGTAGTCCCCAGAATCTCTGCACAGATTCATCAAATCTATGGTGGGACGTCCCTCCCACAGCTCAACTTTATACAGAGAAAAGGAGATCAGAGTGCCCTTCTGTCAACTCCTGTCCAAGACGCCTTCTCACGCTCTCTGCCATGTCAGAAACATAAACAACATGTTCATGTTTTTCTACAACATTAGAATTTATTGTGTAATGATAAATCCACAAGGTACAGGGGTTAGTCATAGCTTTGACAAAGACAAACACAAACCTCTTTATTCCAGTCTAGCATCAGTCCCCCAGATTATGGCGTGGAGTTTATGCAGGTGGACTGCACTGAGCAGACAAGGGGTGAGGAGGAGGTGGGGGCCTAGGATGGGTAAGCCAATCCTTTCAGCCTGAGTGAACTCCCGGGCTAACAGGGGAGAGAGGAGAGCTGGGGAAGCAGGGGAGGGGGGAAGGCGGCTAACAGGGGAGAGAGGAGAGCTGGGGAAGCAGGGGAGGGGGGAAGGCGGCTAACAGGGGAGAGAGGAGAGCTGGGGAAGCAGGGGAGGGGGGAAGGCGGCTAACAGGGGAGAGAGGAGAGCTGGGGAAGCAGGGGAGGGGGGGGCGCCTGATGAGACCCTGGTAGGAGAGGGCTCATCAAAGAGATCAGAGGTGGAAGGTTTGGGGTGTGCAGAAGTGGAGGATTTGATAGCCGGCTAGACATGAAGCAGAAGCAGGAAAAGGTACCAATCTTGGGGTGGAGGTAGGAGACAGACATGTGGGCAGTCTCCTTCCCATCCATCTTCTGTGTACTCACAGAAATTTTAAAGGGCCCAAATAACGTTGGGATAGGAGCTGCTAGGTGGCCATTTGGTTTGTGGGTATAAGGCCATTCTTGAGTTTTAAGATCAACCAGTCTAGGGCATTTAACATCGGGTGTAAGCTGGGTTCACTTGAGATTCTTGAGGAGACATCCCAAAAGCGATCGGTTGGGATGGAGGGGCGAGCAGTTCCCCTCCACAGAGTCGATCAGGGACCAAATTTGAAGTCAAAGGTGTGTCCCTAAAACAATCAAGTGGTCTCAAGGAAGTGTGTCCTGGATCCCAAAGGAGGAAGTCGTGAAAAGAGAGGGCATCCCCACAACTTTTTCAGCAGGAGGTGTACAAACTGTACAGGAAAAAAATCCAGTGTCTGCTACCCAGACTGATTGGGATTTTAATCAAGATGATCCAGAAAGAATCCTGTAGGGTCAAAGGGCCAAAGAAAAACACCCTGACCAAGATTTGACCCCAAGCCAGAGACCAGGTCCAAGATAAAAACCAACAGTAATCCCTGAGCTTGCATGAAGAACAGGCCATATAATTCCTCCAATCTCAGGCCCCCTTTAGAAAACTACCCCCACCCCCGACCCCAAGAAGCCCTATATAAACCCTGCCTTCTTCTCAGTTCCTCCAGCTTCTAACCCAAGCAGACGCAGCCACTCTCCTGGGTATTCCTTGGCTCTACATTGCCAGGATACCTTTCCCAGTAGAGCTGCACTGGGGAGCTGCTTGGGGAAATCATCCCCTGGAGTAGAGTTGTTATATTTGCACCGGAGAAACCTTCCACCTGCGGGAGCAGAGCTGTAACAACAAACCACTCACCTCCCCAGCCCAAATCTACTATGCCAAAAAAGACCATCCAGAGGAGTCCATTGTTGCCAGGTTCATTGTCCCCATCCCACAAGAAATGGGCTTTCCCAGCATCCTGGGCAGTGTTGAGGATGTTTAGTAAAGAGGAACTGGCCAATTAGCCACCATTGAATGAACAGAACAAGATCTGGATGGTCAAAGTGTGTGAAAAATGGGTAAGGGTCCTGTAGTCCGATCTGAGTCTTGGCACTAATAAAGACCTCAGTGTAGGCACAAAGCATACTAGACACCAAGTACTCAGCACTAAGGAGACCCTGGAGGGACAGGCAGGCTGCCTCTAGACTGGACAGAGATATCAGTGGCCAGTGTGGGTGCTACCGTTTTGTGAATCCAAAGAGGGGAGATAGGAAGGAGTCCAGAAGGACCTAGGTAACAGGATTCAGTTGGCCAGGAGAACTGTAATGACTGGAATGTATACCCAGGTGCAGTTTGAGAATGACAGGAAGAAAACTTGGGTGCATTCTGGAAAGGAAAAGGCATACTCAGGCGCATTCTGGGAAAAAAGGAGGTATACTCAGGTGTATTGTAAGAAGGTGAGAAAGCACACTCAGATGTGTTTTAGGAAGGCAGGAAGGGGTTATCAGGTGCATAGAGGAAGGAGGAACAGTCTGCCACCATTTTAGTGGCCTGGCCTATTTTAAGGGGAGGGGGTAATGGGACCAAGACCAACACTGGGTGTCTCACTCTGAACATGATAGGAAGAACGCTCCTCCTGCAATTGATCAGACAGAATGCCAACAGATGGGTAGAGATGGGAGAGGCCCTAGAAAGGACATTAGAAGACAAGTAATAAAGATCACTAGCCAATACTAAAAGACCTCTAAATCCAAAGGATTATGTAATAACTCTCCAGAAAACTCTAGAAAATCTGAGACTGAAGGCAGCCTCCCACTCCACTGCTCCACCTGGTTCTCTCTCTCTCCTTTTGTCTCTCTAAACAGAGATCCACAGTTCTTTTTGGAAAATGAAAACCTGTGTCTTGGTGTGGGTTCTTCCATGTCAGTTTACCCTGTGTATGTTTATAAGGTGAGCCTCTATGTATGTTTATATGGTGTGCCTCTGTGTATGTTTATAAGGTGTGCCTCTCCCATGACACTGCAGGGACAGGTAAGTTAGTCCACATAGAAGGACTTAACATGCGTGTAGTGTGACTGTTTAGGAAAACAGAACAAACACAAGCAGCAGTCACCTGTTTTCTATCACCCTGATGCCATCATTAGACTCCCAAGTTGAAATCAATCCGAAAGTCCAGTAGAGCCTCCCCGGCATTGCTACCACAGCATTGACGCTGTACCACTGCACACATAGACTGAAGGTGTGACTGCCTAGCGGACGTGACACTCTGAGCTCTATACTTAGCACCCCAAAAATAAGACTATAACACAATAAATGAAATAAAAATAAATTTTAAAATAAATAAAGCAAAAGTTTTGCTTATTCCAAAAGTTTAAAAAGCAATCCCAGATGCTCCTGCCACTGCATAGACTGTGGCCCTAGAAAGGGAAGCTGTGACTGACTGAATCCTCTCTCCCAGTTCCACTATGCTCAGCACACAGCACACACGCCATGAGTAGTTGCCAAATTCAGCAGAATTGCATTATTCAAGAGCAAATAAACCTGGTGTGTTCAGCTTGTTACAGACAATGTGTTCCTGTCACCAGGAGTTTCACTACTCCAAAGACAAGCTTTATTTTCACAGATAATAAGATGCATATGCCCAAAACAGGAACAGTGCCCCGGCACAAAGAGATGCTGTGTGATGTGTACATAGGTCAATGCCCAAACAAAGGGCCACTGTTCCTGACTCTCAAGCTATTCAATGTAACTCTTTTACTTTGGGGTGATACTGGTACTCTTGTGATAACCCCAGAAAGCTGAACAGGATTAGCTTTAAAGAACAATGCACTTTAATGTAATGTAAATATACTTTTGTTTTTCTTGATCTGTTAGGGAGACATGAAGGCAATGAGCTGACTAGCCTTCCAACACAATCAGCCACTGTTGAGATGTGTGAGGCGGTGAACCCACTACTAGTTCTTGTTCTATTTCTCCCTCTCCCTACACAGGATCAGATGTATAGGAGGCTCAGAAAGAACTAACTTTGAAGTAATGAAAGCAGTTTCAGTGTTGTCTCATTTGGATTCTATAAGCTCCAAGCAGAAAAACTAACTTGAGAAGAAATGGCCACTTTGCCTACCTGGAGACAGTGACTCGCCATAACCTCATTATATCCTAGCAGCCGTAACAAACAATGTGTGTTCCACCCCAAGTGATAGACAACCTGACAAAATGACTTCCGTAGACAAAAAGGTCTAACTAGAAGCTGCTAGTGCTGGTTCTCAGATTCCCTTGGCCCATCCTGTTGTCTCTCTTTTGGTTACAAGATGCAAGTCCTAGCTTCGGAGAATTACAATCATGTTTAAAGGGAAAATGTGGATAGGAGAGATGCCACTGTGTGTTTTCCCATTGCCTTCCAATTTCAGAAGTCAACAGTCAGTGAGCGAGAGGCTTTGGAGCACTTAACCTGAAGTGGGATGTCTTTAGCAAACTCCTCCTCTCCAGGCTCAGGAATCTATGTGGAAGAGAAGGCAGGAAGAGTTTGAAAGCCGGAAGTTGTGGGTGACTTCCAGGAAATAACATCTTCCAGACACAACAGGACTGACACATATCTAAACTCACAGACCATGGCAATGTGCACAGAATCTGCACAGGCTCTAGCCAGACCAGGTCACAGCACTGAGAGCAGGACATAGACTTGGCCTACTATCCCTAACCAAAAACTGTTTCCAACTGACCCTGCTAGGAGAGGGGAAATTAATTTTCTCCAATGGAGTGACACTGGGCATACATATCAACCACCTTCTAGGGCCGGTCCCATGACCTTGAGTAGTTAGTTGGCCAACACAGAATGCACTTTGTGGTTTTGTCTGTGCTTTTTCTTTTGTTTTGGTGTTGTTTGCCTTATTTTCTTTTTTTTTTTTTTTTCCTTTTAGTTTTTTTTTTTTTTTTTTTTTTTTTTTTTTTTTGGTGTGTTTGATTTGGGATTTTGCTTGTTTGTTTGTTTGTTTTGGGTGGGATTTTTTTGGAGTCAGAAAACAAGCACAAAGTTGGGTGGGCAGGGAGGTGGTGAGGATGTGGGAGGAATTGGAGAAGAAAAAGAATATGATCAAAATATTGAAGGGCCCAGCTTAACATTACAAACTCCATTTTGCTTTCATACTCTATTTTATGATTAACTTGTTCTCTAAATGAACCCAGCTACTGGAAAAACCCCAACTTGTTCCAGAAGCCATGTTGCCCTGGTAACAATCACAATTCCGTAGGCAAATAGCCATTTCACTACTAACAATAACCAATCAGTTCTTAAGGGGGAAGTACCTAATATCTAAAGTAGATTGATTAAGCTAGCAGTCACTGTTCATACCATGCTGAAATTATTACTAGCCAATAGAAGTGCACCAAGCAAAAGTCAATCATCATTTAACTACCAAATTGGAAAGTCCCTCACCCTACTACCATGATAAATAGGCAAGGCTTGTACCAGCTCTGGACATTCCACATTTTCCACTGTGCTGGAGAGGTTGGAGGGTCAGAGCTCAAGCTTAAATAAAGACTCTTTGCTTTTGCATATGAGTTGTACTCCCGGTGGTTTCTGGTGGTCTGTGGGAACCTCTCAATCTGGACATAACAGTATATTATACAAAATGTTTTAAATTAATTTTTTAAATTTTTATGTGTTTGTTTAGAAAAATATGTGTATGTGCATGCAGTGCATGGAAATGAAAGAAGATGGCACCAGATCTCCTAAAACAGAAGTTGTAAGTCATTATGTTGGTGCTGGAAACCAAATCTGGACCCTCTACAAGAGCAGAAAATCCATTACCACAGAGTCCTGAGCTCCCCACGTCCATCCCCTTTTGAAACAAAGTTTTGCTAAGTAGCATGGCAGGCTGGCCTCAACTTGAAGATCTTCCTGCCTCAACCTTTTAAATGCTGGAATTACAAGAGTATGCTTCCATATCTGACTTCTCACTTCCTTGAAATCCTCCCCAGAAAAAAACACTTTATATAAATGATTTGTTGAAAACACAGGCTGAAATCTCTCCTTAGCTTGACCCATAAGCCCAGTTTCTACTGGGGCCACTGGATTTGCCAGTCACTGGCTCTAGGGCATCCTAGAGCAGAGCTCATCAGTCATTTTAAAGCAGGGAAGTTGTTTTATGTCAAGTCAAAGAAGCTGGGAGAGTATTTAATTAACTAGGCTGGCCAACAAAAATGTGTGAAACTATATTACATGGCTTCCTCCTACATACAAGTCCAGAATAAAAATACTCGGTTTTCTACCCTCTTCATCAGGGTGTGAATGTCACCCAATGTTAGTCGGTGATATTGTCCAGAACAGATCCTAAAATAAGCTTGTTATGGAGAGAAATATATTTTCTTTTTTTGCCAAATTTCTCTTTATATTAAAGAATTTTGCTAGATAGCAATCACCAAACTTTTTGGTGGCAGAATCCCTTTAAACTCTTAAAAATTATTGAGGCTCCTGTTGGGAATGGTAACATTACTTGGAATCTCAGTACTCAGGAGTCTGAAGCAGGAAGATTGTAAGTCTGATACTCATCTGGGCTACATAATGCATGTGAAGTCAGCCTGAGGTGTATCATGAGCCCCTGTCTCAAAAAATAAAATTGAAGATTCCGAAGTTTTTTTATCTGAATTAAAGTAATGACACAGTCTATGACATAGAGTGATTCAATCTTTGATATTTAAGCTCTGATTTGGTTAAAAATAACACTAAATCTTTAAGTATTAACATAAATGTTATAGCTATCAAAATATGAACTACATTCTACAAATGTCTGAATGAGTATGGTTGTTTCATATCTTTATACATTGTCTTAGTCAGGGTTTCTATTTCTACACAAAACATCATGACCAAGAAGCAAGTTGGGGAGGAAAGGGTTTACTCAACTTACACTTCCATATCGCTGTTCATCACCAGAGGAAGTCAGGACTGGAACCCAAGCAGGTCAGGAAGCAGGAGCTGATGCAGAGGCCATGGAGGGATGTCACTTACTGGCTTGCTTCCCCTGGCTTGCTCAGCCTGCTTTCTTATAGAACCCAGGTCTACCAGCCCAGGGATGGCACCACCCACAATGGGCTGGGCCCTTCCTCCTTAATCACTAGTTGAGAAAATGCCTTACAGCTGGATCTCATGGAGGCATTTCCTCAACTGAGGCTCCTTTCTCTGTGATAACTCCAGCTTGTGTCAAGTTAACACACAACCAGCCAGTACATACACTGTTTGGTTTAATCAGTTTGTCTTATAGCATGTTGTTTTGGTTGAAGTAGATGAAGGAAATCCACCCCCTGACAAACACACACTGGAGAGGAAAATAGTATTTTATTTTTTTTAATTTATTTATTTATTATATATATGTACATTGTAGCTGTCTTCAAACACACCAGAAGAGGGCATCAAATCTCATTAAAAATGATTGTGAGCCACCATGTGGTTGCTGGGATTTGAACTGAAGACCTCTGGAAGAACACTCAGTGCTCTTACTCAAAGCCATCTCTCCAGCCCGAGAATAGTATTTTAATACGAACAGACCACTGGGTATTTTAGTCACAAAGTAAACCCAAACTTAACTATTGATAGTGTCATAAGTGCTACTTGTACCACTGATACATTTTAACTCTGCTCCATTAAAATCTTCTGCCTTACAGCGTGAATAGGCGTCCATAAGACCATGCCTCAAATTATTTAGACTGGGGTTAAACCAAACAAACTTAACAGAACTTCCAAACACTGACAGGCTTTATTATGCAGTTACCCGGTGGCTATGTTCTTTAATGCCACCACCAATCTAGTTAGAAAAGTATGTATTAGAAAGGTGTGCCGTCCATGAGGCAGATACAAGCTTTTCCAAAACTCTAACTTTTGCTTGCAAGCATCAATTTTGCCTTTAACCACACATGTCAACTGTTTCCCTTGAGGTGCCAATCACCTTATTCAATAAGACATATATCAAATGCCCACATCTGAATAGCTAGAGTTTGCCAGTCTTTGTGGAGAGTAAAGTGGAGTGCTAAATTCTGAAGAATAAATCACTTTCAGCTCAGGACTGAAGCAAGAGCACGGTGCTTGTCCTCCGGATGACTGGGGAGAGCCGGCAGGCAGAGCTGTGGGCCCAGCACGATGAGCCAGCCTGGCAAGGGTGCTAATGTTCCTGGCCGGATGGCAGACAGCGCACATGAGGACCGTCTGCCTGGCTTGGCTCATTTTACTGGTGAGTTTCACGTCATCTGTGTAAATGTCAACAGTAAAAAATGGTAAAGGGCATTTCAGAATGATTGTGGAAATTGCTTTGATCTCGCTGACCCCTGAAAAAACCCCAGGAGCCTCCAGCAGTCTGACTACCCTTTAATTTCATTGTCGGATCCTCTTTAGCATCCTGCCTGCCGACGGGTTTCCTTTGTGGAAGGGGGAGTCTGGATAATACACATGTAGCTAATCTCAAAAATAACCTCTTACCCCCTCCTTAATAGTGCAGACGTGGGTCACTCCTAGTCACTAGAAGTACTTCAAATTCACTCCCAATCCTTTAAAATATCTTGGTCAAAGCTTTGAGAATTGCTCTTCTTACCAGTTAGATAACAGACTGCTAAAAAAAAAAAAAAAAAAAAAAACCTGGAACAACAGGGGACAGACTTAAGCAAACATGTTTTCTAGCAGTCTGACATCTGTCTGAGCCTCTCACTAAAACAGTAGAGAGCTGCTTGAACCTGGCTAGTGACCGGTGGCATAAGCAGGCCTTGGAGTAGTGGGACAGTCTGCTCGAAAGCAGACATTTTTATGACTGTGTCCCACACCTTTTGAGACAAGTGTCAAAATTTACTTTTGACTCCCATGGCTGGCAGTCATGGAAAACTGTGAATCAAAATACACTTCCCTTCTTAGACTCCAAAAGACAAATGTCATGTTCTACACTGAGATGCATTAGCTGCCTATAATTCTCTAGAAAACAGCTTCTCAGGCTTATAAAGGTTGAGGTTCACTAGGTACCTATTATATCTCTATGAAACCCACCACCTGGGGTTTATACATAGCACCATAGCTATTTAACTCATTTCCACGTTGTTTACCAGTGGCCCACAGTAAAAATTCCCCACAGTTATTTCCTGAATAAATGTCCTTGAGCCCCAAGACCCAGCTTTTTCATTACTGCTTGGGAGAGAAAACCGTGTTTGCTGGATTTTGTCACAAGGATAACACAGGGTACAGTGGGAACTCAAGAATTTAAAAACTGGTGTAGCAGAATTTTGAGGGCAAGCTTTTCCAGTGGGTTATCTAATCATCATGGGAAGCACCAGGCAGAGATGGCTGAGTCACACTGCCCTGTCTCCTGACCGCACTCCTGGTCTGTGCATCCATAGACTCTCCAGACCCAGCGTTGCCACGTTCTCATCACAGAACAGAAGCTGATACAGAGACTGGAAAGCCAGCACACGGTATCCAGGGTCAACCGACTTTTCTGTATACTGTTCTAATAAATGTAGATGGCTCAGGGGTCAGGCAGGAAGCAAGGCTGAAAAGGCAGACTGATAAGACCAGATAAGACCAGCTGAGCAACTCAGGCTTTAGCTCAAGGGCAAACGCTGACATTCTAGACAAGGGCTGCCATAAAAGGGGGTTTGTAGGCTGGATTTGACCTGTGGAAATCCTGGTTTGAAGGCTTTCTGGAAAGAATACACATAAAAACTACACTTATTTCACTCAATGCCAAGTATATTTACACACCTTATAAAACATTTTTCTCACCTGATACAATACTTCTAGTGAATGAATGGAAATATTTTAATCTTTTCATTTACAAGGAAAATAAGATCCAAAAGTCTTAAACGTCTATCCAATCTTACTGGCCTGCAAGTGGTTTGTCTGGTCCCTAAGTGAAACAAGGATGCCGTGGACGGTTTTCCTTACTAATTACTCTTCAGACTGTCCTTTCCTATAGGTTTAACTCAAACCCTTAGGGAAAGAGATGACCATGTCCACCAAACACTCTTGCTGCCATCTTTCTAACTAAGCTTAGATGTGTCTCTGTTCACCATTTTAACCTTCTAAACTTATGCTGCACAATGTGGGGAAAGACAAACAGTAATTTCACAACAAGTAATGATAACAAACCATTGAAATAATTCACTCAAGTCTAGCTTAGTGAACCAGTGAGTATTAGAGTTTCTTACACAAGTATGGGTGAGGGATTACTTACAGGAACACGGGTGACTCAGGCAGCCGCATCATCAACATACGTGCTGACTCACCAAAGCTGCAGCCCTGTAACTGCCTGGAACCACCTGCATGACTTGTAGCTAGTTCCACAGGTCAAAGAGTGTTCTCTCCCAAGCAGTTATTACTGATTTCATAACACGGGGGAGGAGAGCCTTGTGACTGTTGTCTCAGCTTCCTGAGTCCTGCACATTTTATTTACTTCCTAAGTCTTACAAGTGCTCCTTCTGGAAAGAAATATTCCCATCTGCAAGAAATCATTATATACAACATGCATTATGACCTTGAACTAATCATCTTTAGGATGTGTCTGCTATCTTTAAAAAAAAACTATAAAGAATGCCTTATTGAACATTTAATGGCTCTATACCTACTAGGAGAACCCTCAGCATTTGGTTATAGTGTTCCTGGCTTTTGTTCTCAGATGTGCCTAATGTCCTTGGCTTTTTTAATGATGAAAAAGATGAAAATGATGATGGTGGTTGTATTGTTGATGATAATGATGATATCCAAATGCCCACACTAAACAGATGGATTGATTTGTTCATCCTACAATGAAAGTTCTAACTAATCACAAATATTCAGTATAAATTTTTACAGAATTCTGGATGTTCAGCTTTAGAAGAAAATAAATGATAAGGTTCAGTGAGTGTCTGCTGTTGGTCTGTAGTAGTGTCTCTAATAGCTGCAGGCATTCTTTCTCATGTCCTATCGACTTGTACCAGTGGCTGGCATCACTTGCTTATCATTTAGGGATATTTCAGTTGACTTCACTACATCTTTTCTCTAGCATGCTCTGTCATCCCAGACAAAAGAACATGGTTACTCTTTTCTAGCAGAAAATCCAGAAACTATCATGAAGCATATACTGTCAAATGACACACAGAGGATTTGCCTCTGGAGTTCAGGATTAGAATGCTACTTCAGTCAAGGTGTCTTGATGACCTTTATGATCTCTGTGATAAAATGTCCTGCCAAAAGCAACTTAAGGACAAGGGTTTGTGTTAGCTGACAGTATCAGGGGGTAAGGTCCATCATGGAGAGGAAGCCATGCCAACAGGAGCAGAAGACTGGTTAGTCACATTGCATCTGCGCTCAGGAAGCTGACTGTAAACAGGAAGTGGGAGTGATCTATTCAGTCTCAAAGCCCATCCCTAGTGATGACTTCCTGAAGCAACCTTTCAGACCCCAAAGTTTCCACTGCAGGGCATTTGGGACCATGCTACCAGACAGGCATAAGAACTGGTAAGGTTAGCTGAGCTCAAACCCCAGGAATCTCAGAGATTAGATGGCAGGAGTGGGACCATCTCTACCTGTTTCTGTACCTGCTCTGGAACACGTAACCATGATACCCTACTGAGGATCATGGGCACTCAGTCACATAGCATAACACCTGGAGTTCTTCTCCATGCTCTTGAAGTATCTAGATAGCCCTGAGCCTTCAGCCAATGACCTATCCTTCCTGGGTATTTCTTCCTACAAAAGGTATATAATCCCTGGTTCACCCGAATAATGTGTATGCATTTACATCCGCCATCAAATAAACCAGTATGAACAAGTAAGGATCATCTCAGACAGCTGCTTCATTAAGGATTACTGCAGAAAAGGCCTTCAATTTATGAGCCTTGCCTAAGACTCCCAAGGAAGGCTTTCTCTTCTCCAGCCTCTCCAGTATACTCAGCCTTCACTCCCAGTCAGACCAGTTTCTGCTCATCCTTGGATTCTGCCGCCCCCTCTCCACCTGGTACACAAATGGCCCTAGGCGAAAGGTAGACCTCCAACCCCTGGTTGCTGACCCCTCTCCCCGTGGTACACTGGCAGCACCTGAGTGTCCTCAGCGGAGACAGGGTACAGTAGGACATTCCACAATCTTCCCAAATATCACCACCAGCTGGAGACCAAGTATTCAAATGCATGAGCCCATGGGGACTTTTCACATCCAAAGTACAGCACACACCATATGAAAGCATGAGTTCTTCTCTTTGCCATCTAAACATAACATAACGTGCTGCCTTTATTCAGAGTTTACTGTGGGAAATAGCCATTTAAGCAGAATTTTCACTGGCAAAGGGACAAAGCTACACTTGAAGCAAACACATACACATAAGTCTACATTGTAACACCTGTCAGCTTCAAGCAAGCAAAACCAACATTTCTTCTCACCAACCACAAATCTCAAAAAACAATAAAATCACCACCAATAATATATAAATCCTAAAAAGACATACGGGGGGGGGGGAAGAGGGAGGCAGGGAGGGAGAGAGAGAGAGAGAGAAAGAAAGTGGGGAGGGAGAGAAGGGAAGAGAAAGAGAGGGAGGGAGGGGGAGGAGGGGGAAGAGAGGGAGGAAGAGGAGGGGATGAAATAATTCACTGATGATTCATTTTGCCTCACCTTCTCAGAATGTCTTCCTTGACAACCGGTTTCATCCTCACTCCATTTTTTATGCAATCGTGTATCAGTTTGAATTATATTATTTTATACAAACAAGTATACTAGTTCTTGGAATTGAGTTCTATAAATGATGGAAAGAGCTTAAAGGGGCATTTAAGCAAGGACTTTTATTTTATAGAGAGCAAAGCTGAAAGCCAGAAAAAGTAAATATGTCCAAAATCACAAAATGGCAGATGAAGACCAAACAGCCTCCCACTCAGGATCTTTGTGTTCTGATATACATCTAGTTACTACATATTCTTCCAAGTACCATCTGAAAATACCTGATTTGGTTGCAACTTCTGCAATTTACTTCTAAACACTTCAGCTCTGACTGTGTGATATAAACATGTGAGCTTGTTAAGTCTTAATCTATACTCTAGGGATAATAAGTCTCCCTAATCAGGAATTCAAAGCTAACACCTAATCATAACACCACACAGCACAGAAGACTATCATAGGCTTCAGCTAATTCCCTTCAACACAAGCAGCAACGCTGATCATAATGAGCATTATTAATAGGCCTTCCTCAGTAATCACTGTAAATGATTTTAAAAATGAATAAGTAATTAATCCACTGGACTGCTATTGGTGAAGCTAGGGCTGCTGTTTTACAGAAATTCTACCCCTTCACCATCATGATGCAGTGTTGAGAGGCGGCTTGATCTGAGGCTTTCTCAGATCCCCTCAGAAAAGGACAAAGGGAACGTTTGTTCTATGTCTCTGCCCAGGGGCCGACTTGGCAAGGTCTGGTTTGTAAGAACATGTGTTGCTTGATAAACTTGCTTGGCTTGTGCAAGGCATCCTGGCCCCAGCTATGTGTATATTTCTCACCCCTGGTTCTTCCCCTAACACCCCACTGTTTGGGGTCCTAAGCCTGCAGGTTCCTGTGGAGATTTATGAACCCCCCCCCCATAGATATGGCACACAGAGTTTGGCTGGAAAAAATTCTCAGTCAAGACTTGTTTCCAAGGATTCTGGTTGGTTGATATTAAGGCAGAGTTAATTAAATCCTCTACACTAACTGAGATATCAAACTCAAGGCAGAGAGAGATCCTCTACAGAGAAAAAAGCTGTAATCCCTTCTTGGAATTATATACTATCCTTATGAACTGAGCCTATTTGTTAATACACATTTATTTAAGACACTGTGGAGTTCTGTCCTTCTGCAAGCAAAACAACCATTGTCATCTTTAGGAGCAGCTGTAATTACCTGCAAGAAGCCACCAGAAGGAGCCAATTGACATTCACTCACAAAAGAAGGTACTGAGAACGTTCATTAGATGCTTGCCCAAGATCCCAGCTGTTACTTTCTGTATCTCCCGTCCCGCTATATTCTACCCCTCTGCTTATGATCTTGATAGATGTTACCACAGGGCACAGGGTAAACCTGAAGAGGAGACTCCATCTCTGCAGCTGTAAGGAAGTTTTCATCTAAGGTGGGTGGGACTCCAGTTATGCATCTGTTCTGCTCCTGTGGACAATCCCTCAGCCTGGTTTCTGTAAGTTGTCCCAATAAGTCCATTGATTCACCAAGCTACACTGGAGTAGAATCAATACTTCTCATTACTCTCCGACCATGGGGAAAGATATTGTTCCACTCTCCCTGGGAGTTCACAATCTATTAGTGTTTATATGTGTGTAGAAATCTGCCTGATTCATTTTAATGATATAATACCTATACCCAGAGAGGAGACACCACGTCTCTGACAGTGGTGCCTGCTTATGTCAACTACAGAGACTCTAAGGATTATAAGGGGTTGGAATATGTTCCCCATTAAAGGCATTTGTTGAAGTCCTAACAAGTACTTCAGAATATAGGATTTGAATGCAGGAACGTTGCTGAGCTAATCTAGTCCTGTTTAGGCCATCTGGGAAGGTTTCAATCCAGTATGACTGGTGTGCTTATAAAAGGGGAAACTAAGCTGACAAGGAGAATGCCATGTGAAGTTAAGGTGGAAAGATTAATTACTGCAAACCAAGAGGCAGACTTCAAGCTAGCTGTGAGAAACTGGTGAGAAGGTGCTTTACAGTCCTCTAACTAGGGCTTCTAACGTCTACAACTATGGGACAGTAGGAGACTACCTTTAAACCTCCCATTTTGTAGCATATTTTTCTCAGAAAACTGATACAAGGCATGGATTTAGGTCTTGTTAACAGGCTTCAGTAACTGGACTACATATCCACTTTTATAAGGGTCAGAAATGGCTACCAACTCTGCACGTCTCCCTCTACCTAATCACATGGAGAAGTAGCCCTACATTGGCATCTATGTAATAGTCAGTATAATGGAAGCTGAGACCAGGACGGATTGGGCCGCTGCTGCTCCTCCAGAGAAACACTGCAATCAGAGTGCTGTCCCTGCAGGGAAGTGAGCTTTGGAGTCTTGGGGGCACTAGAAAGGACTCGTTTAAGGCTTGGGCTGGAGCCAAAGAATAGGAGCTGTGCTGAAGTGGACACCAACAGAAAATGAAGGATTCTGTTGTCAGAACTTTATCTATTTGTTTAGCGAGGGTTTTGTGGAGGGGGGCTGCTTGACTGGTTTTTATTGTTATTGTTTCTCTTGGGGTTTGCGAGTGGTTGCTTTTTGGTTTTGAAACAGGATCTCAATGTAGCCCTGTCTGTCTTTGAACTTGCTATATCTAAAGCATGCTGCCCTTTAACTCAGGGATCTGCCTTCCTCTGCCTCCCAAGTGCTGGGATTAAATGTGTGCACCTCCGTGGGATTTTTTAATTCTCTCATCTGAAAGGAGAAAGGGAGAAACGGAGATATTTGTTCAGAAGCAGCAGCCACACACTGAAGCCACAATAGGGGTTTAGAGTTGGGACAACCTTTGCCACGCATCCTTAGTGTTACTGTGTCTTGCTCCATCAGACACACAGAGTATGCATGCTGGTGGATGTTCTTCTACTCCGTAGAGAAGCATCAATATTTTGGCTGAAGTACCAGACCAGTTCCCAGAAGGCCCTGCTTTTGTCATCTGCATCAGTGAGCAATCTTATCATCGTAAGCAGAGGGCAACAAGGTACTGTCCACCTCCAGATATGATGCAAGAAGTTCACATCACCCAAGAAGAGATCTTGCCAAGAAGAAACTCAGTGAACACGGGGACAGAAGGACTGTAACACAAGTCACATCTAGATTTATCAGTGAGCACTTCATAAAAGCAAAAGTGAAGAAGCAAGCTTAATTTTAAAATATATTTTGGCTGGTATATCTGAGATATTATTTCATATATAATCAACACTTAAAATAGTAGCAAAATAGTCTACATTCTTTTTCATAGTACATCTTCAGTATCCAGCATACATTTTTACCTTCAGCTCATTTCAGTTCAGACCAGCGATATTTGAAACGCTGGTGGGCTCACGTAGCTAGCAGTTGCCATCCAGACAGCACCATTAATGTCTTGATCCCTGACTTAATGAAAATATTAGCAATAAAGAGTTGCTTGTCTCTCCTAAAAGGGGAAACAAAATATTCACAAGAGCAAATACAGAGACAAAGTTTGGAGGAGAGACTAAAGGAGAGGCCATCCAGAGACTGTCCCACTTGGGGATCTGTCCCATTTACAGTCACCAAACCCAGACAATATTGTGGATGCCAAGAAGTACATGCTGACAGGAGCCTGATATAGCTGTCTCCTGAGAGGCTTGCCAGAGCCTGAGAAATACAGTGTCAGATGCTGTCAATCAACCATTGGAATGAGAATAGGATCCCCAATGGAGGAGTTACAGAAAGGACTAAAGGAGCTGAAGAGGTTTTCAACCCCACAGGAAGAACAAGAATATCAACCAACCAGACCCCCCAGAGCTCCCAGAGACTAAACATTCACTTGGAGGGACCCATGGCTCCAGCATATGTAGCAAAGGATGGCCTCGGCAGGCATCAAGGAGAGGAGAAGCCCTTGATCCTGTGAAGGCTCAATACCCCAGTGTAGCGGAATGCCAGGGTGGGGGTTGGGGGGAAGATGGGAAGGAGTGGGTATATGGGAGAAACACTCTTATAGAAGCTGGGGAAGGGGGTGGGATAGGGGGATTCCAGAGGGGAAAGCAGGAAAGGAGATAACATTTGAAATGTAAGTAAAGAAAATATCCAATTTAAAAATAAAAAAGAATTGCTGTCTCCATCATGTAGAATGTTTGAAATTCTACAAAAAGGATTTTGTGTCTTTAACAGATAAATAGTAAAGGTGTGAGGGCGTGGGGATGGTGATGGTCATTTATAATCCCAGGACACTGGGGAGTAAAAAGGAAGATTGTGAGTATGAAGTCATTCTGGGTTGCATAGATACATTTTATTTAAAATAATATTTAATTAAAAGGGGTGAAGATATATCTCACAGGTACAATCGCATGCCTAAGTGACTCAAGATCCTGAGTTCAGCACCATGTGGGGAATAGTAAGGGAGAGTTAAGGAGGAAATTTAATTAACCGAGTCTTTTTTTTTTTTTAAGATCTACTGAGAATATGTGAATGTGTGTGTATAATGAATCCATCATTTGCCTTCAGAAGACAGAAGAGGATACTGGATTTCCATAACAGAGTTATGAATGTGAGCCACCATGCTGGGAACCAAACCTGAGTCCTCTGCCATAGCAGGGCATACTTTAACCAATAAGCCACTTCAGCTGCTGATTAAAAGAATCATAGAAGACTTATTGATCAGATACACACTTTGATGTGATAAAGCAAATGGAAGACATTTTTGGTAGTCAGTACTAGAGACTACCTTTTTAAAAAGATGATATTTTAAAATCATCACTGTGGGTTTTTTGAGGGGTTGTTTGTTTGTTTGTTTGTTTTGGAGATGGTAATACCACTGTGGTTACACTGAAGTAAAAAATAATTCTTATCTACTAAAAGACATGGGCTAAAATATTTACATGTAAAACAATGTCATACACAGAATTTACTTGAAAATATTCCAGCAAAATTAAAATGTAGGAACGTGGTAAATGAAAGAAAAATGTTTGAATATTGCCACAGTGGAGGGTGGGTGGGCACTTAGCTTCCTCACTGCTCTGTTGGCTTAAATAGTCCCACTATAAAAAATTAAAGATCTCAGATACATTGGCACACGCCTTTAATCCCAGCACCCAGGAAACAGAAGCAGATGTTTTAGTTTGAGGCTAACCTGGTCTAATGAGACCCCGTCTCAAAAAAAAGTTAAAATAACTAATATTAAAACACAATAACTTTATCATCTTGACTGTGTTACTGGCTTCAAACTGGCCAAGTTGTGCATTTTAAATATGACTAGGGAATTATATGTTAATTAAACCTCAATATAGCTATTTAATAAAACAGTTCATTATGGGATCAAATGCACTTAGGAACTTAACATGGATGGTTTCACATGCACTGAGTAAGGGGAATATTTGTCTCAGTTGTAAGCAAAAGAACCTCAGTACTTCACTGCCTAAAAACCAAAAGTAAGTGCTAGAAAGTTGGCTCAGTAATTAAGAGCACACTTTGCTCTTGCAGAGGACCCCACTTTGTGCTCAGCACCCGCAGGTGTCTCTCAGCCTTCCTTAGCTCCAGTTCCAGATATCTGACACCTAATTCCACTTTTCAAAGGCAGCAGGTAAACACTTGGTACACATACATACATGCAGGCAAAACACTCATACATACAGAATAAATCTTTAAAAAAGAAATGAGTAAAGCTTACCAGATTTGGTATTTAATGGCACCACAATTAGAAGCTAACAAGTGAGTCTGTAACTATTTTACTACAGTGACCAATGGCCTTGCTCCTTCTGCCACAAGCAACTGGTACCAGCTTTCACTTCAGGCCATCTTGAGTCCTGCAGACAAAGTAACATGGACCAAATAGATATTTTCACACCGTAGGTCTTCATGAGCGGCAACACACTTAGCGTGCAAACTCCATGTCATCTCACATGTATAGCAAGCAATAAGAAAGTTTGTTTAGGTGAGGAGGATCTGGGAGGAGTTGAGGGAGGTGAAACCATGATCAAAACATAATGTATCAAAATAACTTTATTTTCAATAAAAAATAAAGTTAAAAATATAAATGTACACATACAAGTCAATATGTTTAATAACCAAAAAGTATGATTTTTTGTGTGGAAGAAGACATCCTCTAACTCTTACAACTGCTTGCCAGATATGTGCCCAGTAAAGGGCAGTGGGGCCGTATTCTTGTCTTACCAACTGCATGAGCAAGAGCAACCAGAAGCCAAGGAAAACTGTCTTCCTCAACAATGTTTGATAGCACGATTAATAAAAATCCCAGGAAATTCTATAGCTTCAGGCCTGGCTGCATCAAGAGCCCCACGAACTTGCTGGGCTGGTCAGCTCCACACAGCTATGTTTACCTTTGGGTCAGCGCTGCGTGGAGACAGACACTGTGTATGGTGTGATCACCTCCCATTTACCCGGCAGGAGAGCTGCCTGGGTCTGTGGCTAGGGAGACTGCTCTACCTGAATGGGCAGATTGAGTGGCACACAAACCATCAAAGAAGCCCCCATTCAAATCACATGTGTCATAGGTATGTATATGAACTGCAATAATGTCCGAGAGATGAAAATCTCTTTATGCAGGTGTTATGTGAACGGTCCTGGTTTGGGTGATGTGTCTAATCTCCAGCTATGAAGTCAGTCTTACTGAAATCAGAGTGTTTCCCTAAAGTAACACTTGAGAGCATTTATCAGTCTTAGAGGTGCATGCTATATATGCATGCGTGTGTGTGTGTGTGTGTGTGTGTGTGTGTGTGTGTGTGTGTGTGCGTACACACACACACACACACACTCAACTAATACCAGTTCCTTTGCTGTCATTTTCCAAATGACAGTCATAAGCCACAAAAGTCAAAGCTATATGACCCTAGAACATAGAACACCCCCAGTTTCTACTTTAATTTTCTGCCATTAGCGGATCAAATCTAAACTTGTTTATTTTTCTGTTTACTTTCCTTTCGTTGCAAGTTTATCCTTTATTGTGTGATGGATGCTCTTGATTGTCAACTAGAGGAGACTTTGAATCACCTCAGAAATAAATCTTGAGGTGAATCTGTGAAAAATTATCTAAATAGGACCCATGAGGTAAGAAGATCTACTCCAAATGTGAGGAGTACTCTTTCATGGGGTCCAGAACAATTTTTTTAAAAAAGGATCCAAATGCAAGAACTGGCTTCAGCATTCCCAACTGAAGAAACAAGCTGCCCACCCTTCCCCTGCTCCTGTCCTTCCTTCAGCATCCTTTGTCAGACATTTGCTACAGCGGCATGACAAGTAACCCATATAACTACCTAATCTCGGTCCCCACCATGCAGAACGATATGTACCCGAAGTAGCCCTGGCCACCTTCACTCCATTTTAAGAGCCTCTCTATCTCATTTGAAGTGCATGCACCATACAGAACTCAAAACAGAATGTTTTTTTAAAGCCAGTGTCAATGTTTCTATGTTAAGTTACAAAATTACTTCCACAAAAAACAAAACCAACATTTCATATTTTTTTGTCCTAAGCACCAACTTACCACTTAACTTCCACAGGGACCAGGAACTTTTCTTAAAAGGTCTTTTCTTAAAATACGTAGGCCAACCTTTGAAGTATCAAACCAGTCCTAACTTTCCCTGCATTAGAATTTTGTTTTTAATCTACCAGCAAGTAACCATAGTTGCACAAAGAGCCTCTCTGCCCAGCCTTGGCTGACCATACTGGGAATAGTCATCTGGCCTAGACTGGCCAAACCAATGGCCTCTCCTGAGACTTCAATGGAATCTAAGATCTAAGATGCCTCGTCTATCAAGAGCTATAGAAAACTGTAAGTTGAAATCTGTAGGCTGCTGGGTTTTGACCCTGTATTCTGGGAAGCAGCAAGAACCAGTTTGCAGAAAGAGAATGAATCCAGTAAATTATTCATGAGAAAGAACTGGAAAGCATTAGCTAGCTGCCTGCTTACTGACTCTTCCGCGCACCTGCGGCTGGGTTCATAGGCCTGCTGGCACCACCTTCCCTAGTTTTCCAAGCAAGACGTCCCAAAACTGTCTGATACAAGTTTCATATTGTGCAAACAAAAGAAGATACAGCAGCTGTGACCCAAGAGCAGCAGAGAGAAAACAGTTGCTTTTACACAGGGTGAAGGTTCCAGGTTGGCAAATGTTTGTGTCTCCTTCACTGCTCTGGGTTGCAGAGTTCGTCACACACTTACTAAAACAGAATACAGTCGTTCTTCTGCACCCACAGATTCTAGATCTGTGGGTTCAACTAGCTTGTGTACTGAATGTGCATAGACCTTTTCCCTGCTGGCCATTATTCCCCGATGATACAGTGCAACAGCCACAGTCAGAACAGCATGGCATTTGCACTGCATCAGGCATTTCAAGTAATCCACAGCCTGGATACAATGGAGGTGTGGGGATTATAAGTGAGACTTGAGCATAGATTTGGGTATGGGGTTGGAGCCGAGGGTATCGTGAAATAAATTTTCTAGAGATGCCAAAGAATGACTGCTCCTGAGACTAGATGAGTTATAAAGAATGAACATGTATTTTGGTTCATAGAGTGGAAACTGGGAAATCTAAGAGCCTGGTATGAGAATTTGCTCAGTGTCTGCAGAAGACTTCATGCACAGAAAAGTAGAAAGGCAGCAGACTGATGAAGAGGAAATACGCAAGGGGCAGACAAAAACTGCCTCTAGCTGCCTGAGAAGACTATCAATCCCTTTTGATGACCCAATCACACCCCAAAGCCCCAACACTGCTGTAGTGACAATCAATCTTCAGCTATAGTGTCAGATGGGACTAACTATACTCCAGCCCTAACACATGGTGATGTGTGTGTTCTGGGATCAGCAAAGAAGCTGTTGACGGTGGTGGGAAGCAGACCCAGGTCACTTGTGTGGGAAGAACCTGGTAAAGGCAGGCGCAGTCCAGATGGATAGTGAGCAATGCCACATGTTGAGCATGATACAGAGACAGGGCTAGGCTGAGCTGGAGAGGACAAGTCCAGAATCCCAGCAGGAATATGGAGGCAACAACTGGGCCATCGACTAAATCTAAGAATATGAGGAAAACAGTATGTTTTCTGGGGACCTAGAAACTCTGTGAAAAAGATACATGCACAAGTTTCTCTACCTCTCATGAATTTCTCTAATTAGGACACCCAGAGAACCAACTATAAAAAGAACCTACTGTCTACTGTGGAGTCAAAGGCTCCCTTTTAGTGCCATATCTCCTTATGACTCAATCTTAAGGAATTCTCAACTAAGGAATATCGAATGGCCGAAAAGCACCTAAAGAAATGTTCAACATCCTGAGTCATTAGAGAAATGCAAATCAAAAGAACCCTGAGATTCAGAATGGCTAAAATCAAAAGCTCAGGTGACAGCAGATGCTAACAAGGATGTGGAGAAAACAAACAACCTCCATCATTGGTGGGACTGCAAGCTCTGGAAATCAGTCTGGAATTTCTTCATAAAATTGGACTAGTACTACCTGAGGACCCAGCTATACCACTCGTGGGCATATACCCAAAGGAGGCTCCAGCATCTAACAAGGACACATGCTCTACCATGGTCATAGCAGCCTTATTTATAATAGCGAGAAGCTGGAAAGAGCCCAGATGTCCTTCAACAGACGAATGGATACAGAAAATGTGGTACATTTACACACTGGAATACTCAACTATTAAAAACAACAACTTAATGAAATTCTTAGGCAAATGGATAGAACTAGAAAATTCCATCCTGAGTGAGGTAACCCAATCACAAAAGAACACACATGGTATGCATTCACTGATAAGTGGATATTAGCTCAAAACCTCAGACTACCTAAGATACAATTCACAGACTACATGAAGCTCAAGAAGAAAGATGACCAAAGTGTGGATGCTTCAGTCCTTAGAAGGAGGAACAAAAATATTCACAGGAGGAAATATGGAAGTTTGAAGCAGAGACTACAGGAAAGGTCTTCCAGAGACTGCCCCACCTGAGGATCCATCCCATACACAACCACCAAACCCAGACAATATTGTGGATGCCAAGAAGTGCATGCTGACAGGAGCCTGACATAGCTATCTCCTTAGGGGCTCTGCCAGACCTGAGAAATACAGTGTCGGATACTCTCGGCCAACCATTGGACTGAGAATGGGGTCCCCAATGGAGGAGTTAGAGAAAGGACTGAAGGAGGTGATGAGGTTTGTAACCCCATAAGAAAAACAACAATGTCAACCAGACAGAGCTCCCAGAGACTAAACCACCATCCAAGGAGTACACATGGAGTCCCATGGCTCCAGCTGCACATGTGGCAGAGGATGGCCTTGTTGGGCATCAATGGGAGGAGAAACCCTAGGTCCTGCCAAGGCTCAATGCCCCAGTGTAAGGGAAAGCCAAGGCAGGGAGGCAGGACTGGTTGGGTGGGTAGGTGGGTGGATGGGTGGGTGGGTGGGGTAGCACTTTCATCGAAGCAGGGGTAGGGGGGATCAGACAAGAGGGTTATGGCAGGGAAATCCAGAAAGGGGATAACATTTGAAATGTAAATAAAAAATATCTAATTAAAAGAGTTTTACATCTTTATCCAAAAGCATCCAAGATGACACTGTCTTCCACAGGCAGCCAGCAAGAAGGAGACTGAGCTAACATTGGGCAGCCTGACCAGAGAAGTCCTCAAAACCCACAGCTCATAGCAAGGCCACACCTCCTAATAGTGCCACTCCCCAAGGGTCAACCATTCAAACTTGTGAGTTTATGGGGAGGGGCATACCTATTCAAACCACCACAGTGGGGGATGTGACAGGCAGATCTCAGGGGCTCACTGCACACTCAGCCAAGCCAAAACAGTTCAACGGGAGATTGTCTCAAGGGAGTAAGGCAGAGAACAATGAAAGAAGACATCTGTGTCCCCCTCTGCCCTGCACATGGGCACACATGATCGCACAGGCGTGCACACACAAAGAAGATGGCGATGGGGAGCACAGTGCCCCATGCTCCTGGTGCTGCACCTTCTTCCCTAACCCTGCTCTGGTCCTCATGCTTGTCCAGGAAGTGCTGTTTCTTCCTCGTCTCTTTTTCCAACTCTTAAGAAGGCAATTGTTACACCGCACCAGATTTTCCAAAGCATTCCTAGCCAGAGAACTGAATACTTGAAGTCCAGACTGGGGCTGAAACGGCCCCCACCAGATCAGGACTCTGCCCTTTCCCCGCTGTGTGACCTGCTAAGAAGTACTAAAGTTAGATCCTTGCTTCATTTAACCATAAAACAGTCAAATGGAACTCTAGTTCCGGAAGATCTGATGTTCTCTCCTGACCTCTATGAGTTTCTGGAGACATGCATGCACACGAACACATACACACACACAAACACACATACAACGCACACACACATGCACACACATACATACAC
Source organism: Micromys minutus (assembly GCF_963924665.1). NCBI lineage: Eukaryota > Metazoa > Chordata > Mammalia > Rodentia > Muridae > Micromys > Micromys minutus. Next base: position 56,292,320 of record NC_137984.1, on the reverse strand, counting down.
AAATACACACACAAACACACACATACACACAAACATACACACATACACACACAAACACACATACAAACACACATACAATGCACGCACACACACATGCACACACACATAAACACATACACACAAGCACATACACACAGACACACAAACACATGCACAAATACACACACAAACACATATATACATACAAGCATACACACATACACACACAAATACACACACACACTAACACACATACAACGCACACACACAAACACACACATACACACAAACATACACACATACACACACAAACACACACACATACACACAAACATACACACATATACACACAAACACACACACACAAACACACACATATACACAAACACACACACACATACACACACATAAACACACATACAATGCACACACACAAACACATACACACACAAACACACACACACACAAACACATGCACAAATACACACACAGACACGCAATAGTACACACCAAATTGAAGGATTTCAGCAAGTCCCCTCCACACCCAAAGACAATGTCACTGGCTGATCTCACTTACATCACCCTTTAGGTACCTATAATGGAAGGTAAATAAGCCCTAAATGGCTAAATGAATAGAAATCCTACGCTAAATGATTCTAGAAGAGCAAGATCATCTTTTTGTAGGAACATAAAACACATGCATAAATTTTCCTTGCACAAAAAAAGATACTGCAGACCATAGAGACAGAAAGTAAAAAGCCCAGTGTCCGCTCAACCCCTGGTCCTCCATACCCTGTCTTTCAGGCTGCCCCATGTTCTCACGATGACACAGTAAGTGCCTCACTTTGTGTGGTTCTTCTTCTGTAAATGGGGACATTTGGGGTTAGGGACTTATCTTCATGTAACAACTGGTTTTAGAATCCTTTCAAAAGTTGCGCAGGATTTTGCAGGGTGACTTTCTCTTCCTTTCTCTAGTTCCTTTTTCTATTCATAGACATTGAAGCTGCTTCCAATCTAAGTGATGACTGCATTCACATTTAATTACCACGTAATTGCTAGAGAGATGGCTCAGTGGCTCTGAGCACTTGCTGCTCTTACAGAGGACCTGGGTTCCGTTCCTAGCACCCACATGGTGATTAACAACACCCTAACTCCAGTTCCAGAAAAAGAGTCTGATATCCTGTTCAAGACTCAGGCAGTAGACACACAAGTAGCACACATAATTTAAATCATTCATACACCTAATAAAAAATAAAACTCTAAAAGTTATTTTAATAAAAGAATTCTAGAGGTGTTGGTAGTCAGTTTCTGTGTTTATAAATGCATTACAATATTCATCAAACAATAATCATTGTTTTACTCTTACATAATTGCATACCTAATCAAAATAATTAATGGGGACAAGATAGAAGTTTTACATTTGGGATTAATTTTAACATACACATTTTGTGAACTTGGGCAGGTGTATTATGCACTTCTGTGTAAGAATTTGTCTGAGAACAGTGGTTGAAAATGGTGAATGGGTTTTTCATGCATGTCTGAAGGTCACCTCAGCTGTGCTTGTGACTCCTGGTCTCATAAGTGCCGTGAACTGTCCGTCGGTGCTACAGTAACCACGGGCTCAGCTTGTGCCTCCACTCCAAAGTCACTCACTGTTCTCGGGGACACTGTGACACTCAGTCACAGCTCCTGGCCTTCAGGCTCTTTGGGTAGTTTATGTACAAGATGACCGTAGCTGGTTACACCTACAGGGAAGGCTCAGAGAATAGCAGGGAACTAATTTTTACACTGAAACTCTACCTGCTAATAGGATGGCATGTCTTAGATGAGGTCACAGCAGAGATGAAGGAAGAATGCCTAGAGAACATGCCTCCTCTCGGAGAATAAAGACAGGAGGAAAGCTGCCAGACCTCACTGTATCCTTAACCTTCCGACCTTGATCTTGGCCTTCCCAGTCCTACTCAACTGTGAGGAATCAATCCTCTTCCCTTTGTGACACCTCTTTTATCGTGTTTTGAAATACAGCAGCGGGGCTGCCTTTGAGACACGTGGTCCTTTATGTGACATCGATTCAGAGGTGACATTTTGTTGCCAGTCATTTACAGCAAAGCTGATCTTACCTAGAGGGAAAATCTTACATAGGGACGATGCCAGGAGGAATGACTACTGGGAACCAATGGGGATCATCTCCAAGACATCTTTATAAGTAAACTGGCATCTCTGTGCTTGTTATAAACTTCTAATTCATAAAAGACAGCACGAGGAATCAAAGAATTAAAACACATAGTCCTTGGAACAGCGCTAACAAAACAAGAGCTCTGTGAAGGAATGAAACAATGCGAACAGAGCCAGGTTTGTGCCTGGGGGGCAAAAGGTCTCAGCTCACTTTCAGAATTAAAACCCCACCAGTCCCTGGGCTTGCCCCAAGCACGGAACTTGAAATCTTGAAGACTCCACCACCAAGAAACCCTAAATAAAGTCTGCCTCCAGCTCAATCCTTTGTTGTTTCTCAGACAAAGGCAGCCTCTCTTGTGTCTGTCCCAGTAAACTGTGTGAGTTGCTTCCTGTGACATTGTGGTATTCTTTGGCTCCAGACTACAGGATACCTTCCCCTTAGAGCTGCAACCCTTCCCTTGGGGACATGTCACCCTCAGAGCTGTTAGAGTAGCATGCTCTCATCTGTAATCCCAGGCCTTGGGACACATAAGGAGGCCTGCCAACTCCAGATCAGTCTGTGCTACCTACGGAGACCCAAGCAAACTAAGCCAGCAGACAGACAAAAATCACTGGCCAGGTCAGAGAAGTAAATCCACATGGATTGTTCACGACACATTCTAGGGGACCCATGGTCATTCAGAAGAAGTTAGAGTATTTTGTTCATGAAGAAATTACCCACAGAAACAGAAGTACTTTATGAAGCCAACACTGTGACCAGGAGGCCTCACAGTCATCACCAAATTTCCCATAAACTTTCCCCTAAACAGAAAATTTCAAGCTCTAAAACAAACCATAGTCATCTCTAGACCTGAACAGGAAAGACCTCCCAAATTCTGTTCTGCAAATGCAAATTTTTGGCCCAAAGAAGGCCCCCAGTGAGCAAAACCACACCTGATGGGGGTTTTTTTGTAAGTCACAGAAATAAGGGCCCACTTGTCTGCCTGCTGTGACATTTCTCACTGTGCTCAGCAGACAAGTTAAGGAAGCTTAGGGACGGGCTCACTCAGGAAAGTTGTTGGTTTTTTCTGCTGTTATTATTTTCAAATAGATTTGTTGCTAGGGTTACTAGAGTCAAAGCCTGGCATTCCAAGTCACTTGTCTTCAACGATAGACAGTGAACCGTAGGCAGGAGGATAGGGGGGAAGGGGGTTTACTTAGTCTCCACATCAAAGAGATCCAGTAACCCCACTCCTGACAGGAGGTTGAGGTTTAAGTAAAGGACCAGAAGAATGCTTAACTAAATATTTGCTGTCCAGGTGTGACCCTGCCTGTCCCTGACCCTGTCTCAGCCTCACACTTTCCTGAAAGGTGATCTGACCGAGTTGTCCCAGTAGTGTGAAAATTTCTGGTTTCTATTTTGGCTGGCACCAGGCTTTAGCTTTCTTTTTACAGTGTGAGGTTCCCAGGAAAATTCTAATTTCTTGGAGGCCATGATCTAATAGTCAACAGGAGAGACACAAACTCATCCCTAGTCCTACCAGGCCAGTTACAGCCTTGCTCAGAGAATTTAAGGCAAGAATCACTAGTACATCCACAGCTTACAAAGTCCAGGGAGTCATGAGGACTTCGGGGCTCAGTGAGGAAGAGTGCTGGCTGCTTCCCGGAGCCTGGGTTTGGTTTCCAGCACCCAAATAGCTGCTCACAAACCCCTGTAGCCCCAGTTCCAGGGCACCGATACTTTCTTCTTCTGGCATCAGGCGAATACAGATGTATATGCAGGAAAAACGCCTCTACAAATAAAACAAGTATGTTTGTTTTTAATCATAAATAAAAGCACAGAGCAGGGTGGGTAAAGTCATCTGTTTGACAGGCCATGTAAACTTCAGTGGGTAGGAGGAGGTTAGACCTCTCATTCAGATGTGGGAAATGAGCCATGAAGCAAGAGATGACGAAAGGGCTCACCCCTCTCCCTGAAGCCCAAAAGTCACCCATTAAGCCTGGGCTCAGGAACACCAACATTCCCCAGGGCAAATAAATCCCGAAACAAGTCTATTGTGCACAAAGCACAAATCTGAACACGAAGTAGAAGCTCTGAGAGAGGACTTCAGGCTCACAAAGTAGAAAGAGGCCACTCTCTCGTCCAGGCCCCTTAAGGAGGAGGTGTAAGGCTGGACAGTCCAGTCTAGCAGGGAGGTTGCTGATGTGCCACCAGGTCTGTCTCCTCTGCTGTCAGCAGCTGCCTGGACACTTCTCACTGGCTTTGTTTTTAACTACCCTGGGTGATTTCATCAGGAGCGCCATGCTTTACAAGATGATTCTCTATGCCAGGTGACTCATGTGCCAGGATAAGAGTTCTATTTTCAGTAACCTAATTCTCTCAGTGAAGAACTGTTGTTCCTGGGGTTTTTGTTTGTTGGTTGTTTGGTTTGGTTTTGGTTTTAGGGTTCTTTCCTTCTTTCTTTTCTTCTTTTTAAAAAAGTTTATAGTTAATTTTTTATTTGATTTTATTTTTATTAGTTTATTTTATAAAATATTTTTATGGTTCACAAAATTTGGTACATAATAATATATGATGAATACACGATTTTTTTCTTTTTCTTTTTCTTAATTTTGTTCTTTTTTTTCTAAGAAGAACTGACCCTTCCACATTTTGGCCTTACTTCTTTTTGAGCTTCACAAGTTCTGTGAGTCGCTTCTTGGGTATTCAGAGCTTTCTGGGGCTAGTATTCAATGATCAGGGATGGTATATCATGTGTGATCTTTTGTGACTGGGTTACCTCACTCAGAATGATATTCTTTAGTTCCATCCATTTGCCTAGAAATTTTGTAAAGTCATTGTATCTAATAACTGAGTAGTATTCCATTGTGCAAATGTAACACAATTTCTGTATCCATTCATGTACTGAAGGACATCTGTGTTCTTACCAACTTTAGGCTATTATAAATAAGGCTGATATGAACATAGTGGACCATGTGTCCTTGTTATATGTTGGAGCATGTTTGGGGTATATGCCCAGAAGTGGAAGAACAGGGTCTTCAGATAGGACTATGTCCAATTTTCTGAGGAACTGTCAGACTGATCTCCAGAGTGGTTGTACAAGCATACAACCCCACCAACAGTGGAGAAATGTTCCTATTTCTCCACAACTTGGCCAGCATCTGCTGTCATCTGAGATTTTGATCTTAGCCATTTTGACTGTTATAAGGTTGAATCTCAGAATTGTTTTGATTTGCATTTCCATGGTGACTAGAGATGTTGAGCATTTCTTTACGGGCTTCTCAGCAATTCAGCATTCCTCAGTTGATAATTCTTTAGCTCTGTACCCCATTTTTAATAGGATTGGTTGATTCTCTGGCATCAAACTTCTTGAGTTCTCTATATATATTGGATATTAGACCTTTAGCAGATGTGGGATTGGTAAAAATCTTTTCCCAGTCTGTTGGCTGCCATTTTGTTTTCTTAACAACGTCCTTAGCCTTACAGAAACTTTTCAATCTCATTAAGTCCCATTTGTTAATCTTTGACCTTAGAGCTTGAGCCATTGGCATTTTGTTCAGAAAATTTTCTCCTGTTCCTATGTGTTCTAAGGTTTTCCCTACTTTCTCATCTAATAGTTTCAGTGTATCTGGTTTAATGTGGAGATCTTTCATCGACTTACAATTGAGCTTTGAACAAGTAGATAAGAAAGGGTCTATTTTCATTCTTCTGCATGCTGAGTGCCAGTTGGACCAACACCATTTGTTGAATAGGCAGTCCTTTTTCCATTGGATGTTTACAGCTTTGTCAAAAATGAGGTGACCATATATGTGAGGGCTCATTTCTGGATCTTCTATTCTATTCCATTGATCCACATGCCTATTTCTGTACCAGTACCATGCAGTTTTCAGCACAATTGCCTTGTAATATAGCTTGAGGTAAGAGACAGTGATTCCCGCAGATGTTTTCTTGTTGTTGTGGATGGATTTCGCTATTCTAGGTCTTTTGTTATTCCAGATGAAATTGCACATTGATCTTTCCAACTCTATGAAGAATTGGGTTGGAATTTTGATGGGGATTACATTGAATCTATAGATTGCTTTTCGTAAGATGGCCATTTTTAAAATGTTGATCCTTCCAATCCATGAGCATGGGAGATCTTTCCATTTTCTGAGATCTTCCTCGATTTCCTTCTTTAGAGGTTTGAAGTTCTTGTCATACAGGTCCTTTACTTGCTTAGTTAGAGTCACACCAAAGTATTTCATAGTTTTTGTGACTATTGTGAAGGGTATCTTTTCCCTAATTTCTTTCTCTACATGTTTGTCCTTTGAATATAGGAAGGCTACTGATTTGTTTGAGTTAATTTTATATCCAGCCACTTTGCTGAACTTGTTTATCAGCTGTAGGAGTTCTCTGGTGAAATTTGTGGGGTCGCTTAAGTACACTATCATGTCATCTGCAAGCAGTGATGTTTTTACTTCTTCCTTTCCAATTTGTATCCCCTTAATCTCCTTTTGCTGTCTAATTGCTCCAGCCAGGACTTCCAGTACTATGTTGAATAGGTAGAGGGAGAGTGGGCAGCCTTGTCGAGTCCCTGATTTTAGTGGGATTGCTTCAAGTTTTCCACCGTTAAGTTTGATGTTGGCTGTTGGTTTGCTGTATAATGCTTTTATTATGTTTAGGTATGGACCTTGGATTCCTGTTCTGTCCAAGACTTTTAACATGAAGGGGTGTTGAATTTTGTCAAATGCTTTCTCAGCATCTAGTGAGATGACCATGTGATTTTGTTCTTTGAGTTTGTTTATATGGTCGATTACATTAATGGATTTCCTTATATTAAACCATCCCTGCATCCTAGGGATGAAGCCTACTTGGTCATGATGAATGATCGTTTTGATCTGTTCTTGGATTCAGTTTGCAAGGATTTTGTTGATTATTTTTGCATCAATGTTCATAAGTGAGATTGGTCTGAAGTTCCCTTTCCTTGTACGGTCTTTGTGTGGTTTAGGAACAAGGGTTATTGTAGCCTCAAAAAATGAGTTGGGTAGTATTCCATCTGATTCTATCTTTTGGAATAGTTTGGAGAGTATTGGTATTATATCAGCAATAATGTTTGATAAAATTCTGCACTGAACCCATCTGGACCTGGGCTTTTTTTTGGGGGGGGGGGAGTTGGGAGGGTTTTGATGACTGCTTCTATTTCTTTAGGTGTAATGGGATTATTTAGATGGTTTACCTGGTCCTGGTTTAACTTTAGGATCTTGTATCTGTCTAGGAATTCATCCATTTCCTCCAAATTTTCCAACTTTGTGGAGTATAGGCTTTTGTAGTAGTATCTGATGATTTCTTGAATTTCCACAGTTTCAGTTGTTATATCTCTTTCCTTTCTGATTTTGTTAATTTGGATATTCTCTCTTTGCCTTCTAGTTAGTCTGGCTAAGAGTTTATCAATCTTGTTGATTTTCTCAAAGAACCAGCTCTTGGTTTTGTTGATTCTTTCAATGGTTCTTTTTGTTTCTATTTGGTCTATTTCTGCCCTAAGTTTGATTATTTCTTGCTGTCTATTCTTTTTGGATATATCTGCATCCTTTTGTTCTAGAGCTTTTAGCTTTGCTGTCAGGTTGCTGATGTGAGCTCGCTCCAGTTTCTTTTTGGAAGCACTTAGAGCTATGAGTTTTCCTCTCAGTACTGCTTTCATTGCATCTCATAGGTTTGGGTATGTTGTGGTTTCATTTTCATTGAATTCTAGAAAATCCTTAATTTCTTTCTTTATTTCTTCTTTGACCTTGCTATCGATTAACAGAGCGTTGTTTAGTTTCCATGTGTATGTAGGCTTTTTGTTGTCTTTGTTGTTGTTAAAGACTAGACTAAGACCATGGTGATCTGAGAGGATGCATGGGAGTATTTCAATCTTCTTATATCGATTGAGGCTTGTTCTGTGTCCAATTATTTGGTCAGTTTTTGAGAAGGTGCTGTGAGGTGCTGAGAAGAAGGTGTATTCTTTTACTTCAGGATGATATGTTCTGTAAATATCTATTAATTCCAGTTGGTTCATAGTCTCTGCTAGTTTTACAGTGTCCTTGTTCAGTTTCTGTTTCCATAATCTCTCCATTGGTGAGAGGGGGGTATTAAAGTCTCCCACTATTATTGTGTGGAGTGAAATGCATTTTTTGAGCTTTAGTAGGGTTTCTTTTGTGAATGTTGGTGCTTTTTTATTTGGAGCATATATGTTAAGAATTGAGAGTTCCTCCTGACAGATTTCCCCTGTAATGAGTAAAAAGTGTCCTTCCTTATCTTTTTTGATAACTTTTGGTTGGAAATTTACTTTATTCGATATTAGAATAGCCACTCCAGCTTGCTTCTTGGGGCTGTTTGCTTGGAAGCTTTTTTTCCAACCTTTTACTCTGAGATGGTGTCTGTCTTTGTCTCTGAGATGAGTTTCCTGTATGCAGCAAAAGGCTGGATTTTGTTTATGTATCCAGTCTGATAGCCTATGTCTCTTTATTGGGGAGTTGAGTCTATTCATGTTAATAGATATCAAGGAACAGTAGTTGCTCTTTCCTGCTATTATTGCTTTTGTAGGTTGAGTTGTGTCTGTGTCTCTTTCTTCTTTGGTTTTCTTGCTTAGGAGATTTCTTGCTTTTACTAGGATGTAGTTCCCCTCATTGTATTGGGTTTTCCACTTATAATTTGTTGTAGTGCTGGGTTTGTGGTCAGATATTGTGTAAATTTAGATTTGTCTTATCTTCATCTCTCCATCTATGGTGATTGATAGTTTTGCTGGGTATAGTAGCTTGGGCTGGCACTTGTGCTCTCTTAGGGTCTGCATGATGTCTGTCCAGGCTCTTCTAGCTTTCATAGTCTCTGTTGAGAAATCGGGTGTGAGTCTGATTGGTCTGCCTTTATATGTTACCTGACCTTTTTCCCTTACTGCTTTTAGTATTCTTTCTTTGCTTTGGGCACTTGGTGTTTTGACTATTATGTGTCAGGAGGAATTTCTTTTCTGGTCCAACCTATTTGGAGTTCTGAAGGCTTCTTTTATGCTCGTGGTAATCTCATTCTTAAGGGTTGGGAAGTTTTCTTCTACAATTTTGTTGAAGATATTTACTGTGCCTCTTAGTTGATATTCTTCTCCCTCTTCTATTCCTACTATCCTTAGGTTTGGTCTTCTCATTGTTTCCTGGATCTCCTGGACATTTTGGGTTAGGAGCTTTTTGGTTTTTGCATCTTCTCTGACTGTTTTGTCTATGTTTTCAATGTTGTCTTCGGCTCCCGAGATTCTCTCTTCCATTTCTTGTAGTCTGTTGGAAATGCTTGCATCTGTGACTCCTGATTTCTTTTTTAGGAATTCTACTTCTTGGGTTGTCTCTTTTAGTGTTTTCTTTATTGTGTCCATTTCTGTTTTAAATTCTGTCTTCCATTCCTTCATCTCTTTGGTTCTGTTTTCTTCTAGTTCTTTGAGTTCCTTGAGTGTTTTTCTTGTTTCTTCTTTAAAAGCTTCTGATTCTTTATTCTTTTCCTCCTGTACTTGTTTAAGGATCTCCATCATCATCTTGAGGCAGGATTTCATGTCTGAGTCTTTTTTTTCTGGAGTGTTTTGTATTCCACTGTTTGCTGTGATAGAAGAGCTGGGTTCTAGTGTTGCCAGGTTGTCTTGGTTTCCCTGGGATATGCTCTTTTGCTTTCCTCTTACCATCTTGTTGTCAGTGATAGGTTCTTGTTTTTCCCTTGTACCTGGCCTGTGTCCCTGGATCTCCGCTGGTCCAGGTGGCGGATGGTCCGAGCCCTGTTCTGAGTCCCAAAGCCACTGGGTGGGAACAGAGGTCCCAATGCTGGGTTCCTGGTCCCTGGGTCAAGCAGTGCAGGGGTGCGCTTTCCGTGCACGCTCGGCCGAAATCTCTCTGCCCCCTGGCTACTCAGATCACCTTCTCACCAGGCCTTTATCTCTGGGGCTCCGCTGGTCCAGGTGGCAGGTGGTCTGAGCCCTGTTCTGCTTGAGTTAATTTTATATCCAGCCACTTTACTGAATTTGTTTATCAGCTGTAAAAGTTCTCTGGTGGAATTTTTGGGGTCACTTAAGTATACTATCATGTCATTTGCAAATAGTGATATTTTTACTTCTTCCTTTCTGATTTGTATCCTTTGATTTCCTTTTGTTGTCTAATTTCTCTGTCCAGGACTTCTAGTACTATGTTGAATAGGTAGGGGGAGAGTGGGCAGCCTTGTCTAGTTTCTGATTTTAGTGGGATTGCTTCAAGATTCTCACTATTTAGTTTGGTGTTGGCTACTGGTTTTCTGTATATTGCTTTTATTATGTTTAAGTATGGGCCTTGGATTCCTGTTCTTTCCAAGACTTTTAACATGATGGGGTGTTGAATTTCAAGAAATGCTTTCTTAGAATCTAATGAGATGATTATGGTTTTTTTTTTCTTTGATCTTTCTTTTTTCTACAGCCTCTCAAACTACACTTCATTTTGAAATATCAGGGCCTGGTAAAATTTGTCAATATGGCCAAGCAAAGACCCCACTTCTGCAGCAAACATTATCATGCTCTAAAAATGGGGAGTGTTGGCATTCTGTAAAGCCCACCCTGTAGTTACCTGGCACTATAAAAGTGACTGCTTACACTTCTCCTCACTCCCCCCCCTTTCTCTCTCTCTCCCCTCATGCTCCTCTCTTGTTTTAGCTCCCCCCGCCCATTCTCCTCCCTCTCTGCGTGCTCATGGCCGGCCTCTACTACTCTACTCCTCTCTCTCTGCCTCCTCTACCCTCTTAACTCCCCTCTCCATGCCCTGAGTAAACTTTATTCTATATTATACCATCGTGTGGCTGGTCCCTCAGGGGAAGAGATGCCTGAACATGGGTCTGCAAGGGTTTTCCCCTTGCCCCCATGCCTCACCACACCTCCACAGAACATACTCCCCCTTTGTCTTTTTCTCAACATTGGTGCCAAAATCTGGGACATATCTTTTATCCTTTTTTATAAACACATCATTGGTGCCATGACTCAGATTGAGAAACTGTACAGGTTTGCATCCTGAAGCTCACTAACCTAAACTTCAGAGATCTGGTAAGCCTCCTCCTCCCAACCCCTACTGGTCAGAGTAAGCATCCACATGGTCCAAGGGAAGAATTCTTGAGCTTGGAACTGGATGGATCCTTGGGATGGATCTTTTCACTGGCCCTCATTTTGGGACTTTTGCCATTGGGTGAGGTTTTTCTCCCTCCTTTTGAGACAGTTTCTTTCTCTCTGATGAAGATGCCAGGTCAGGCTTGGGTGAACTGCTCTCTGGTTCAGGAGCACTGCCTCTGAGTGTAGTGTAGCCCCAGTGTTGATAGGGACAATTGCTAATCCCTATTTTCACACATAGGTCTATTGGTCTTTGATGCCTGTCCTTGTTTCCTGGGATGTTTTGGTCTGATTTACAATAAACAGAAAACATCTCTCTACATAGTGACTAAGCTGGCACTGCCTTGCTATCGATCTGTCCTGTAGGCTCCTTTCCTCATTCCTGCTGCCACTGCAGCAGCTCCTGCTGATTCGCTGCGTGAAAAGTAGATCTGGCCCCTTGTGTCTTACTAGGGCTCTGTCTGTGAGACCTGCCATCTATCTGTAGCCCATCTCTAGTTCTGGGCTTCTATGTACCACCCAGCCGCTTTGGCCTCTACAGTGCTGATTTGCAGGGAAGATCGGGTTTGGCCCCGCCCCTTGCCCCCTGCTCCGGACTCTGTTGTGAGACTTGCTTCCTTGCACATCTCACACATACTAGCTTTCTCGGTCTCGGACTCCTACCTGCTTCTGGTTACTGCCTTTGACTGTGGTTTTGTTTGGGCCCCGCTACAGCTACAAGGTCGTGGTAGTTCAGATATTTCCCTTCCCCGGGGACTCTGTTTCTGTACTCTGCCCGCCCCTGGGCTCCCCGGCTGCCACCTTTGTGGTGGAGCTGCACAGAGCTCAGTCCTGAGTTAACTGGAGCCAGTGGCCCCGAGAGAGCAATAATATAGTTCGGGTATTTCCCCCCACCCACCAAGGGATACGGCAGTGCCCGCGGAGGGCCAGAATCACTGGTCCGGAGCCAGCCTCCAGCTGCTAGGAAGAAGCCCTGCCCCACCCGCCTGGACCCCTTCCTTGTGGGGCAGCTTCGGCCCAAAGCAGGAACCACTGTTCGCCCATCCACGGTCTCAGGCTGAACGCAGCTTTCTTCCTTCTCTCTTAAGATTTCCAATCCTACCCTGTCTTGAGAAATGATGATTTTTGCTACTGTCATTAAGATATGGTGTACTCAGCTGGAGAGCTAGCTCAGTGGTTAAGAGCACCGGCTGCTCTTCCAGAGGTCCCGAGTTCAATTCACAGCAACCACATGGTGGCTCACAACTATTTGTAATGGGATTTGATGCTCTCTTCTGGTTGTCTGAAGACAGCGACAGTGTATTCACATACATAAAATAGATCTTTTTTTAAAAAAAGATACGATGTGCTCTATTTAGATGTAACTAATTGATACAGCCCTCAATCTTGTCAGAAGACTGGTAATTATTAATATATGTAAGTTTATGATGGACAGAATCTCCCAAAGCCCTTAACAGTTGGCCCCACAAGGTATCAGAAGATATGAACACAGCTTCAAGAGGCTTCCTGGATCGTATGATAGCCACTGAGAAACACAGTGGACAAAAGTGGATATCCTCAGAGTCAAATGATTTATCTAAATACAGGGATGCCATTTCTCTTGTTACGTATCCACTCCAAAGAGAAGCCCCGTGTCTCCTGGGTTCAGAGGCCAGACTGACTTGCCCAAGTTGCCATGAAGACAACAGAGACCACAGGGAAATGTTGGCTAATGGACTCTGTCATTTCTTGATTGATCTATAACTGCTAGATTATAGTTGGTTTATTATTACCCAGATTTCTGACTACATTGACAGCTAAAGTAACTGCAGCCTACCAACTAAAGAAACCGACTTCTATTTTCTAACAACTAGTTCAGATATAAGCTCTCACAGCTATGATTGGTTACTTCCTCACCTAAACTCGGGTTCCATTAACCCTTCATGTTTCCTCTTCTTGCTAAACTTTCCTTTCTACTATATGATCCAAATACATAATCCTTGTTCCTTCTACTCCACAAAAAGCTCATCTTAAAGAATGTTTATGTTGTTAACTCATGTTGTCTCTTTTATGAACTTATATGCTACAGGGAACCCACTCAGATCTACCTCTCATGGACCAAATAAGACTCCACCCGGATAAGTACATCTGACTAAAGCTCACTGCCTGTGTGAAGCAGTCAGAGATCACAATGACCCTATTCCTGTTCCACCCGTTGTCTTTAATTTTTAATTAAACTAAAACAAAAAACGAGAGAATGATAGGATTCTGTAAACTCCACCCCACAGCCACCTGGCACTATAAAAGGGGCTGCCTGCCCCCTCTTCTCTCTCTCTCTCTCTCTCTCTCTCTCTCTCTCTCTCTCTCTCTCTCTCCCTTTCCCCCTCTCTCTCTCTGCTCCTACTACCCTCTTAACTCCCCTGAATGCCCTGAATAAACTATTCCGTACTATACCGTTGTGTGGCTGGTCCCTCAGGGGGAAGAGATGCCTCAGCATGGGCCTGCCAGAGGCACCACCTTTACTCCCATACCTCACCACACCTCCACAGAGTTTATCCTCTCCCCCCACTCTCTTTATCTTTTTCCTAACATTGGTGCTGAAAACCAGGACATATCTTTTCTTTGTCTTTTTTTTTTTTAAACACATCAGGGAGTCTCTGACAAAGGCTAGAGGTCAGAGACCAGGGATGCAATCTATCATAAATTCCAACTGCTAGGGTTCTAACTTGAGTGAAAATAAACACACACACACACACACACACACACATACATACATACACACACACACACACACACACACACACACACACACACACACACATTTTCCCTTCAATAAAGGTGAGCCTGCTGGTGCTTTTATTTCCTACCATTTTTGTGCCCAACAGAGCTGAACATTGAATAAACAAAATACTATCTACCTTTCTCTTCAGACCATCCAAGAAACAATGAGGAATACCAGCACTTCCTTATGGTCTCTAGAGCTGCTTTCTGACTCTGCTGAGCGAGCTACACACGTCATCTTAGCAAAGTAGGAGTCAGATAAGGGCTCTGGAGCAGGTTCCAGCCTTCTAGGCTCTGACTATGAGCAAACTAAACTCCCTATGCCCCTGTTTCCTCGACTATGGTGACAGCATTCACCCCATGAGGTGCCTGGAAATCTAAAATCCCGTTTTACCCACATAGTGGGTGCTCAGTAAATATTATTTTATAGTCTCCATAGCAAAATCCAATCTAGAAGTTCAAGTTCAGTATATTATAGGGCTGAAAAAAAAAATCCTCAGTAACTCCTGAATGCAGAGGCAAAACTTAGTTAGTGGCTGTTCATAACTTAGTTCTATACACAACTAGTGTGACGCTCCCACTGCACACACCCAGCTCCAGGCAATCTGTAACACAGCCTGTGTGTGCATTCACTTTTCATGTTGTCTCTCCACCCCCAAACCCACTGTGTCTCTTTTTCCTTTTTGCATTACTAGGAATTGAACCTAAGACCTCGCATAAGCCAGACAAGCACCATGCCACACTAAGCTACACTGCTAGCCTTTCAGCTGGGGACAGAATTGCTACATTGTTTATGTTGCCCTTGAAGTCACTCAGTAACCCGGGAAGCCCTTAAATTTGGCATTCTTCTCACTCAGCATCCCTGAAGCTGAGTTTTTAGTCTGCAGCCCGGGTACCTCCCAGACCTCTGACATCCTTTTCCCTGGGTGGTTTATTCTCCTGCTTCCTTCCTACAGTGTAAACTAGTAAGAGCCATTCTCAAAGCCTGAACACTGGCTGCCATACAGAGCTAGGGAATATTTGCAGGATGTCTAAATAGCATTTATATCTAATAAGTTTCTCTGCAGCTTTAGATAACTCATTCACTCAAAAAGTCTTTCTAGATTCTTTATAAAATTTAACTTTGTTTTTCTTTTGGGTGGCATGTATCTTGGACAGATTCTTTTCACACTAATAATAGTCACTGTATTTTAAAACTATGGCTGTCAGTAACAAGGTAGTTATGATGGATAAGGTTCTGCAAGAATAACATATAGGAAACCCAAACTAAACTGCTTAAATTCACTTTTACCTTTACAGAGTCGGAGGTTGGAGACAGGAAGATGGCGCAGGAGGACAATAGTGCCTGCTCTCTCGCCTGCTGACCTGAGAAAGCCGACTCCCACAGCCCTGTCCTCTGACCTCCACGTGCACACAGTCGCGTACAAACTAAATCCGCTGTTCCACCCCGTCCTGACTAACGCCTGTTTTTCCTACAGAGTATCACACTAGCTTTATCAATTTCAGTGTCATCAGTTCAAGCATAAAACTTTTGCCCACGCAATTATGAGCAGGATATCATTATATCAAAATACGGTTCAGTCCAAGCTCTCAGGCTAACTCCTGTGGGTTCAAATGATGAGTCCCTGGGAACACGTTTTGTTGAGACTAGGGGACCCTTGTAGAATTCTCTTGTCGCTAGACCAGAAGGCAGGCTGTAGACATCCCCGCCCCGCTTCCGGTTTATTTTTATTTATGGGCATGTGTGCATGTTATGTGTAGTGGTGCCAAGCGTATCATTTTCCCAGGAGCCGGGGTTACAGGCAATTGTAGGTCCTCTGAGAGTAACAGGCTGAGGCATCTCTCCAGCCCCTGTAGGTGCCCTTTATTCTACACCTCTACGTCTACATCTTAATTTAGACCTCTGACCCACATGTCAGGGTGTACAGAGAAGACTCGGGAGGAATATAGCACGAATCCTGTCAAGCTGAGGGTTGGTAACAGGTACGTTGAGCTCAACCCGTTTCCTTCCTCCTAAAGCTAAGGCTAGGATCAGGACTAGCTGTTACGGACTCAGGTACTAGAG
The DNA here is from genome assembly GCF_963924665.1 of Micromys minutus. Classification (NCBI taxonomy): domain Eukaryota; kingdom Metazoa; phylum Chordata; class Mammalia; order Rodentia; family Muridae; genus Micromys; species Micromys minutus. The sequence goes on along the minus strand of NC_137984.1, from coordinate 56,276,252 downwards.
GGTCTCCGGTCATTTAGGGCCTCACAAACCCAACCTACGTGTATGGTATTCCATAGAGATTTTAATTCTCCACCGAGCCAGAGATGTCCAAGAGGTTCTGGTTCTTTCAATCCGAGGCGGCCAAGAAACTCCAAGACGCTTTCCCCAGTTGCCTTTTGAAGGGAAACCGCGTTTACCTCCTAGCCTTAAGGGCGGGACCACTGAACAGTCCTCTCTCGTCGCTAACTGCCGGCCACACCCGAGGCCTTCGCGCGGCTCCCGACCGACTCCGGGTCCCGCCCCCGCGTGTCAAGCTACCGGCCGAGCAGCCGGATCGCAGGCTTCACCAGCGCGTCAGTGACTCAACCCCGAAAGAAACGCGGGGATTCCGAGCCCCGCCCCGCCCCGCCCCGCCCCCGGCGCCCTCGCGCCCTGTCCACGCCCACGCCGGGCCAGCAGTTGTCCTTGTGGCTGGAGTCGGTGCGCGTCGGCGTAGGTCCCCAGGGAAGGGTCCGCAGACTTGGGCTCCGTCCTCTCCCTGGGCTGCCGGCTGCCGCGACCGCCGATCCCTGTGCTCCCCGCGGGAAGCCGCTCCGGCGTTGCCAGCTGGGCCGGGCGGAGCTGCGCGAGCCGCACGGTGGCTCTGCAAGTCCCAGAGTGCCGGCTCGGCCGCACACGTGTCCTAGCGTCACGTCCGCGCGCGCCCCCGGGGCTTGCGTCAGCTGCCGCTCCTGAAGCGGGTGGGCCGGGGCTCGGCGCACCAGAACGCCGCCGGAGGAGGGCACCGCACGGCCGCGAGCCCAGAGAGCGACGACCACTCCGGGGGCCGCCGAGAGGATCGGCGCGGTCCGGTCCCCGCCCTCCCGGTGCCGGTCGGTCCTCGCCGGGTCCCCGGGGGCTGGGAGCCGTGGCGTTGCCCAGGAGCCCGCCGCCCGCGGGGCGCGCACCGCCTTAACCGGGGCGGCCCCGCGGCAGGCAGACGCCCGCAGGTCCATGGTGGGCTCGGAGCGCGATGAGCCGCCCGTCCTCCACCGGCCCCAGCGCTAACAAACCCTGCAGCAAGCAGCCGCCGCCACCTCAGACCCCGCACGCCCCGTCCCCGGCTGCGCCCCCGGCCGCCGCCACCATCTCGGCTGCCGGCCCCGGCTCGTCCGCGGTGCCCGCCGCGGCAGCGGTGATCTCAGGTCCCGGCGCGGGCGGCGGGGCCGGCCCGGTGTCCCCGCAGCACCACGAGCTGACCTCGCTCTTCGAGTGCCCGGTCTGCTTTGACTATGTCCTGCCCCCCATTCTGCAGTGCCAGGCCGGGCACCTGGTGTGTAACCAATGCCGCCAGAAGTTGAGCTGCTGCCCGACGTGCAGGGGCGCCCTAACGCCCAGCATCAGGAACCTGGCTATGGAGAAGGTCGCCTCGGCAGTTCTGTTTCCCTGTAAGGTAAGTCCAGCCACCATCAGCAAACCTGCCAAGGAACCTTCCACAGTTCCCGTGCCCTCCAGTGCACTCGAAGGCCCTAAGAGGCGAATGGCATATCACTGCCCTCCTCTCTCTCTCTGTCTCTCTGTCTCTGTCTGTCTGTCTGTCTGACTCTCTCTCTCTCTCTCTCTCTCTCTCTCTCTCTCTCTCTCTCTGTGTGTGTGTGTGTGTGTGTGTGTGTGTGTGTGTGTACCTTGTCCGTTTCCGGGCTCACCTGGCCATTTTGGGAACTAGCAACTAGGGTTGATGGCTGACAGAGAGCACTGACTGTAGATAAGTTGGCACTTCCTGACGGTTAGAAGCATCCCGGCTCTCCCAACCAAGTGCCGCCTTGTCCCCTGCCGGAGTGTGTGCTCTGTAAAGCTGGACCGGTTAACTAAAACGTGGATAGGGAAGCTGGCCGTGGAGATTGTGGAGGAAATGAACGGTTCCCAGCACTAAGCTTGGCCGGAATGGCCCAAGATGTGGGAGCCCTTGAGAGTGCGCTTACAGTGGGGAAGCTGTGGGCAGGCTGATACCGCCTGCTTCACTTGGGTTCCGAGAAAACCCTGCAAGCCACGCCTTCTCCTCTCAGCTCACGGGGCTTGGGGAGGACTCTGAAGTTGTGGCTGCTGTTTGGTTATGTTTATTAACTAAGTGCGCGAATACTCAAGAGCTTTGTTGGTTTTCTTCAGTGCCAGCATTTTATTTAAAGAGTCACCTGTGCTGCAGGGGTGGGGGTTGGAGGGGACGGAATGGGGGTGAGGGTGGGAGGAGCAAACCACAGGCCAAAAGTCCAAGAGCTCATTCCCTTGTCTCCACCTGTTTGTTTAGGGCCTATGTTTACATCCTCACAGCAAATTTAATAGAATCGTTAACGTCTATCTCTGAAAACTTTTTAAAAAATACCCACAGAGATATATTTTTTCTTCTAACAACCAGCTTTACAAATTAATATCTTCACCTGTTTCGTGTCTGAGACTTGACTTGATCTCCTGTATTTTACATGACTGGTAGGAATACATTATGTAGTTAGTTATACTGTAATATCCTGTTGCCAAAACTTAAAAACCAATCCTCACAATTTCATTATGCCTCTCTGTAATCTAGACCTCTTCATTTTCTGAACTTGTAGGTGGAAATAATGCTAATATTTCTGATTTTTTTTTTAATGAAAGTAATTGTTCTACCTGAGATTGTAAGTTGTCTTGAATATCTTCTCAGTGATGATTCGTTTTTAGGGCAAAAGCTGTTTTAAATTAAAAATAGCTCACTGGAGATTTTCATTTTAGACTTCAGAGTCAAATCAGCAGTAAAATGAGTTACTTTGGTCTTCTGCTCATCTACAAACACAGTTTTAAAAAGCTTATTGTAATAAGGGTTTGAATGAGGGTCTAGGCTATAGGGTCACCTTATGAAATTGCTTTAGCCCCAGTCCTTACTGCTTCCTAATCCACTCAGTCAGGTGCTGCATCTGTGCAACTTAGATTAAATGTTTTCATGCCTCCCCTTTTTATTGAAAGTAGTTTTTCCCTCCTATAGTACAGCCTGGTCACAGTTTCCCTCCCTCGTCCTCCTAGCCCCTCCCCTGTCCTCCTAGCCCCTCCCCTTTCCTCCTAGCCCCTCCCCTGTCCTCCTAGCCCCTCCCCACCTCCCCTTCCTTCCAGACCTATCCCTTTCTGTCATTAAAAACAAGTGCCTAAGGGGTGACAAAAATAAGACAAAGACCAGAAGGCACAAGAGCCAGAGACCCAGGGTTTGCCCTCCATCACTGTGGGTCACTCCGGATGAGCTCTTCCTAGTTCTGTCTACCTGCATTCTTCATAAAGGCTGAGTGATACTCCATTGAGTAAATGCTCCACATGTTCTCTACCCATTCTTTACAGAGACATCTAGGCTGTTTCTGATGTGGCGATTATGAATAGAGAAGCAGTGAACCTGAGTCTTGCGGTAGATCAATTCACCACACTCATTTCCATCGTGGCTGTATAGATGAACACTCCTCCAGCCGTGGCTGGGCTTCCTCCTAGTCCACATCCTCACCAGCATGAGGCTGTCACTTGTGTTATTGAACTCAGCCATTCTGATAGGCATAAGATAGAATCTCCAGGCCACTTTGATTTATATTCCCTTGATGGCTAAGGATGTCAAACATTTCTTCAGGTGTTTCTTGCCCATTTATGTTTCCCCTGTTGAGAATTCTCTGTTTATCCCATTTTTGAAAATTTGATTACTTGATTTGTGGACACCTGGTTTATTGAGTTCTTTATATTTTGGGTATTAGTTTTCTGTCAGATGTGGAATTGGAGGAAATCTTTTCCCATTCTGTAGGCTGCTGTTTTGTCTGAATCATGGTTTCCTTTGGCTTACAGAAACTTTTTAGTTTAATGGGTTGATCTTAGTGCCCATGCTAATGGTGTTCTGTTCAGAAGTTCTTTTCCTGTGCCAATGAGTTCAAGGCTATTCCCCACTTTCCCTTCTATCAGATTCAGTGTGTCTGGTTTCATGTTGAGGTCTTTGATACATTTAGAATTGAGTTTTGTGTGGGGTGATAAGTGTTGATCTATTTGGAGTCTTCTACACACAGGTGTTGGACTAGCACCATTTGTTGAAGATGCTGTCTGTTTTTCCAGTGTGTGCTTCTGGATTCTTTTCAAAGATTAAATGCCCAAAGGTCTGTGTTTACATCTGGGTTTTCAGTTTCATCCATTGATCAGTCTGTTTCTGTGCCAGTGCCATGTGGTTTTTATTAGATGGCTCTGTAGGGTTTTTACTAGATGGCTCTGTAATACAACTTAGAATTGGAAATGGTGGGACCTCCAGCAGTTCTTTTATTGTTCAGGATTATTTTAGCTATTCTCGTGTGTGTGTGTGTGTGTGTGTGTGTGTGTGTGTGTGTGTGTGTGTGTGTGTGTACTTCCATTTGAAGCTGAGAATTGTCCTTTTAAGGTCTGTGAAGAATTGGAATATTGATGGGGATTGCATTACATCTGTAGATTGCTTTTGGTACGATGGCCATTTTCACTATATTCTAAGAATCCATAAGCATGGGAGATCTTACTATCTTCTGGTACCTTCTTCAATTTCTTTCTTTGGTGCCTTAAAGTTTTTATCACACAACTCTTTCTCTTGCTTGGTTAGAGTTACCCCAAGATATCTTATGTTATTTGATGCTCTTGTGAAAGATATTATTTCCCTGATTTCTTTCTCAGTCTGTCACTCATATATACATTTCTCTGAGTTAATTTTGTATCCAGCTACTTTGCTGAAACTATTTATTAACTGTAGGAGTTTCCTGGTGGAAATTTTTGGGTTACTTAACATATACTATCATGTCATCTGCAAAAAAGAGTACATGCATGAGTGCTTTTCTCATCCTAGTCAGTAAGAGTGCAGCTGGGCCAAGCCACCGTGCAGACCAGGAGCCAAGCTTACAATAATAGGTCTTAGGGTTACCTTTGTATATGCATATTTATGATGTTGATAAAACTAAAGTGTGTATCTATTACATTTGATTAAGCAGTAGTCCAAACTATTTAATCAGGGCAGCTCAGCCATTTGGTATGGAAAAGCCAAATTTAGATGTGTTCTTAACTGCAGCAACCAAAATTCTTCATTGGAGATGAGAAACATTAAGGTCTGTCTGTGTCATACTGAAAACAAGGCAGGTCTGTGTACGTAGCTCAAGTGATCCAGTTCAGTTTAGGGCTGCTCTCTTTGTAGGACCCTGAGCTCCTTAGCCTCTCTACTTCCAGAACTGTGATTCTCAACCTAGGGCCAAATAACCTTTTCACAAGCTTTACCTAAGACCAATGGAAAACACAAGTATTTATATTATGATTCATAGCAGTAGCAAAATTACAGTTACAAAGTAGCAACTAAATAAGTTTATGGTGAGGGGTCATCACAATAGGAGTAAAGGATTGAAGGGTCATTAAAGGGTCATTAAAGGGTCACAGCTTTAGGAAGGTTGAGAAAAACAAGGGGCTTCCCCAGTCCCTGAGGCGATAGTGTCCATTATCTTTCTTTGCTCTAGTCCCTGGGAGTATTTAGATACTTTGTCTCAACTGTATTTCACAGGGCCACTCCTTTAAAGTGTAGGCTATGTGTCTGACTTTTGTTGTTGTTGTTGTTGTTAAATAAAGCAACATTGTTACAATCTAACCTCAGAAAAGACTTAGGGAGTATTTAGATACTTTGTCTCAACTGTATTTCATAGGGCCACTCCTTTAAAGTGTAGGCTATGTGTCTGACTTTTGTTGTTGTTGTTGTTGTTAAAAAAAGCAACATTGTTACAATCTAACCTCAGAAAAGACTTAGCTGAGGCTTTCCAATTCAGTGATGATATGCAGTCACATTTCAGGAACTTTCAAAGAGATAAATAAAAATGGAAAATCTCATCTCGGAATAATATAAGACTAAAGAGGTTTAGTATTCCCTACAGTATGTTGGAGCAACATAGTCAGACTCCTTATCACACAAACAAACCAAAGGGCAACCTTTTACTCATGAGTAAGAGCTGGAACTGTGGAGACAGCCATGCCAAGTATTCATAGGAGAAAAAAAGAGAAAAGCTAGAAACTGGACTTTGATATCAAATCTCAACCCCCGCTCCTTCCCCGAATTCGCTCTCCTTTGGCCAAATTCAAACACAAATCCACCACAAATAGGCCAAACTATATCACCATGCCAAATTCCTACTGCGTAGGACAGCCTTTGGTTGGCTCTGTTTTGGGCAGTGTTTACTGAGCTAGACTCTCTGCGTTCCTGATTTGGAAGTCTGACAGCTATAGAAAGATTATCTTGTGTATTATATAGATGCATCCCATGTAAATTTAAAAGCATATGGCCCATGGCCTAGGCAGGAAATTGAAGGCGGGCCATTTGGGAAGAAAAGGAATTTTGGAATAGAGCGAGGTAGAAGATCTGCCTGGGAAGATGTGAGGGGTGAACACATGGTGCCTGAGCACAGGTAACCAGCCATATAGCAGAGTGTAAATGCAGGTTAAAATAATTGGGTTGGACAACGTATGATCTAGTCAAAGCAGAGACTAGCTATATGGCCAAGGTATTTGCAAATATTTTTTGAGTCTGAGTCTTATTTCTGGGAGCTTGGGGCTGGGAGAAAGAACCAGACCTAACTCCACAGAGAGGCCTGGCAGTGATTTTGTAACTTGCTTTCTTTAGATCTTTATACTGGGGGAATTCATACTGCTCAGTGTTAGAATATAACCGTTGTTTCAGTAGATAGTTGACTTTGTAACAAAGTGATTCATTTTTAGCACTTGGGGTGTTTAGAAGCAGGGTTAGGGTTAAATGATTACACCAGAGATTTTTCTTGCCCTAAAATTCTAGAATCTGCTAAGTGGCCATGGGAACAAAATCACCAGAGAGAAGACAGAAAAGCCAGATTCTCGGAAGGCCTAGCTGTGGTCCAGGGCATGAACGTCCCTGAGCCAATCAGTTCATCTATTATAATGAACAGAGAGACTTCCCACATGATGGATATCTTGAGATTAGACTGAAAAGTCATAGAAGGCCCTGCCTCACCAGTGCAGATGGAGGCCAGCTGGTGGTGCTGAGCTGGGACAGAGAAGCCCACCAGCAAAAATACTCTTCAAGATTTCCTCTTACTCTCAGAAACTCTCCCATGATTCGATTTCCTCAGAAGCTGTCTCTGCTGTCTTTACAAATGCCTGAAATTGACCATGTTAGCCCAGAGATTTAGAATAGCACACGAAGAATCAGAACTCACATACATTACTGAGGGTGCAGTACTTTAAAGAACCAGATTGACAGCACAGCATTTGAATGTCAAGTGGGACTGAAGGATAGAAAGTTGCAAAGCAGTGCTAAAGTCGAACCACTGCAGTTGACCAGAGGATTTCCCCTGGTCGTCAGGACCTAGAACTGGATTCACCTGCCACTAAAGTTGATCCTTCCTACAGCCAAACAGGAGGCCAGCTAAAAAGTATGGCAAATCTGGCCTAGAAAGTACCAGCCTGAGATTCACTTAAAGTCCTTTTGTTCCATGCATATCTTTTTTGTAAGCCCCATACAATGTATGGAATTGGTGTGGTTGTGTGAAGGCCAGGCTAAGTAGCACTTCTTACTCAGACATGTAAGGCCTTCACTCAGGAGAGACACAGGATAGATATTCACTGATCGCCTGAATGCCTGCAAGTACTGCTGGAGATATGCAATTAAGCCTCCACAATTAGAATGAGTTTCCATTTTGCACATCCAGAAAAGGAAACTAAAAGATGTTTTCCTGGTTAAATGTGTCTTCATCCTTCCGGTCTTATGGGAGCTCCTGAGGTTTACCTGGGGTACTCTATACCTTTGCATCAATCACCTGCCCTTTTCCTTTAGTTCCTTGGTCGTTACCCTACTATCGTTTACCTTTCACTTCCAGTTTGGTAAAGATTTTAGAGAATAGCCTTTCAGACTGTGTAGCATCTATGGGATCAGAGGTTACTATGGAGATAGAATAGACAGGATTCCTGTAGTAAGCATGTGGGTTTGTGCCCTTTCTTTCTTAAAACTTTGAGCGAACAAAGGTGCTGTCTTTGGTCCCTCTTACTGGTAGGCTCCCTGGCTGTGATAATTCTAAGAGCAAGCCCTAGTCAAGCCTTCTGGCTTACATCTTCACTCTAGTTCCACTGTGGCTGGCTCATTTATAAAATACGGTGATGTTGGATTTGGTAGGAAGAATTCATGCAAAATGCCTAGCACTGCCCTGGCATTAAATAAATGCAGTTAGTTAGAAACTGACAGGAACAAATGATGAGGGTGGTGTTGCTGCAGACAGACATCAGTGTGTGAAAGAGAAAGAAGTGTTCTTACTTCTTCCCCATGTTCTCTCAGTGGGCTTCTCTCCCCAGCGCCTGCTGGTGTAAGACCACCCTGAGTTTTCTAGCATCAGGTGGCATGGCCCTGAATTAGTTCATTGGTGTTTCGGTGATACGGCTTTTTTTTCCTTCCCATTTCTGTAACCTATTTTTCTCTCCTTCTTTCCTTCCTTCCTCTTCCCTTCCCTTTTTAACTGAGAAAAATAAGATCTTTTTATGTAGCCCAGGCTATCTCAAACCTGTGATCTTCTTGCCTCAGTCTCCTGAGGTGGTAGGCATGTGTCACTGTTCAGTCCTTGAGACTTATTTGCAGCTTGATTTCTCCTCACTGTTCCCATCACTGGGTGTGCTGTTCTTTATGGCCGTACGATTCAGTGCTCCCGGAGTAAACTCTGGCCTGAGCTGGTTGCTGCTGTGTCCCACTTAATTTTGACCACCTCACTCTTGTCTGGCATTCTCCTGTAACCCAGGTCCTTCCCTCTGAATGACCCACCAATCTGCCTCACCTGTCATTGTCCCCATTCACCTCCCCTAGTTCATTGGCAGAGACACAGAGACTAGCAGAACAGCAGTGCCTTCCTGAAACAGGAGCACAGGGGAGTCATAGCAGGGGGCTGCACTTTGTTCCTGAACAAAGAAGGGGTGGAAAGTCATCCCTTGGACCCCAGGGAAGCCAGCTGGAGAAAACTGCTTCTTTCCTTCTAAATGCCTGACAGGTGTATTGTCTCCCATTATCTTCCTGACCCCCTTTGAAAGCGTTACTATTCAGTTAACATACCTCATTAGAGATCATACTCTTGGTTTGTCAGTGTGGACAACACAGGCTTCAGTGTGAAGCAGTGACTTTCTTCTCACAGCCATCTCTTCTCTCTGCTTGGCTGAGAGGCTGGGATCCCATTCCCACTGCAGATTCAAGCACTGGCAATGGGAGGAATGGCGGTGGTCAGACGCATCCTCTTCTAAGGTTACCAGACCAAATTCGCCATGCCTAGTTAAATCCGAACTTCAGTTAAGCAACAGATTCATTTTGGAAGAAGCTATATTATTTTCAGAAAACGTATGTGGATGGTATACTGGGCACCTTGTGTATTATTTCTCTGATGACCTATTAATCCTTTTCATGAATATGACTGAGACAACCCGTGAAGAGAATCACTGTTTAAGGCTGGTCAGTGTTGTCGATGTGATTGTGTGGGTGGGAACCTGGGCGTTGGAGAGAGCACATTATCGAAAGGGGGTAGGCCTGATGCTAGTCACATGGCAGAAAGCCTTTGATTCTGGTAGTTCGTACAGTGACAGTGTGTACCTGCTTGTGAACTCTGCCTGTGGACAGATGAGGAGGTGAACTATTGCTAGCCCAAAGAGTTTACAAGTCCACGCGTTTCCCTTCTCGATTACCATTCAGTAAGAAAGCTATTGGTAGTGTGTGATCTGTTTTGTCGTAGGAACAAAAGATGGATTTGTGAACTGAGTATTTTAATTAGAACAGCCTTCTCTAAACAAACTGTCACGTTAATAGCACATTAGTCTCAGCAGTGTTTGATGACTATGTGTGGCAGTTCTGGGGCTGGGTAATAAATAGAGTCTTCTCATGTATTATCTGTAAAACTGTTACTGCCCTACTGGTTGATAATGAGATCTTCACCCCACAGCCTTGGGAGCAGAGGTGAGGAATTTACTGTTGCAGTTAAAAGAAAATACTCTGTGATGTTTAGAGTAAGATTTAACAAGATACAGACTGAGCAACTTAACTTTATCCTGCCGTTCAAGAGTTAACTTGAAAAGTCCACACTCTTTTATTATTAATCATATTAACAAGCTCAAGGTCAGATGGTCGAAAGTACTGGCATTCTAAACACAGATGTTTCACTAGTGGCTGTAAATTATTTCAAGACAGGCATACAGCCATCACAGGACAGCCGAGTCTGTGGGGCACTTCAAAAGTTGTAAACATTCGAGTTGTTTATATAAAGGAAATATGAGACACAGCTCTACCAAAAAAATATGATAGAAGAAACTTATAATTCAGAGATTTTAAAATGTAAACATTTTTGCTTACATGATCCAAAACTACTGAGTCCCTCTTTAATACTAAAACCTACAGTGAGATTTCCACTTAAAGTCAAATTAGCATGGTGTGAGACTGTCATCTGCAAATAAACCTAATTTTTATTCATTTTTCTGTAAGTACCAGGTAGGCAAGGTGCAGGTAATAGAACCAGTAAATTAGAGTTTAAACAAAATTATTAGGACTATAAAATTTGGGCAATAGTCTACGGTTAGGTATCTGGGAAGCAGATAAACATTTTAATCACATGTAAACAAAAGCTAGTTTGAACTAGTAGAAGGCTATATTTGTTTTCCAAGGAAAAACTGTAGTGATTTGTTTTTGTTTTATGTGTATTGGTGTTTTGCCTGCATACATGTCTGTGTGGTGGTGCCAGATTCCCTGAAACTGGAGTTACATACAGTTGTGAGCTGCCCTGTAGGTGCTGGGAATTGAACCTGGGTCTTCTAGAAGAGCAGCCGATACTCTTAACCACCGCACTACCCCCTCATCCTCTGGAAGTCTGCTTTTTATTTGGGTTGTTTTGAGGTTGGACATGTAGTTCAAGAGTGTGTCATTTGCCTTGTATGGACAAGGCCGTAGGGCCAATCCTCAGTACTGGTTAATGGTTAATCTTGATAACCCTAAGTCTTGTCCTACTACATTTATCATAATACAGTAGGTCTACCTGAATTCCCGTTCGTCATGTCTGAAGAGTGCTGAGGAGAGATAGTAGCAAGGTCATTCGTGGGCGTCTGCTGACCGCTCATGATAGATCACCCCTTCTTTGAACCCCCCACTCCACTCCATTTCTGGCACCCGTTTAAGAAAATGGTGGAATGGGCTAATTTCACTCTGGAGCTCACCGTTTGGATGATATCTTGGAATGCAATGGACCTGTTTACTCAGTGCACAATGCAACTGAAGTAGTCAGAAATGGCAGAGCAGGCCACACACCAGTGACTTCCAACTTTGGAAGGGTCAGCAGATCGCGACCCCATCATAAAACCGCTGGCTTCTGTGAGGACCAAAGAACCATTTGGCTTTTATAACTGTTATGTCTTCATTGCAAAACTGTGTCGCTTCACTAAAATGAGTCCCACAGAACCTTGAGAAAAAGAGAAACAAATAACTCTGGTTTCTTTCCATGTAGATGTTGTATGCTAGGAGAATACCAGGAGACAGCTCAGTTCATTCAACCAACTCTTTATAAGAAACTTTTATCCTTTAAAATGTAAATGGGGGTTCCTTTGTACATTTTTAGTTTTGATATGATTTAAGCATAGATAACGGTTTCAATATTAGTGTAAAAAAGAAAAATCGCAAATGGCCTTTATCCGGATTCTCTCGTCTCTCTTCCCTGTGTGGGCTTTCATTTGCTCTTACAGCTCAGACCTACATGGTTAATGTTTGCATGTAAGCTGTGGGTGCCCTGCCTGACCCCTAAATCTCTCCTTGTAGCTCTTTAAAACCAGGACATCTCCTGTGATCAGGAGACAGGACAGGGCACAGACACTGTGCTCTGCAGTGCACATGGAGAGCTCAGTGGTTGTTCTAGAAATGTTCTTGGCAGAGCGGGTGCTTCCCAGCCAGAGCCACAGTTGTATTTAGCCATCACTGCCTTTTATGATCATTACAGCTGATTTATATCGGAGGAAAGTACTGTTTGCTTGTGCTTATTCTGGAAAAGGTCATTTCTTGGAATTGATTCACATCCGACAACAGAATATCGGTTTTATTTTATTTGGAAAGATTCTCATTTGAGACACTGGCAGTTATCCTGCTGATGAGTTTGAGCTATTTCCTTGGAGGTTAGCAGATAGAGGCAGGGCGTTTACCTTGCAACACCCCAGAGGAACCAGCTCTGCCGTGGAGCTCCTGGTACCTCTGTTGTAGAGGGTGACTGACGGTTAGTGTTCAGTGTGTCATTCTGGAATTACACAGAATCAAGTTTAATAAAACAGATTAAATGACTTGGTCTAAACCTACAGTGTACATTAGCAGTCTGCCGAGAGAAGAGTATTTATCTCGTAGCTTCATTTTATAAACAGTGTTACTGTGTATTAGGTAAATAAATGTCTAATGTTCAGGATGCCACGGTCTCATTATACACATTTGTATATGAAAGGGCTTCTGTGACCCAAAGAGGGAAACCCTGCCTGAACCCCACCTTAAATATAGCCTTTAAACCTTCTGCCAGTGAAAGAGTGGGAAGTATCCACAGCTCTCTGCAAAGACTTTAACACAAAGCTGCAGATTACACGGAGCCATTCAGAGGCAGAACGGTTGGCCCAGGATTGTTGTGTGGCAGCCCCTGACAGGCTGCTAAAAACATGTCCATTCTAACATGCCACATTTCTTTCTCCTTCTGTCCTCCCATGTCTCTTTTCTCTATACTTTCTTCTTTTTTCTTACTGCTTTAGAGAGGTTGGCTTAGAAATAACCTCCACCCTTTGAGAAAATGAGCACATCTTTCCCAAAGGAGACGCTCATTTATAGCTGTGGGTGTGTCCCAGGACACACAAGCCTCTCTGCAAAGGAGCCCAGGGGCTCCTCTCAGCAGCACTGGTACAGCAAAGAGCCTGTAAATGAAAGGCCCTCTCAGATGTCAGGAAGAGAATCATCTGCTTCAAACGGCCCCAGATCATGGAGCCATGACTGTGGGAAGTGGATAACATATCTACTATGGATAAGCCAGACCAGTGGGTGAGTTGACTCACACAGGCACCATCCAGATTACCATAGAAATGGCCTCAGTGGTCCTAAATGACCACAATAGCTTGGAGTTGAAATTCAACCGGTTTAGAGGAATCAGTAAAATACCCAAGGCTTGAAAAACATGCTTAAGTTAGTCGAGCGTGTAGCAAGATCTTTTCTGAATGCCACTGTCCACATGGTACAAGGAAATGTGTGTTTTTATCTGTGACTTAAGGGGGTTACCCGGAAGAAGAGTTGCATGTGTAAAAGCCAAGTAACAGCACATAAACATTCCTACCTGAGCAGGGCATGCTATGCTATGCTGGTGACATACACACTTGCTATGGGTGTTGGCTCTGGGAGGAGGTAGGGAGAGGCTCAGGGAGTGCTACCCTGGATGCGCTGTGCCAGACTTTGCCTCATTCTTGGGCCTCATGATGGCACCTAAGGTCAACAGCCATGAGCCATCTTCAGATCCAAACGCTGAGCCAGGCTCTGAGACGTTCTGGCTATTTTTGTTGTGTTTGTGTGTGCTTTAAAAACTCCAGACTGGACTGATTCACCCACTGTCCACAGGACGCTCTGTGACCTGCCCACACCCCAGGTTTAAAACAGTTCATAGGGACTTCTTTGTGAAAAGTTGAGAACACAGAACGTAAATAGATAAATCTATTTCTCCTTCTGACCAAGACTTTTTTTTAACCTGAACTTTAAAAAATTAGTCTACAGTTCTGAAATACGGCAGGCAGTTCTGTCAGGTAACAGAGATACTTCAGCCGAGGTGATGGAGACATGAGCTACAGTTTGCTTGCTGGTTTTTTGGTTTGTTCGTTTGTTTGTTTGTTTTGAAAAGGAGTTCTGTGTAATTCAGGAAGAGCCTGAAGCACACAGACCTTCTGTCTTGGCCTCTAGAGCAATAGCATACAGACCCTCTTACACACCCCCCACCTCACTCCCCTCCCCATCCCTCCCCTCTGCTTCACCCCCACCCTGCCATACTGTTTCCTGCAGTGTCTGCATTCCCTGTGAGGAGCAGCTGCTGTTGTCTTGGCTTCTCTGTACTCTCAGAAACATCAGCTTGGTGTCCTGTGTAGATAAGATACTCAGGCCCTCCTGGTGACTAGAAAGACATTCTGTAAGGATTGGAACTTGACCTGTGTTTTAAGTCAGGGTAGGGAGAAGCAAAAACAGCTGGGAGCTTGGTAGTTGCGTTTTATCTTAAGCGCTTAGGAAGTGGCCTGCTGCTGTCCCTTCTCTGGTGCCTCCAGGCTTGAATGGGAGACTGGAAAGCACGTGCAGGGAACTAGACAGTCTGTCACGCTGTGCTCCAGAAAGAGGAGGCAAACTCCTTTTACCTTAATTTTTCTGTGACCACAGTGCAGAGCACTGGGTAGGCGTGTGTATGGATCGACCCGCCCTCTGGTAATTAGAATTCCGTCGTCATTCTTGTGAAGGTTGAGAGCAGAATACTTCAGTTCCTTTTAGTGTGGCCTTCTGCCGCCATAGAAATGACCGTCTACTGAGACTGTCCTGAGAATGGGAAGGAAAGAATGACTGGCTCCTGTTCCCAGTAAGGCAGCTTGTGAAGGACAGACTGTTTAGATGTTCACCCAGCTCCCGAGTTCCCAGACCAGAATGAGGGCCTCGAAAGCCTCATCAGCAAGAGGTGTGTGCTTGACCACGAGGAAGCAATTTCAGGAAAACTTAGTAGACTTTAGGGACCTTAACATCTGCTAAGGTGCCAGTCCTGAATGTGATTCTTTAAAAGCAAAACAAAAGCCTGTAGGCACAGCCCTTCAGGGGCAGTGAGCACAAAGGAGACAAGGGGGACCCCAGTGTCAGTTTTAGTCAGGAGGGAGGAGAGAGAAACTGTGTTGTCTTCAGTCATCCACGTTCAGGAGAAGCCTAGAGATGAACCAGTGTTCCCTTGACTCTCCCCTCCCCACCCAAGCACTTAAATTCTTAAAAGGAATCAGGGCAAAAAACAAAACAAAACAAAACAACAACAAAAGAAAAAGGAATCAGGGCTTATCAAAGATGGGAAAAGGACAACTGGAGGGGGAGGGAATATGGGAGTGGGGTAGGGTAAAGGGATAACATCTCAAATGTAAATACAGAGTATCTAATAAAAAAAAAAGAGAAAAGAAAAACAAATGAGAAAAGGGGCCATGTTGTCTTAGTAGTTTTGCTTCTCTGGTAGACGCACTTGAACATCTAATTCTCATTCTTTACCGTTGTTGGGATGGGGTTCTAGAAAAGAGTGTCCGATTTTAATGCATGGTGCTGTTGACAGTGAATAGAAACTGACTCCTGACTCTCCTTGAAGAAAGGAGTTTAGATAAAGCTAGAGTTTAAGCCAGGAAGCCTGTGTGGGTAGGTATGCATCGAGGCTGGCACCGAGGAGGTTTTGGGAAGATGCCCTGATGTGTTGCTTTCTGTCTCTGCAGTATGCTACCACGGGCTGCTCCCTGACTCTACACCATACGGAGAAACCAGAACATGAAGACATCTGTGAATACCGTCCTTACTCCTGTCCCTGTCCTGGTGCCTCCTGCAAATGGCAGGGATCCCTGGAAGCTGTGATGTCCCATCTCATGCATGCCCACAAGAGTATCACTACCCTCCAGGGAGAGGACATAGTCTTTCTAGCTACAGACATTAACCTGCCTGGGGCCGTGGACTGGGTGATGATGCAATCCTGTTTTGGCCACCACTTCATGCTGGTACTCGAGAAGCAAGAGAAGTACGAAGGTCACCAGCAGTTCTTTGCCATCGTCCTCCTCATCGGCACCCGAAAGCAAGCTGAGAACTTTGCCTACAGACTGGAGTTGAATGGGAACCGGAGGAGGCTGACCTGGGAGGCCACGCCCCGGTCCATTCACGATGGCGTGGCTGCAGCCATCGTGAACAGTGACTGCCTTGTCTTTGACACAGCCATAGCACGTCTCTTTGCAGATAATGGGAACCTTGGGATCAATGTCACGATATCCACATGCTGTCAGTGAGGCTCCAGGGGACTTTCCTAACCCCGGGAAGTTATCTGGGCATAGCGCTCTATGTTTAATAAAAAAATTTTAATAGATGTTTTATTTAGTACGTCTTTCCAAGTCAGGACCCACAACTGTTCTGTTTTATTTAATCTACAGCTTCTTGTCTGGTACTAATGAAACAAAGTTCATTGAACTGTGATAAGTGGGGTTGGCCTGTTATTCGTAGTAATTTAGAGGTTGTTCTGTGATCTCAAATCAACTCTGTTCTATTTACTTCCTGAACAGTTCTTGACAGATTGCTCAAGGCTGCCTCCTCTGCCCCCAGCTCATCCTGAGCCAACAAAAAAGCACAGTGACGTTCATGAGACTCCCTTCATTTCTAGGAGGTAGCAATTGCTTTAATGCCTTTCAGACACAGACTCACCTGGAGTGCTCATCTCCAACACAGAGCTAGAGAAGCAACAAAGTTGAACAACCTCATCCTCTCAGAGCTTGAGGATTACTGGCTTGAATTGTGGGAAAGGGTCCAGGATCTAAAGGTGCTTTAAGGCCATCCTCTGCTGACACCTTTGGTCTCTACTGTCCTCCCTCAGCCTCTGCACACACCACACTGAGACCAGAACTAAAGATTCATGGGGACACAACTCCTGGGGTTTGCCTGCCCTCGGGCTCTCTGTGAGTTGAGAGTCCTCACATAGTTAGTGGTTGCTCACCATAATAGGATGACCTGTTTACATAAGGCTTCCTCGAAGCTCTCCTTGACCATAACTGATGTGAAAGACTGGATCAGTGGCTGGGAGAACTTGATAACCGGTGTCACATGCTTGCCATTTTAAAGGCATGTGTCAGTTGTGTGGGTTTCACTTTTGGTTTTGTTTTTAGCTTTGCACACACACACACACACACACACACACACACACACTTTAACTTTTTTAATAAAAATTTTTCAAAACTGAATGTCAACTTCATTTTCCTTCTTGAATCATATGTATTCATTGCACACCTACTGTGGACAGATGCAAACATCTCCACCACTACATTCAGCATGCCCTGTGAGCAAAGTCCCTTGTCCAGGGTTGGGGGTAGCCCTGTGTCTAAACCCAGTCAGTGCTGTGGGCTGTCATCAGTGATGCAGGAGTGTTTGCTGTCTGACTGCCAGCTATCATGTGAGAAAACACGCCTCCCATTTTCCAAAATTACACATAAGAGGTATGGTTAGTGTTGGGGCCAGAAATTGTGAGGCCCAACCATGGTATGGGTGCTTGCCTTCCAATCCCTAAGTCACAAAAGAATTCCCACTAGCCCTGAACTCGGTCACAGAATTCAGGGTGTCCTCAGTGAGGTGATTAGGCTAACAGTAGCAGTTGGAAGGGATGGGTCAAGAGCTGTCATTGTTCTCTAAGAAAGACGCATGTTAAGCATTTGTGTAACAAGAGTTCTGGCTGGTAAGAAACTGCTGTGCCGGCTGGTTTTATGCCAACCTGACACAAGCTGGAGTCATTTTTGAAAGACGGAATCTCAACTGAGAAAATGTGCACCCACCAGATTCACCCATGGGCAGTTTTCTTTACTAATGATTGGTGTGGGAAGGTCCAGATCACTGGGCAGTTCCGTCCCTGGGCTCGTGATCCTGGTGCCATAAGGAGACTGAGCAAGCCAATAAGCAGCACTCTTCCATGGCCTCCATCAGCCTCCATGTCTTCAGGTTTCTCCATGCTGGAGTTCCTGCCCTGAAATCCATGGTTATGGCCTGATACTGAAGCATAAGAAAGATGAGCCCCCAGCTCCTCAACGGGCTTTTGTACATGGTGTTTATCAAAGTAATAGAAACCCTAAGGAAGACCATTGCTAAGGTAGATGAGAAGCTGTTCTTCAAATGAAGAGTAAAAAGGTCTGTACAGAAGTAGATAACGTATCTTGAAAGTGAAGAAAACCACGTTTGGCACTAATGACAACAAATCTCACACTGGAGAAGGTGGGCCAGCATCCGGGCGCACGTAGGGACCTGTCTGCTCCATCTTGCTCCCATGATACCAGGCCAGTGTGAGCATCTGCTTCCTAACCCTTGTCATTGCTACTGAAATCAGGCCAATGATGCGGGAAAGAGTGAAGAGAGATGGTAGAGACAGCATTTCAAATGCAAAGGGATGAGGGTAATGGCCATCATAGTGTCTGGTGACATGGGGCCCTGCAGTTCAGATGCTCGTAACCTGATGAGATCACCAACCAAGACCTTTACTTTCTGGCATTCCCAAAATTTTATTTTCTAACAACAACAAAAAGCCGAGAATTCCCAGATTATAATAGAAATGCAAGAGGAAGTAAGAAAGATGTAAGTCAGAACTGGCTCTTACGAAATTCCAACAACCACTGCCGTTTCAAACTATAATGAATAATTGTCGAGAACTCAGCATGTGATCTGTTTTGCCATATTTTAGAAAAATGTTAATATTTCTTTTCCTTTGTCCTTTGCCATTGATTAAAACCTGGCTGATTGGACAATGGTAGATTCAGCCTGTGTCATGTTTACAAAGTTTCTCTAAAGAACACTAGAAGAAAATATTTCTTTCTTTTTTTTTTTTAAAGAAACCAAATCTGAGATTGGGAGCCCACCACCAACACCGTCATCATCATCAGGGAGGATTTGGTCTGTGTCACTAAAACATGATCTTAGGACTTAGAAGCTAGATACCCAGGTGGAATAGCAGAACTTCACAGAAGCTCCTGAGGGCAAAGGCTGTCTTGGATTCTCAGATACAACCTGAGGCCCAAGCAGTGCATCCAGACTAAAAGTGGCCAGGGCTATGTGAGTACCACAACACTCCCCCAGCATGCCCAGAAAATCATCGCGGGAGCCATCGCTGTGCCAGTGCCATTCAGGTTCTTGGAACTTGCCATGAGCCAGCACTGTAACCTTAAATCAGGCCGACACCCTCAATTCCTAGCCAGAATTATATTCTGCATGTTTGTAGTAACTTCTGTGAGAGGACATTCCACTTGAGTTAAGGCAGACAGACGGTGCAGGCAGCCACAGCTGGAGGTGACTATGACACCTGCAGTGGGGTCTGGGCACAGAGACCATCTTTGCTTTGTAGTCCTGCACTCAGAGTCTGGCCTTGACCTCTGCTTGAACCGTGAAGCCACCGATTGTCACTATATTTTAAACAAACCACTCGCTTAAACAACTTGAGGCTT
Organism: Micromys minutus; assembly: GCF_963924665.1. NCBI lineage: Eukaryota > Metazoa > Chordata > Mammalia > Rodentia > Muridae > Micromys > Micromys minutus. The sequence goes on along the minus strand of NC_137984.1, from coordinate 56,257,043 downwards.
AAAATGTACTGTCAATGAATACTGTGCATTTGCCTTAAAGTCATCAAATGACAACAAGAACTTGGAGTCCCTGGACACTGACGCCATCACTGTTACCATTTTAAGAATGAATGAATGAATGAATGAATGAATGAATGAATGAATGAATATAAACCATGTGTCATGTTTCCTGCAGTGTCACAGATGTTACATTAGAGCTTCCGGGTAAGCTGACTGAGTGGAAACCATCAACATAAGAACAAACAGACAAACATAAAAAGAAATAGCAAAAGGGCTTTCAAAATTCAAAAAGGATACAAGTGTAGGGAAGGGGTGTGGGACCATGACACTGAGAAGGAAGTGAAACCATTGTAATTCCCCTGGGGGTGGGAGGAAGTGGGCAGAATCCACCCCCAAGAGCTAAACTAGATGAAAGCTGTCCAGAGAGTACCACATAGTCTAGAAGCCAATGGCAAGTTTGGAAGGAGATGTTCTCAGCTAGTCAGTGAAAGGTCATATGTTACCATTCTGTGTGATGGGTGTGGGAGTCTTAGAAATGCTGTTATTAAGAACCTAGCTACCCAGGAAACCAAAGATCTGAAAACATGAAGTTGGGAGCTTTGGTCTGTTCTGCCACAGACCATGAACGAAGCAGGTGGGGAAGGCAGGAGGGCCAGACACTGACTACATTCGAGGTGCAGGCAGCCTGAGACTGCCTTACACTGGGAAGGGGTAGCGGAAAGGTGGCCGTCTGGGAACAGATCTCAGCTGAGAATAACCCTTGAACTTGAGGACCTGGAACCTGAGGCCGCCAGCTTGGAGTTCAAACTCTGGAATCTAGGGATAGAGTTCAGGTCAACAAGCCTTGATGCCAGTGCTTTTACCCCGGAACTGTCTCTCTTGCCCCGCCCCTTTCTTAACCTCTTGCTCCTTTTTCTTGAGTCCATTCTACTTCCCAAGCCCTTCCTCACGTACAGAACTCTGCTTTGCTCTCGCTCCACCCCTCACCCCATACTCGCCGACTTCACATCGACATAAACAGTTTTCAACTCCACAACGTCTGGTCACTTTCCATAACATGGTCCTTGGTGACGAGTGACTGCATTGTGGTCAGTGTTCCATGTGCCGTTCACCTTCTGTGGTTTGTAGCAGTTTGTTTCCACCCCCGATGAGTAGTACTACTTAAACGAACCTTCAAAAGCAGGCCTGGGGTGTAGGCACATGCCTTGAATCCCAAGGTTTAGGAGAAGTGGGTAGAAGGCTCAAAGTAACCAGTCCCTTTCTGATTGGATTTGTGTCCTGCTCCACAAGATCTTCCTGGAACTATTAACTAGGACCAATGAGCTGCGGTTACTTGTGTCTGCTATTCTCCTGAATGGACATAGAAACACATTTCCAACCAAGTTCTCGCTCTTTTCCCCATAGAATAGGGCATCTTTCAACCCCCATCAGAAAGGCTACTTCTGAAGTAGAAGGCAATCACTACAGAGACCCACCATTGGTCTGTATGCAAAGAATAAAAGAATGTGAATTTCTCGGCTCTAAATGGGGCAACTGTAGTCCCTTCCCTCGAAGGCTCTGGAATCATTGTGCTGGAGCAGGTGGGAAAAGTTTAAGAGCATGGGTGCTATAGGTAAACAGTGAAATAGTATCTTCTGGGTATGACAGGGTTGTTACACTCACGAACTCAAGACCTGCACAAAATCAAAGAGAGAGGGAGAGAGAGAGAGAGACAAGACAGAGACAGACAGGCAGAGACAGAGAGAGACATAGAGACAGGAAGAGACAGAGGCAGAAAGACAGAGACAATGGCAGCTGATGAGCGCTGGTGATTGAGAACCCTTCAGGATGTATTTGTGGAGATGCTGTCCCTGCCCCAGCAGATGGTCCTACAACTATGCTCATTACAGGCAAGCACTGGGTTTACTCACTTAAGACAAAGCACATAGAAGGGGGACAGTGGCAGGAGGACAAGGGAAGTACCGGAGGGGAGTAAACTGGATGGGTCCCAGCAACGCGTATGATAAAACAAATAATAAAAGGAAATTTTGAATAAATGAAAAAGAAAGAAAACCAAGACAAACAGTGACAATGGCCATACTGCACTGGGAAATCACCAGTATAAACACAAGTTAGTTAATTTGCCCAAGACATTTTTAAAACACGTAAGTCATAACATCCACTTAAATAAAAAAGATTGGCAAATGCTTAGCCAACCTGACCAAAAGACAGCGAGAGAACTCCCAAATTAACACAAATAGAGATTCTAAAGGGGTGTTTAGTACGATTCCAATAAAAAACATTAGGGTCATTAGGGCTACTTTGAAAACTTGTATTTCAAAAACTATATAAACTATTCAAATTAAATCAAGAAGGTAGAAACAACTTAAGCAGAGCCATACAAATCAACAAAGACCAAAGCAATAATAATAAAGTATGTGACAAGGGGGGGGGGGTGTCCAGGACTACATGGATCAGTCATAAATTCTACCAGACCTTTAAAGAATTAATATCAATGCCACCTCAAACTGTTCTCTAAAACTGAAATCAGAGGAGCACTATCAAGACCATTTTACAAAGTTGGCATTATATTAATACTAAAGCTGGATATATAAAAACACAACAAAGAAAGCTACTGATCAGTTTCTCTGGAGAAATTAGGTGCCAGCATCTGTAATAACTTAAGTACACATAGAGAAGATCATAACCCTGTGACCAAGTTAGTATGGTTGTAGGAATGCAAGATACATACACAAATTAAGTATACAGACAGAAGGACAGAACACAAATTATTATTTCAAATGATATAGAAAAGACCTTTGACAGAATTCTATATCCCTTCATGTAAAAGCAACAAGTAAACTAGGAACAACAAGAACATACCTCAGCATAACAATGTGACAAACTTAAAAGTTAACAATATTGACTGGAGAAATAAACCCAGGACATTTCCTTTAAAATCAAGGAGACTAGAGTACTAATGGCTCCACTTCTTTGTGTAGTGCTCCAGGTCTTCTTGTAAGAGTAAGACAAGAAAAAGGAGATATAAATCCAAATAGGAAAGAAAGGAGTCAAATTATCCCAACACTTGAAGGAGCTACACTTAAAAGAGCTCAAAGGCCCCTGTTTAGACTTCATAGAAACTTGCAAGAAAGTAGCAAGATACAAAGTCAACATACAAGAGAAACAGATCTTCCCTATAAGAACATGCTGAGAAGTCCATGAAAAAATCTCATTCACAATAACTTCCAAAGCAACCAAGACTGGGAGAGGTCACTGTGTGAAAGTGAAGCCTGGTTTACTCAGGGGACTCTAAGATGGTAGAGATTTTAAAGCAAGGGGGTACCTGCCAAGGAAAGAGCCGGACTGAGTGCACCCAACCTGAGAGAGAGAAGGGAGACACCCTATACCTTCTCTGACATCAGACACAGAGATGTAGAATTCGGAGTCTGCGTGCTGGGCTTTGTTTGGCTTTATCCCAGTGTTTCCTCACTGTGTCCCCTTTTCCCCTTTAATGGATTTTCCCTACCACTGTATGTTAGAAGTACATAGTTGACTTTCTGATTTTATAGGGGGTTACAGTTAAAGAGATTGTGAGACTCTGATGCACTTTGGACTTTGACTTTAAAACAGTGTTGAGGCTGTGGAAGACTACGGACACTTTTGAAGTTGGGCTATAATCATATGATGTCCAGGGAATAGAATATGGTATGTTGGACGAGAGTAGCTCCCAAAGGCTCCCGTTTGAATACTCAGTCTCCAGTTAAAGGAACTGTTTGAAAAGAGTTAGGAGTTGTTGTTGGAGGAAGTGTGTAACTGAGGGCTGGGCTGAGGTTGCCTCCCTGCCTGCGGGTCGAAGTGTAGCTCTCAGACTCTTCTCCAGGTTTGCTCTCTGCCTGCTTCCTGCCACCCTGCTCTCCACCATGATGATAGTGGACTGTCACTGAAGTTTTAAGCAAGCCACCAATTCAGTGTTTTCTTTTGTAAGTTGTGTTGGCTACAGTCTCTTCCCAGCAATAGGACAATAAAGAAGACAATATGGAAGCACAAAGACCCTGATTAGCCAAAGCATCTGTAGCAAAACGAAACCTGGAGGTAATCACAATACTGACTTCAAATTATACTCCAGAGCAGAACAGTAACCAGAATAGCACACATACACACAAACTCACACACTCACACACACACATCCTCACACACACACACTCACACACACTCACACACACACAAATTATACTCCAGAGCACAACAGTAACCAGAATAGCATAGTACACACACACACTCACACACTTACACATACACACACTTACACACATACACAAATTATACTCCACAGCAGAACAGTAACCAAAACAGCATAGTACACACACACACACATACACACACACACACACACACACACACACACACACAAAACCAAACACGTAGCACAATTCAACACAATAGAAGACCCAAGACGGAAAACCATAAATATATCCACCCCATTTTTACAAGGCTGTCAAAACTACATTGGGAAAAAGACAGCCTCTTTAACAAGTGGTTCTGGGAAAAGTAGATTTTCACAAGAACTACAACCCTCACCCTACACAAAACCCAGTTCAAAATGGATCAAGGATTTTTTTTTTTTTTTAATTTTTACTTTTGGGGGATGTTTTGTTTGCTTTTTTAGATGATGTGTTTTGTAATCTCTGCTGGCTTCAAACTTGTTCTGTAGCTTAGAAATTGTACTTGAACTTTTGATTCTCCTGTGAGTACTTTACAAAGGCCAGGATGAGGGGCCTGCACCTCTATATCTGCAGCTGTATGAAAGGTCTTAATGTGAGACTTGGTGGGGGGAGGGGGACTGGTTCTTTATTCCAAATGTCACTTGTCAATATTCAGTATCAAAACAGTTGCAGTACAAAGTTCTCTTTCTCCAGCAAGAAGAGTACAGACAAGCCTGCAGGGTGCCACTTAACCGGCTGAGAAGAGACCACCTGAACTGGGAACTGAGGACACTTGAAAGATACCACTTACCCACAGACTGCAAAGAATTCTCACAGCCACGGTACCCAACCCCCAAAACAAAATTTCAAAATAATATAAAAATTTTTAAAGTTCTTTTTTTTTTCCACAAGCCATTCAAGATTTCTCTAGTCCTGACTGATAAAAAGCACAGTGAGATGGTGCTTCAGAGACAGACGCTTCGGGGAAGGGCAACTAGATGACTCTCGTGTGGTTCATCAATGGTACAAACATAATTCTCCTTCTCTGCCTCCCCGGGGGCAGGTGCGCACTAAGAGGTCACCACAACACTAAGGGCAGTATGATCTGGTTTCGAGCCGTCTGGAAAGGGGTAGAGCTGGGACATGTCTGGGCTCGGGGGCGGGGCCTAACACGCACGGGGCCCTGGGAGTGGGGGTGTCTCAGACGTCTTACTGTCTTATTTGGTCACATCTGATGAAAAAAAGTAAAAAATAAAAATAAGTGTAAAGATGTTCAAGGATATCAAAGCTGAAAACCTTCACAGCCCGGAACGGTTTTTGTTTCTGGCTAACTTCCTAGGACGCCCCTGTTCGGCTAAGATTTGGTGCAGGGCACTGAGGTCTCCTAGTGGAGCCCGCTGGGCTCTGCTGGCTCTCAGTAAGGCAAGCCCATTCCTGGGTTTCTCCTCCAGGGCGAGACGGCAGCCATTAGGCTAAAATGTGCTGCTCCAAGCTGCAGAAGTGCTTGGAATGTTAAAAATGGTTGCTAAGATAAAAAGTAATCACACTGCATATACCTACTGCATTGAGGACCCTTTGCACTGTGCCCACATTTCCTTAAATATTGTTCCCAAAGGTGTTCAGCTTCTCCAGCTGGAACTCTGGGAAGAGGCTGACACAGTTTTGTGAAAAAGACAAGAGGGGCAGAGGGGGTGACAGAAGGGAAAGCAGCCTTCAGCTAGAAAAGATCAGACCTTAGTATCAAGGTCAGCTTCCGGGAGGCTGGCCTCAGGCGGAGTCAATGTCAGAGGGAGGAGCGGCCGCAGGGCAGGGATGGGGGGGTGTCTACATCTCATTCAGGTCCTGCAGGGTCTGGTCCAGCATCCTTTGTGTGCAGATGCTCCTCTCTGGTGACCTTCAGCTTATCTTCCAAGTCATCAGTGGTCTTTTCCAGTTTGGCTACTGATCTTTCAGCAAACTCAGCTCGGGTCTCTGCCTCCTAGGGTTTATCAGTAAGAATCTTTATTTCTTCTTCGTACTTGTCTTCTTTTTGAGAGCACTTTTCTTCAGCAGCACTCAGACACTTCAGGTTCTGGGCCATCCGTCTGATCTGCTCATCCATCTCTCGGCCACCGGACTCGGCCAGCTCAGGCGTTCCTCCGTGCGTTCCAGTCTCCTTCAATAATCACCAACTTACGAGCCACCTCTTCATACTTCCTGTCTGCCTATAGTGTGCTTTGCTTCCTTTAGCTCAACTCCCTGGAGTTCCATCATTTCTTCATCTTTTAGAGCCCTTCTTACCTCTCTCACTCTCATCAGCAACCTTTTCAGCTTCCCCTGGCTTCTGCAAAGCAGTGGCAAGGCGCTCCTGGGCGCGGCCCAGCTCCTCTTTCACCAGCTGGATCCTGCGGTTAAAGGAGGCCACCTCAGCTTCTGCCTGCTCCCCGCCAGCCTTTCTCCCTCCACTTCCCTCTGGAGGCGCTCCACCCTCTCCTCCTTATCATCAACCTGCTGCTGCACAACCTGCATCTTGCGCTTTACCAGCTCGATGGTGGTGCTCCTGGCCATGGTGCCTCCCCAGCTGCTCCTCTTAATGTGAGATCTCAAACTTTGCAACTGGTAGAAGGAAACGCAGTTACCTTCAAGATATAGGCACAGGCAAGCACTTCCTACAAAGGACTCCAACAGCACAGACAATGATCTCCAGAATGGATGGATGTAATTACATGATATTAAAAAGCTTCTTCATGCCAAACAAAATAATCATAAGAGTGAGAAGAGAAAGAAAGCTTACCGAATAGAAAATGAACAGGGCATTAAAGTTTCATAAAATGTAGAAATAGCTACAAAAATTTAACACTCCAAACCCAAATCATCCAGTCAGCAAATGGACCAATGAACTCACAGTCAGTTTTCAAAATTAATACAAAGAGCTAATGAATGCTTGAAAAACGTTGTTCAATATCTGTACCTACCAGAGAGATGGAAAGAAAACTGTTTTAAGGGCTGGTAAGATGGCCCTGGGGGCAAAGGTGCTTTCTGGTCCTCCAGACCACTGGAGTCCAACCCCTGGAACCAACGGTGAAATGAGAAACCCAACACCTTCCAGTTGTTACAGTGGGCACTTAGGGGCACACAACATTTAAAAACTACTTTGAGATTGCACCTCACTTTACCAGGATGGTTATCATCATGGAAACAAAGAAGGAATGAAAACAAATGACAACAAATGCCCTTCTCGGGTCACCTGAGACAGTCGCCAGTGACTGTTGGGAGAGCGAAGGGCCAAGGCATCACCAAATCCTCTACAGAGTCTCCATGAAGGTACATTTGCTGGGACAGTGATGACAAAGATGAGGGGCAGGATCCATGAGCCACGGGAAGGAGCTGAGGTAGCTCCCTGTTGAGAGGTTACTGCCCCAAATCAACTCTTGTTAAGGTATAAAACTCTTCCTATGTGGTATTATCTTTAATTGATAGAATAATAGAATTAATACTGTCAAAAATGGCCCCCTTTGAGGAAACTCATTTACTAATTCTGAAGTTCCTAAAGAAAACACAAATGTGACTTTATACTTTTACTACTATTATTTTTAAGTTATTTTGTGGCAAAATGCACATATGAAGTTTACCATTCTAGCCATTTCAAGTGTCCAACTTAGTCATATTAAGTGCATTCACACAGCTGTACAGTGTTGTAGCAGCTTTCTTCTTGCACATACAAACATATGAAGAATTTTCATGATCTTTGCTGTTCTGGCGTGCTCATTTAAATTTAGAAATCAGCAGGAATATAGCCAAGGATAACAAGCATTAAAGTTGGAAAGAGTCTTATGTATTACTGTAGAAGCTTCTACATATATATAAACATAAACATATGCATGCATATACACATACATATACAATGGGCAGGTGGCAGTGCCTCTTCGAGACACCACAGACTAACAAAAAGCATAATTCCAGGAGTGGGTTATCTGTTTTTGAGTTGGAGCTGTTGACCATATGCTATGGCCAATGCTTTCGTTCCCTGCAATAATTTAATGGTAAGACCTATTGCTAAAGACACCACCCAATCAAGTTACAGAACATGGGAAATCGAGCTGCTACTGACATGGAAACTTGATCCCTACTGGTTAGCTTTCTTAGAAAGGTGCTATGCACACTACTGAAGGACAGTAGTCACCATGGTGACCTGAATGAGAGTGGCGCTCACAGGCTCATATATTTGAATACTTAGTTGCCAAGGAGGGACGCTATTTGAAAGGATTGGGCGGTGCAGCCTTGTTGGAGAAGTTGGCTTGTTTAGAGGAGTGAGCTTTGTGGTTTCAAAAGTCCATGCTAGGTTCTCTCCCTCTCCCTCTCTCTCTCTCTCTCTCTCTCTCTCTCTCTCTCTCTCTCTCTCCTCCCCTCCCATCCCCCTCCTCCCCTCCCCCTCCTCCTCCCCTCCTCCCCTCCTCCTCCTCCCCTTCCCTTCTTCCTCCCCCCCTCCTCCTCCCCTTCCCTTCTTCCTCCCCTCCCCCTCCCCTCCCCCTCCTCCTCCCCCTCCTCCTCCCCTTCTCCTCCTCCTCCCCTTCCTCCTCTCCTTCTGTCTACTCTTTGCATATTAAGATGTAAAGCTCTCAGCTACTGCTCCACTTGCCTGTCTGCTTCCTAAAATGCTAATCAGGAGCTAACCCTCTAGAACTGTGCACAAATGCCCAAGTAAATGCTTTCTTTTATAAAATGTTGCCTTAGTCATGGTCTCTCTTCACAGCCATCAAGCAGTGACTATGGCAGACATTATTAGTCTTATCCAGCCATAAACAGTGTGAGCTACAAGGACAGCTATCCTGGCCAGACACGCCTACTGATGCAGTACTGGCACCAATGTCATAGGCGTATCCACCAGCTTTCTGGTTGGATTTAAGTCCTACTCCAATAGATCAAGATCATACCTGGCACCATTATCACGGCCAACAACCTGTAATGAGACAGGTCATAGGCCCCAGGAAAAGAAAGGTGCATACTATTAAACTAGCTCCTAATGAAATCTAGCTACCCTCCTAGATGGGTGGATCTCTCATCCATCATCAGATCAGCTTCTTCTTGAAAGAGATGATGATTAGAAAAGAGGCCCACAATTGGTCAAGGAACAGAGAATAAGAGACCATAGGATTCTCAGTTCTAAATTGGACATCTGCCACTACCCTCCCCCAGTCGACTGAAATCATTGTGGGAGAGGAGACAGAAGACTCTAAGAGGTGGCTGGTAACTACAAGGAAACTGTCCTATGGATACCACAGGGCAGTTGCATATTGGTTCAAAATGATTGTGACAGAATATGGTATCTGCACAAACCTGAGCCAAACAAAATCCAGCATGGGAAGGGGGGAAGGCATGATGTTCCATGCCTTGAAACTGCTGAGAGGGGGTCAATTTTCTTTAAGGGTGTAGATCTTGCAGGTAGATGGCCCGTACCCAAGAGCATCCAGACAACACAAATTAGGGTCAGTAGGACATAAAGTTGAGCATGAAAGAGAAGGAGATTTAGGAGGAGTTGGAGGAGAATGTAAATGTGGGAAGAACACATTGACATTTTTAAAGAACTAATTAAAAACTGGGAAAAGAAGAAAACGATTTTAAAAATGAATTGGAAAGGGTTTCGGGCACAGCACTTAGTAACAGGGGTGTGCCAGATGCTTTCACACAGTGTATAACAACCCCTATATGGAAGATAAGTAAATAAAGGAAGCAGAGCAGCATCCGAGGACAGGAAACGCAGGCTGCATCCTTCCCTGCCACAGCGAAAGGTCCCTCTCAGTTTCCAAGGTGAAATGACTCTAGACAGTTAGAAATATGTTGGTGAATGGATTTTACTCCAAAGCAAATTGATGATTCCCAGCCTCCCATAAATATTCTTGGGGACTGGGAGAGTTAGGCCTGTCCTACTGTCTGAGTCAACCTCCTAATGCACTGGCATCAGATTATTTCTCAAAAGGGAGAATTTCCATTACCCTGGCACAGTACGGCTATGTGCACTCTTAGATTTCAGTGACTTCTGTTGACCATGTAGTAAAAGGGGAGCTCTGCTTAGTCAGATCACCAAAAGAACCAAAACACAGAGCTCTGGCTGGGTGTGCCCCTTCCTTTCCTTATCTTCCCAACTTGCCTCTCTCCAGCTCAACACACACCAGTCAAAAATCCATGGCCTAGCTTCTGTGTTTTTTTATCTCTAAGTTCCCCTTACAAAGCACTTTGAAGTGAGCTTTATAATTGCCCAGTAATAAATGAAGAAAGTGACTCTCAGTGAGACCAGGTGACTAGACCAACGTCACACAACTTGTAAGCACTGAAGATTATATTTAAAAACAGAACTGGGCTCTCCCTAAGCTTTATCTGCCTGAAAATATGGTAAAAGCTACAAATTAGGGCCTGGTTTCTAATTTTATGTCACAAAAAGGGCTTGATTTCTAGATTGATTATCTTGGTATGTTATCTATATTTCAAAAAATGATGAAAATGTTGATAATGTAGCAGTAACTTAAAAGTATGTCAGGTTTCTCTGAAAGCCTTTTTCTTGAGGCCCAGCACCCACAGTGCCAATGGAGAGCAGCAATAGGCATGTCAAGCTGCAATGCCTCCAAACCACAATGACCACCATGGCAAGATATCCCTAAAGGCACCATGGGATGCTTATATCTTGGCGGTAGCTACTGGCTATCTAACTGGACTTCAGACATGATTAACAGTATAGAAATTATACCTTGTAAAGGAAACCTAGCCAACTATTGAGGCTAATGAGATGGATCATAGAGGAGAACTACTGCTATTTACTAAACCAGTGTAACTCCTAACGGCATTCAAAATATATGTTCACCTACCCACCTCTCATTAAAGAAGCTTCTTTGGAGACATTACAGAAATCCACGGCTCGTCAAGATGTAGAACAACTGGTTGTAGGGTCCTGAGCCCAGCTGATACATCTACAACATAACCCTCACATCTAAGACTCAGTATAAGAGCAAAAGGACAAAAAGTCTGCTTTGGGATTGTGTTTCCTAAAAATGTCAAGGAAACTACACTTATGACACTTCAACAATATGACTGCCTAAATAACCCCTAGACAATGACAACACCAGTGGGCTTGCTTACATGGAAGGAGAAAATCTCACAGGAAAAGCAGTCAATCCATAACCCCCCCCCCCCCACACACACACACACACCTGTATATGCAATAATAGACTCAGCAGGTTATACTTATGTATTTATGCACATATGTGGTAAACAGAAATAATTAAAGATAAAGAGGCCATGAATTTGAAAGGGAATGATGTGGGATATGGGAAGAACTGGGGGGAGGACAGGAAAGAGGACAATGATGTCATATTTTAATTTTTTTCAATTGCAAAAATAATTTGGTTATTTTTTAGTTATGTTAGATTTAGAAGTCATTCATTATATTAAAAATAAGAAAAAAAAATTGAGTATTCAAATACTGTCACCTAGTTTAGCAGAGGACACACTGATCTCTATGCATTAGCCAAATTCTGCCAACAGCTTCAAGTTCACATTGCTTCACTTTTAATCTTACTGATGCCAATCAGCAATTATGTATTAACTATATATGTTTGTCAGTTTCAACCACAGGTTATTTTTCTGATATAATAGACTACCAAAAAGAAAAAAAAAAAAGCAATTAAATGACTCTGAAGGAGTCAGTTAACAGACATGACTGGAATTTACAGCTCATTTTTAGAATTTGCAACAAATAATAGCATATAATTTTATTTTTTTAATTTTGTGCTATGGCTCTTTTATGTCAGTATGAGTTACCTGAAAATTATATGTGTGTGCAGAGGGAAAAATATATACACATGTTCTTGAAGAGTCTGTTGTGAAGCATTTGTCAGCACAGCTACAATTCAATTTCAAATCCAATTTTACAGATCTTAGAAACCAGACGGATCGTGGGGAGAGAGGCCTGCAGGGACAGGCAAGCAATTAAAGGATGTGTTTATTTCAGAAGCATGCTGTTCTAGAATATGGACTATGGCACTTGTAAAGGATTAGCAGGTAAAGGTGCTTGGTACCAAGCATGACAACCTCTCATTCCTCAGGATCCACATGGTCGAAGGTGCAAACAAGTTTCCACAAGTTGTCCTTTTACCTCCACACATGCATCCATGTCCTGGCACTCATATCATACAGGCACATGCACACCGATTACATGACTGCGAATAAATGCATGAAGACATAATACAAATACAAATTTAAAATAGGAACTGGAGTCGTCTAGACTACAGACCAGAAATTTCCTCTCATATATGGTAATGATAACTTCTATTTATGGTAGGTGAATGATTCTGGCTATAACATCTTCACACCATCATGAGTTTTCTCTCTGTCTCTCTGTCTCTGTCTCTGTCTCTGTCTCTCTCTTTCTCTCTGGACTCAAATCATCAGCAAGCTCCTCTCTATGACTCATACAGATCTGAGATCTCACACAGTTTTCCTGCTGCTGGAAGAGCTCATTCCAAAGGTTCCTGATGCTTCTTAAGACTGGGGTCTTTCTTGGCTATTGCAAGTCTTGAGAAGCATCAGAAACCCTCAGGGATGTTGTGTGAACAGCATGGCACTCAGGATACAAAAAGAGATTTTACCAGCTTATTTCGAAGGTGAATTGGTAAAGAGAGGAACATATTAAGATTACCACAGGTTGGCATGATTTGGTGACATCATCTGCTTGGTCTCTCACTGCACTTCTCTATGCTGGCTGTTGTGTTTGCCAGAAACAAAATTCTCAGTTGACACCTATTTGCTATTACAAGGGTAGCTACAACACCATCAATCAGCATTTGTACTAAGTGAGCTCCCTTGCCTCCAAATTGCTCCATCCACACTCTGCCCCAGGCATTGTTACCTGGCAGGCTGCACTATTTCACCTGCTTTCTCTTTGATCTTTGCTTGGACTAGCCTTTGGAGAGGGGTGTGAAAGCTGGAGACTAGTAGGAGGAAAGAAGGCTTAAGGAGGCTCTCACTTCCACATCTGCCAGGTAGACCAGATGGCTCAACTGCAGTTCATAGAGTACACAATCCCTATGTTGTACCTTTGTGAACAGTGTAGTGTACCTCACCACATCACAAGGCCTATGAACCCAGCTTTGAGAGACTCCTTTGTCAGTGCCTTTCATTTGTTCCCACCTTTGTAGACCCTTTTATTCTCTTCAGTCACCATTTTTGACTGTCCTGCTACCTGTTGACAGTATGTTTAACATGCCAGGTTCCTTTCCATATTGTATGCTCATCATCCCATTGTTCCAACAGCTCTGGGAAGGAACATCAGCAGCTTACAAATGAGGAGACTGAGACCCAGTGTGACCTCTTCCTTGTCAAGTTTCATAGGTCCAAGCAGTGCATCCCCCAACACTGATGAACTCAGACATGAGGGGAAGTCAGGACAATTTTTTCCTCTGGCAGCATGGAACTAGACTTGCCAGCAGGATACAGGGAGTGTGAAAGGGAAGATCCTGCAACCCTGTGGAGACCTCAGAGCCTCAGTATTTACCAGCCTTCTAGTGAGGCTCGAAACTTAGGGTCAAGGTCATGTGGTAAACGACCTTGAATAACAACCTGAGGCGTTTTTTGGACAATGCCTAGGAGCTACCGAGAATTGCTTTGTAATGCAGTTAGATAAATGGCAGCACCAAGGGAGTGGCATGGGCTGGTGTCCTGGCTGGTTGTGTGTCAACCTGACACAAGCTGGAGTTATCACAGAGAAAGGAGCCTCAGTTGGAGAAATGCCTCCATGAGATCCAGCTGTAAGGCATTTTCTCAACTAGTGATCAAGGGGGGAGGCCCAACTCATTGTGGGTGGAGCCATTCCTGGGCTGGTAGACCTGGGTTCTATAAGAAAGCAGGCTGAGCAAGCCAGGGGAAGCAAGCCAGTAAGTAACATTCCTCCATGGCCTCTGCATCAGCTCCTGCTTCCTGACCTGCTAGGGTTCCAGTCCTGACTTCCTTTGGTGATGAACAGCGATATGGAAGTGTAAGCTGAATAAACCCTTTCTTCCCCAACTTGCTTCTTGGTCATGATGTTTGTGCAGGAATAGAAACCCTGACTAAGACAGTTGGTATTAGCCTCTGCCCTCTTGAAACCAGTCAGCTCTTCCCCAGGACTCTCTAGACTAGCATATAATGACAGGTAAAAACAAAGAACTTGCTAGCTCTACTCCTGCAGGTCAGGAGCCACTCTTGGCCCTTCCTCTGGCAGAAATTAAGCTCAGACAGGGACTGTTGTCTCACTCTTTCCTGCAACCCACTTTATAAATTTGTACGTGCTTATTTTTTATACTTATTTAAGACCTAAAGGAGAGGCTTCAGGAGATGACGGCCACTGGAGTTAAGCGCATGTGTGGGCAGTTGGAATGAAGGAGCATATGGTATACTCTTATCCTAAAACAACCTAAAGGAATGGTTGCTGAACGAGTACAGATCATTCTCAGTCTAACATTGCGAGTGGCACCCCAGACAGTGCGAGAAAACAGATACCTTTTTGAGAATTTCATCAGGACAAATGCCACAAGCGCTGCCCTCTACTCTCAGCAATTCGGGGCTTTATTTTTCCTCCTGGACCTGGTGACATGTTGGCATGAAAAGCTACCATGGAGGTAGCTTTCATGCAAAATTAGATTTTCGAGAAGAGTCAAAGATCAAAGGCAGGATGAGGAATGACAATTTATTTTCTTGTATGAGTCATAGCTGGGATCACCAAACACAGAGTTCATCAGATGTTTTTGAACAGTGATGACAGTACTGAGACAAAATTACAGCTTTCTGGTTTGATGTTTAATTACAACTTTTCATCTGATTAAGGGCACTGTCACTTATTAAGTGACAGTGCAAATTATCCATCACCCCAGAATTTTTCCTCTGGGAATTTATCCTAAAGCACTCTGAAATGTGTACGCTAAGACTTAGCTTCAGAGATAGTCTCCAGACAGCTCTTTAATACTGCAAACATTCAGAAACAAATCCCTCCAAAGGAGGAGAATTAGTTAAAGATACCACCACCATTAATAGGCCACCACTATAGTCCACATTGCCATAGAGGTACATGGGCATAGTGTGAGAAGAACCTGGTATTCCCTTTATTAATATTAGGTGAATGATATTATTAGTATGTCAAATGTGCCCCCCCACTATCAATCTGAATTACAGAGGCTAGATTCCTGGTTGGGCCTGCTCATAGGGGTGGCAAGAAAATAGGTTATCAACCTGAACTATTTCTATGATATTAAAAAAAAAATCCAACAGGCCCAGACTCAGTCACCATAGCACCTACATGTATACTAGCTGGTTAATTAATTGCTCCATACTCCCACCTATACCACCCACACCACACTGCCCCTTATGCTCAGTTGGATCCCTATATGCATGTACTGGGTGAGTTCACTAGACCTATATCCTTGCCAATCCTATCTAGACCCAACCAGGAATCCAACCTCTGTGCACACTCCTGGTACCAGCCATTCCAGACCCTTGCCTGCATCCCTCCAGTCCCAGACTGCACCCACACTTGCTCTCAGGTGAGTCTGCTCAGCACCACCCTTCCAGGTCCAGCAGGGAGTCAAACTCACATACTCATCGGTGAGTCTGTCCTCAGACCAAGCCCATTTGCAGGCTATCTCAGTTACCACTAAATTGGAATCAACTCAGTATCTTCAATCAAAACTTAACACTGAATGCCCAAAGGATTGACATACAAACTCCTCATTTCTGATCTAAAATCAATCAAGTTTGAAAATCAGCAAAACTTCCACTCCACAGAGGCAGCTAGATTGTCATTTCAGACATATAGCCAATAAAGTAAACTATATGCTCAGGTCACATCACACAAAACACATTATGGAAGACTGTGATAATGTGTCTCTCACCACTGCCACCCCCACAAAAAAGTAGAATCATTCTTCAATTAGAATTGCCTAGATAAACTCCAAGACAGAGGTCTTTAATATATATAAACATGATAAAAAGAATTCAAGAATTTTATAGAGGATGTGAACTACTAAATGACCTTAAAAAGGAAATACATTTCTGATAAATGTCCAGGAAGATACAAACATACCGCTGGATGAAATGATTAAGACGGTATTAGTTACTGTCTTGTTGCTATCATAAAATACCATGACCAAAAGCAACTTATACCATGAAAGGTTTGCTTTGGGTTTACGGTTCTGGAGGGTATGTCAGAGTCTACAATGGCAGAGGAGGCACGGGAGGCCAGAGCAAGAAGCTGAGGGAACCTTTAACATGAAGCAGAGAGAGCAAGCTAAAGTGAGGCAAGGCCATTCCTCCTGCAAGACAGGCCCCACCCTCTAAGGCTCCATAACCTCCCCCAAAGAGCCACACCCACTGATAACTATGTACATATAGAGATAACTATGAACAACCAAGAGGCTACAGCGAGAAAAAAGAGAACTAATTACTGAACACAAAACAGATCTAAGGACACAAACTGCAAAATGCCACTAAATGACAATACCTCGCAAGATGACAGTAGTCACACTTTCCAAAAGTTACTTTAAATATCAGTGGTCTCAATTCCCCAGTCATAAGAAAAGAAGTCCGCTGTTTGTGACTGAGAGATAAAAATCCATCTTTTTGTGGTTGACAGGAAATCCATCTGACCTCCAGAATAAGGGCCACTGTAGGGTGAAAGGACAGTTCAATGGTCCCTAGAGAAAGTGGGCACTGCTACCTTAGTGTCTGCAAGGACACAGGCTCTAAACCAGAACTGTCTCCTCACTCTGATCAAGGGAACAGTTAGCCAAGAAGACATTACAATCTTAAATATCACTGCTCTAAGCATACAGCTGGCCTTCAGGACACAGTTTAACCCCGAATCAGTAATATTAGGTGATTTCAGTACTACACTTTCTCCACCAGATAGGTTATCTGGACAAAAATTAAATAGAGAAACATCAGAATTAAATATATATCAAACAGATCTGACATGTATCTACAGAGCATCCCACCCAAACACTCAAGAATACATACTTAAATCAGCAGCCTGTGGAAATTTTTTTTCTAAAATATAATACATATTGGGACAAAAACAAATACCAACACAGAAAAATTTGTAACATCATGTATCTTACGTGACCACAATGCATCAAAGCTTAAAATCCTTGGGGAAGCGTAGTTCTCACCCTCAACAAAGGAACCTCTTTCTGGTCAAATGCAGAGAGTGAGTGGGTGGGTTTGGGGTGCCAGCCCCAGTTGGTACTCCTGAAATCTCAACAAGATAGTTGCCAGACCAAGACCTGCATAATGACACCACCAGGGAACAGGCCAACATGGATGGGAGGAATTTCACCAGGCCCATCCTTAAAGGAAGAGCTACAGGTGGCCAATCTGAGGGAAGAATAGGTTTTCTCCAGTGGTCAACCCTAAACACAAGTACATATAAGCAACTAAACAGACATAGCAGGACCTGTGTGTGTGCGCGAGTGCGTGCGTGCATGTGTGTGTGTGTGTGTGTGTATGTGTGTGTGTGTGTGTGCCTGCATATGTTTATTTACATAACAATGATAATTATAGGAGGAGAGGTCATGGAGTTAGAGGGAGTGGAGGACACAGGAAGAAGCTGGAGATGGGAATAATGTAGATATAGTACTTGTGTGTGAAATGCTCAAAAACATGAAACCGTTACATTGAAAAAAGAAGTCGCTAAAGACCATTCTCCAGGTCACAGCAGGAGAATCACACTGTTTAAGAACAACGTGGTCATAACTGCCCCTCTTTCCCTACCTTCTGGCCTTGGTGCAATTTAGTCCAGCCTCACTAGGATACATCGTTGCAAACTACTGATGCGTAAAGGTGATGTCATGGTCCCTGGCCTCCAGGCACTGGGCGTGGGGAGGGGAGCACAGACAGTTTCTCTCCAGCAGAAGCTCGGCACACACTGCAGGGAAGCCGTGAGTTCGGAAGTTTCTTGACCAGACACAAAGTTAAAGCGCTTCTAAGACAGCACCTCCGAATGAGGCTAGATCTGAGCGTCTCGCCTGAGGAAAACTGCTCACAAGATGTGCCAAATGTGCGTCGTGAGAGCTGCGCCATAGAGATGGTCTTCCGCCTTCCTTAAGACAGACGTGTGAAGACAGGGCTGCAGCTCTCCTCCAGAGTAACGTCCCATTACTTCCCTCCCATAGGATACTCCATTCTATTAATATACCAAGGGGCGAAACTTCACTTTTTTTTTTTTTAAACTATCCTTACGGTCTAGTCCTGTGTTGAAGTTTTAGTACAACAGCATGCTGCCCCCTTCTGTTCATCTGTATTACTACATCCTGCTGTAAGGGATTGAGGCAGATCAGAGGGTCTCTCTACTTCGCAGAAGGGAGAAAAGAATTAAACTGACGAGATGAAACTGCCAAAAGCATAAAATAGCAGCCACAATAAACTGTAGAACGTAATCCATTATTCTTTCTTATCCTCTAATGGTAACTCTTGGTTAGGATAAGCGAACACTCGTTACTTGTCCATTTAAACCTCTCAATGCCCTAGAAAGGGAGAGAACTAGTAGGTTCCCTAAGCTTGTATCTAATTCGAAGGATGAAGACATAAAATATCACATCAAAGCAAAGGTCAACGGCAGGTGATGTGCACAAAGGATTCTGGGACATAGGACCCCGTGGAGCTGGCCAGCGCTTTGTTGTTATATCAGCTGTTGTTAATAATGTCTGGCTGGGCTTGGGAAATGCAAGTTAAAATGACTTAGAGATTTATCTAGCCCCAGTTAGAATGGCTCTCATCTAATGACAACAAATCACAACAGATGTTGGTGAGGATACCGGAAATACAAATTCCCCCATGGAAGCTGGTGTAGAGATTTCTCAAAAGGTTAAAAATAAAACTATCGTACGATCAAGCTCTTTCACTTCGGGGCATACACACAAAGAAATCCATCCCACGACAGAAATGTTTGCATATACATACTCACGACTGCCCTGTTCACCAGAGCCAGGGAGTGAGTGGAGTATGAACTGGTGGATGAAATGCAGTGTGTGCACACAATAGAACTTCGCTCAGCTAGGAGGAAAACATGAAATTTGGTAAACGGATGGAAAACGGTTCCCAGAGATAAATGCTGCCTGTGCTCCTTCTTCTGTAGATCCTAGTTTCGAGTTTTAAAATTGTGTGTTACATTTGGTGCATTAATCAGGAAATTAGAAAGGGCGCATGAGGGGCAGGATAGGCCTTGAGGGTAGGGGGTGTGAGACCCACAGACAAAGGCGTAGGTCAGGCAATAGGGCCTTAGTTACTTTTCCATTGCTGGGATAAGACCCCATGATCAAGACAACTAGGTCTTCCTAGTTTGTAATGAAGCAAGGCTGTGCCAAATCCTGGGAACGAGGTCAGGCAACAGCGAAGGGGCATTTTATTTTCTGCCAGGGAGAGTATCTAAGCAGCTGGTTGTACAACTAAATTGTAGAGATGAGACCTCTACAAAAAAAGGCATAAAAGTTCTGAGACATGCAATGAACATGAGATGCCTGGTTTCCTCAAAGGAAGCAAAGCCTGGGTGGAAGGTCACAGTGTCAGGGTGGGGACAATGGACAGAAGGCAGAACAGAGGGCATAATGGCCATACGGAGCTGGGTAGGGCTGGGGGTCAGAGAGTTAACCAATGTGGCCACAGTGCGTAGCCCAAGGGAAGGAAAGGCTAAAGAAGTAAGCCACCTCCTACAAGGTGTCACAACGTGTTCGTGTTTCAACTTTGTCCCCATACAATGCAATGTTTACTTTCAAATTAGCAGGTTGAGATTGGAACCAAGTATGGTAGTCACATATGTAACCCATCACTGGAGAAACAGGAGATCCCTGTGAATTTCAGACCAGCCTGTTCTACACAGCAAGGTCCAGGACAGCTGGGGCTGCATAGCGAGACTCAATTAAAAATATCTAAGAGAATTAAGGTTGGCTTTGCAACTTGAATTTCCAATCCAGCTGAGATCTGAAGGATGCAGAGGGTATAATACATCCTTCAGGAAGTGACTTAACTCATCCAGGATGAACATAAAGATAAACTTGGAGACATGAAGGCATTTGAAGGGAAATCAGAAGCTCTATTATAGAATCTTGGTGAATGATTAGATTTGCAGCTAGAAGTCAGTTGGTACTGGAGACTTTTTCACTTAGCCCCTAGGTTCTCTTTCCTGGCCCTGGGGAAGGAGCAAGTTGGGAGTGGGAGAAATTATAAGGTTATTTCAGGGGAAAGTTATATTCTCAGAAAACACCGAGTGGGAAAGTAGAGGGGGAGACTGGGTACAAATCTGTACCTCACAAGTCGGAAGCAAACTCCACATATGATCTCCAAGTCCAGACGACAAGTGTGCCATTGCTCAAGATGAACTCAGGGGACGAGCAAGGAACTAAAGAGACGGGATCCCAGGGGTGAGGTGAGGGTCACTTCAGTACTTGAGGTCATAGACAAGGATTCAGACAGCAGAAGAACTGAGTAGGGAGATACGTCAGGAACTATGAGAGGTCACAGGGAAACAGTGATCAGTGCAGGACCTGTTAACCAAAGGCATCTGCTGAGTTTAGCAGCAGAGATGTCATGGTGACCTCCGTGTAGGGGGATAATGTCAGATAAGGCAAGGCAAACGTAAGGTAAGAAAACAGAGGCACATGATAAGGCAACTGCTCAGAAACTGTGGAAGTAACGGAAGAGGCTCCGTAGCTACAAGGGTTAAACTGGAATGACTCCATGCCAAGAGCACTTGCTGCTTTTGCAAGGAAACAGAGTTCAATTCCCAGCACCCACATGGTGACTCATACCATTCTGTAACTCCAGATCAAGGGTATTGAAGCACCCTCTTCTGGCCTTTTCGAGTACTGCACACATATACAATGTACTACACAAACACTCAAGCATATAAAATATTTTGAGGGGTGGGGCACTTAGATGTGGGTAAGAAAGACCACTCTCCTGAAGAGGAGGATGACACAGACAGACAGACAGACAGACAGATTAGCTTAGTAACAGAGCTCAGTCTCTGTACTCGGATCCTTTGTGCTCCACTGAAGGTCCTGGCCAGGGGTTTTCTTATAGCTGTTTTTATTTATTCATTTATTTGTTGTTTTCTTTTTATTATTTTTGTTGGATATATTTTATTTACATTTCGATTGTTATCCCCTTTCCCAGATTCCCCTCCATATCTCCTATCCCATCACCCCTCCACCTGCTTCTTTGAGTGTTCACCCACCCACCCCTCCCACCTCCCCAAACTGACATTCCCCTACCCTGCATCATCAACCCTTGACAGGACCAAGGGCTTCTCCTCCCGTTGATGCCCAACAAGGCCATCCTCTGCTACATATGCATGTGTACTCTTTGGATAGTGCTTTAATCCCTGGGGCTCTGGTTGGTTGGTATTGTTGTTTTTATAGGGTTGCAAACCCTTTCAACTCCTTCTATTCTTTCTCTAACTCTTCCATTAAGGACCCAGCTCTTAGTTGTATAGTTGGCTGCGAGCATCCGCCTCTGTATATGTCATGATCTGGTAGAGCCTCTCAGGAGACAGCTATATCAAGCTCCTGTCAGCAAGCACTTCTGAGCATCAGCAATATTGTTTGGATTTGGTGGCTGAATATTGGCTGGATTCTCAGATGGGGCAGTCTCTGGATGGCCTTTCCTTCAGTTTCTGCTTCAAGCTTCTGTGGATATTTTTGTTCCCCCTTCTAAGAAGGACTGAAGCATCCACACTTTGATCATCCTTCTTCTTGAGTTTCATGTGTCTATGAATTGTATCTTGGGTATTCAAAGCTTTGGGCTAATGTCCACTTATCAGTGAGTGCATACCATAGGTATATTTTTTGTGATTGGGTTGCCTCACTCAGGATGATATTTTCCAGATCCATCTATTTTCCTAAGACTTTCATGAAGTCATTGTTTTTAATACCCGAATAGTACTCCATTGTGTATATGTACCACATTTTCTATATCCATTTCTTCGTTGGAGGACATCTGGGTTCTTTTTAGCTCCTGGCTATTATAAATAAGGCTGGTATGAACATAGTGGAACATGTGTCCTTGTATGTTGGGGCACCTTTTG
Source organism: Micromys minutus (assembly GCF_963924665.1). NCBI lineage: Eukaryota > Metazoa > Chordata > Mammalia > Rodentia > Muridae > Micromys > Micromys minutus. Next base: position 56,234,783 of record NC_137984.1, on the reverse strand, counting down.
GGTATATGCCCAGGAGTGGAATAGCTGGGTCCTCAGGTAGTACTATGTCCAATTTTCTGAGAAACCTCCAGACTGATTTCCAGAGTGATTGTACCAGCTTACAATCCTACTGACAGTGGAGGAGTGTTCCTCTTTCTACACACCCTTGCCACCATCTGCTGTCACCTGAGTTTTTTTATCTTAGCCAGAAAGAAGATGTCTTAACTGGGGTTTCTATTGCTGTGAAGAGACACCATGACCATGGCAACCCTCATAAAGGAAGACATTTAATTGGGGCTGCCCTACAATCCAGAAGTTTAGTCCATTACTGCCATGGTAGGGAGCACGGCAGCATGCAGGCAGACATGCACTGGCAAGGGAGCTGAGGGGTCTATATTCTGATCTACAGGCAACAGAAGCTTTGTTTGAGCTTCTGATACAACTCCTCCAAAAAGACCACACCTACTTCAACAAGCCCTGTAAGGCTATCTGCATTCAAACCACCACAGAAGGAAAATCTAGATCTGGAGAAGTGCACATGTGCTTTTTATCTGAGATACATATGGATTTTTCTAAATGGCATCTGAGGATCTATACAAAATCTCTTATAATTTTGAATGGGCTTAAAATAGAAAATGAAAGTAAACTCCAGTGAAGAGTGAGAAAGAAGACTGGTGGCCACACCCTGCTGGGCTGTTTTAACACAAGGATTACATCGAAATAGTTGAAGCTTTGCTTTAGCTTCAAGTCATAGCAATCACCCAAACAGAACTGGGTGGTTGCATATTATTTCTTATTATAAGTATACACTCATGCCTTCCTGGGCAAGTACAATTCTCTCCAAAGGAAGATGACATAATCCCCAACCTCAAAGTGCCACCAGAAACAGGAAATGCAGCTAATGGTTGCCCGTACTGTGACCCGACAGGCCCGGAGACAGGCAAGGCTGCTACTAGGCTGCAGCTAGTCTGCCCAGAGTTCAAGACGGCTTGGAGTCGATCAAACTTAGAAAATGTATTGATTAAGCAGAAAGACAAGACCTACATGAAGAAAGCCATGTGTGATGTTGCAAGATGAATTGAGTGTCCCAGCAGGAGCAAGCTGTGTGCTTGGGTGCGTTAATGGAATCTGAACTAAGTTGAGTTATTAGAAAAAGTGTTTTTCTTAGTCTCAGTCTTAGCTTTGAAGACATGTCTCAGGGTGGAGAAGGGAGTCCTAGTGGATGTAAATCACTCAGAGGGGTTTTAGGGATAAACAGATAATGAGTATGTTAGACAAAAGGCGTAGTTCAGGAATCTTTAACAGCCTCACTTGGAAAGTTTGTCTGAATGGGGAATACAGTTCTTGTGCAGACAACCTTGTCAGTTATGTGCAAACCCCCGGACAACAACAGGGACAGGGTGAAATCTGACAGGAGAGGGAAAGAACCATTTCCTTTCAGGTGTCCCTTCTGTTTCTTAACTGTGCTGCCCTGGAATAGTTATGATTTTGTTCATTAACATCTGGAGTCTAAGACAAGTGATCAAGTATCAAAGAGACGCAGCTACATGAACAAAAACAAGCAGGAAAACAGACAACAGAGATAGACCTAGAAGATGAGAAACACTGATGCTCCCAGACACAGTATGGGAGCATCATATGTCTATGGCTACTTAGCCAACTGCCCCAAAATACTTTAACTGATGTAGTTCATTCTTCTGTAGTTGAGCTCAGAGGTTCTGAGGACCAGCTAATCCCTGTGGCCAGCTGCTGCACAGCAGTTGTTCCCTTTACATTCAGCTGGGTGGCACACTGTCCGGTTGGAGGGCCCTCAGCTGCAATGGTTTGTCACTGTGCCACATGGACTCGATCCACAGGGACTAGTCCAGCCTCTGGCACCTGGTACTCATGGGCGAGCCTCCCTCTACGCAGGTGCTGTCCAGCTTCTGTTCGTGATTCGATAATGCACTTTCACCAAAGCAGATCCGAAGGGGGCAGGGGGAACAAAATTCTATCACAAAAGAGTGTACCAAAGGGAGGAGGGGTGTTCGTGACCATTCATTTTATGCACCAGACTTCCCAAGGACTTGCACAGAGCACCTGGAAACTTCTGGGGAGTCTCTCCTAGAAACTCTATGTGGTTAGGATGGCAGGTAGCTCCAGACACAGTGCACCCTATTTAAAAGGGAAAGCTGCTCCCACCGATGCGGGGGGAGGGGAAGATGACTGGGGTTCTAGGACAGCCTAGTCAACAAGGCAGCTACAGTGAGAAAATAAAAGGCTAACTGCTATAACCTGGTGAGCACAGTTTCGCTTGCCAACCAGGGAAATGGGGTCATCCAATGTGGAAGTCTCAGAATGGCAGCCTATGTGAATAGCTTTGCACAGGTCTGGCAGGTAAGAACACATGTGTTTCATTGGAGAACAATGACTGAGATATCACACACACACACACACACACACACACACACACACACATCATATATATCAATAATGAGGCAGTGTTACATATATATGTGTGTGTGTCTGTGTGCACATGTGCCTGCATACATGTGTATGTGCACACAGTCATTATACATCATTAGAACATGCCTTAACATGCATAAAATTTATCAAGTTATAGACCCATAAATGATATACATCTCTCCATTTTAAAAATAATTTGATCATGATTGGTCCCAGGACACACAGAATCTTTATGCTTTTGTGAAGGTAACGCGAGCATAGAAACCGAGGGATTTAAGCTCTAGTGCCTGAGCCACAGCTATTTCGTGGGCTGAGAACTGTCAGGCCTGCGTCCTAGTTATTTATCTGTGAAATATGGGCTTATGCTGAGTTTGCCCTAAAATCACCGTTTAATCTTGCTGTGATGTATCTGATTTGAAGATGTACCACCAGGGCTATTAACACACTTGAGAGTGAGATATATTCACTTCCAATCTCTGTGGCACCCATAACGTATCAACAACATAGCATGCACAAACATACAAACACTCAAGCAGATGAATCCTAGAAATCATAAAAGATGAATAGGTGTTAGGTGAACAAGGTACAGGGGGAGAACATGCATCAGGAAGATGATCGGGTATCTAAGACATAGAGGCCGATTTAAAGAAAACCCGATCTCCACAGGACCGGAGACTTAAGGAACACGGCTCGTGCATAGCCCTGGGTCTCACTGCCCCATTCACACATACACACAATAACAGGCAGCGAAGATATGAACACCACCCATACTCCTGACACATGACACACACTTGCTGTGCTTTCAGCTTCAGCCCCATCATTAAACTCACCCTAAGAAATAAGACTGTAAAACTTCAGCATACTACCCTTGGATGCCAGAGCTCTGTCAGCCGTTAGAACAAAGAAGGAAACTGGACTCTGTGGTATACATTTCTGTAATGCCAGCACTCAGAAGGATGAGGGGGGAGGGTTGTGAGTTCAATACCAGCATCACTTACAAAGTAAGGCTCTATCTCCAGAAAGCAAATTTGAATTACTTACATAAAAAGAATGAAAATAAAAGATTTACCCAGAAAACAATAAAAACCTGTTTATATTATACTATCCATAGGTGCTATTTCCTAAAGTATTCTCATAACATAACATTCCCATGACTCATAGTCACCAGCCTTCACTAGATTGTCCATTGTCAGGATGTGGGACCATGGACGGACAGCCTTCTTCTCTCTAAATGCACTCATCACCTACAGCCATTAAACTCTGTCATCTTTGGACTGTCTTTGCATTAACAAAGGAATACATGCTCTTTGTATCACAAGTTAATAATTTAAATTAGGGTTTGTCGTCCCAATAATCTTTCCTTACTGCCTTGGGGCTGCACTTCAGATATGTTTGTGCATTTGTACAACATCATTCTATCAGGTCTCCCCATTAACTGAGTCTCTGTACCCCACAAAATGCAGTGAAGCCATTTAAATGTAGTTGACGCTAGCTAGTTGTTAAACATAAGCAACACCCTTCCCAGGGGGACACTAGCTTATAAAAAGCAAGCCCTCCTCAGCAAACACCAATCATGTTTGCTCCTCCTGTGTGTGCGCGCATCTCTTCAGGTGATACCCAGAGCCAGCTTCTTCGCTTCCAAGGCTTGTTCAAGTAACCTAGTAAGGTCTAATGGTCACCAAGAGTGTGTGCTCCACAGAGCCTTGCTCAAAAGCTACATATGAAAAACACCAGCTTCATGATAACTGTAAGACAACTTAGTGGAGATTTAAGATGTTGGTGAGCTACTCCATGCATGGACTTAGACAGCACTACATGTAATGGGGCCTACATAAGCACGCCTGTGCCGTGTGCTCTGTGCCGTGCCGGGCTGCTCAGGCCGGGTCATGCCATGCCGTGCTGTGTGGTGCCCGGCCGGCGGCCTTCAGAGCCTTTTTATTTTGTACACATAGATCCATCTGAGAAATTCTTTCTCCTCGTTCAGACCCACTTCCTCCTTTGGAAATGTATCATTTTCTAATAAACTGTTTCTGCTATGATTCCTATGTCGCTATCCAATTCCTCGTTCTGGAACTGGAACAACCTGGAACCCTTGCAGAGGTGGCCAGTGTACTTGATATCCTCTGTTATCCTTCACCTGTGTCACTCTGCACCCAGCTCCTAAACACAAGTCATTTTTATACATGGAATCTATGCCATCCTAACATAGTAACTGTCATGTGGTCCCTTCTAAGTGAAAGGACCTGTGTGGGACAACGCTAGTGGTATGACACCCAGCAACTTTTTTTAAAACAACTTTATTTTACAAAACATAGATAAATGTACAGATTTTAAACATTTTTTGCTTAAAATTATACATTTTTGTCAGTACTTTTTTCCCGATTTTAACATAATTTTTACATAAAACTATATGAATATATTTTTTAGTCAGTACTTGATTTTTTCAAGGTTTGATAGTATGCCTTGAAAACTTAATAGTTACAATGAGCTAAAGTACATGTAAAACAAAATGTAACATGGAAATAGTTAAAGTTTTCTTGTTTTGTAAATATTTTTTGTTTTGTTTTGTTTTCTTTATTTCTTGGACTTCATACAGTCTGTGAGTTGTTTCTGGGGGAGTGCAAGCCTCTGGGGTTAGCATCCCACTATCAGTGACTGCATATTATGTCTGTTCTTTTGTGACTGGGTTATCTCACTCAGGATGATATTCTCTAGATGCAGCCATTTTCTTAAGAATTTGCTTAAGTCATTGTTTCTGGTGGCTGAGTAGTATTCTATCGTGTATATGCACCACAATTTTTGTATCCATTCATCTTCTGAAGGACATCTGGGTTCCTTCCAGCTTCTGGCTATTATAAATAGAGCCTCTATGAACATTGTGGTGCATATATCTTTGTTGTGTATTAAAGTGTCTCTGGGGTATATGCCCAGAAGTGGAATAGCTGGGTCTTCAGGTAGTACTATATCCAATTTTCTGAGGTATCGCCAGACAGATTTCCAGAGTGGTTGTATTAGCTTGCAACCCCACCAACAGTGGAGAAGTGTTCTTCTTTCTCCGCAGCCTCGCCAGCATCTGCTGTCATCTGAGTTTTGGATCTTGGCCAATCTGACTGGTGTGAGGTGGAATCTCAGGGTTGTTTTGATTTGCATTTCCCTGATGGCTAAGGATGTCGAGCACTTCCTCAGATGTTTCTCGGCCATTCGGTGTTCAACTGAAAATGTTTTGTTTAGCTCTGTACCCCATTTTTAATAGGGTTATTTGATTCTCTGGTGTCTAGCTTTTTGAGTTCCTTGTACACCTTGGATATTAGGCCTCTATCTGATGTGGTGTTGGTAAAAATCTTTTCCCTTTCTGTTGGTTGCCGTTTTGTTTTCTTGACGATGTCCTTAGCCTTACAGAAACTTTGCAATCTCATTAAGTCCCATTTGTTAATCTTTGACCTTAGAGCATGAGCCATTGGTGTTTTGTTCAGGAAATTTTCTCCTGTGCCTATGTGTTCTAAGGTTTTCCCTACTTTCTCATCTAATAGTTTCAGTGTATCTGGTTCCAGCAATTATTTTTATGTGAACAAATTACACTCCATGTACGTAGTCTATGAATGAGTGCAAAGTTTTGGAAGGGTGGAGGAGGAGGAAAGATAAACCTGCAGTCACTGGCATCAGCTAGAATAAAGAGTACTATTTCATTAACTCTCCATAGACAGTCCAAAGACAATTGAAACTATCTAACAAAACCCCAAATATCAGCCATAAGAACACGTCCCTTCTAGTTGTTAGTCAGAGGAGTCCAAATGACCCCAAAACATTAGAGGCCATGTTACCTTTAGTTGTCCCTCTGAGGTTGGAAATAAGTATTTCTAGAGACACCGTCTACTTCAGACACAACTCGGGAAGACCCCAGCTGGATCTGACTTGAAAGCCTCCTCCCTAAGAACCAGTGTTCATAATGCTGGAAGGTTCTAGCTAAGCTTCCATTCTTTGGGGCTGGAGCGATGGCTTAGAGGTTAAGAGTACTGGCTGCAGGTATAAAAAGGCCAAAGAAAATAAATAAAGTTATTGGTTGGATTAAGAAAAAAGAAAGAAAGAAAGAGCACTGGCTGCTCTTCCAGAGGCTCTGAGTTCAATTCCTAGCAACCAAATGTTGGCTCACAGCCATCTGTAGTGGGATCTAATGCCTTCTTCCGGTGTGTCTGAAGGTAGCTACAGTGTGTTTAAAAGATCTTCCATTCTTTTAAAATGCTCTGTGCAGTTTCTCTCTGCCCACCCACAGGAGTACTGGACAATTTCTGCCAGTCCCTGATCTCTATTCCAATGTCAACCACCTTGATGAACCCTGCAAAGCAGTTAGGTACTCTGGCCAGCTACTTGGGCAGGGTTCTGCCTGGTGTCCTGGCTCTACACCCAACAGAGACCAGGCTCACAAGAGTGCTTAATAAATATAGTGTCAAATTAAACAGCCATAAAAATAATTGCTCAGTGAACCAACCACAAAATGGGACCATGTGGTTTTGTCTAAATGAAAACAAAATTAAGGCCACTGTGACATCACATAGTCCCCAACATGGAGTTGTCCTGCCTTCCACTCAACCTAAGCAGCTCCTTAGATCCTCTCTGATAGGGCTTTCCAAAGGCATCCCACTGCAGCTAAACCCAGCACCTTCATGTCCCTACCACAGTGTTCCCAGTGGTCTTTGGATGAAATATGTTTAAAATTACAGGCCACTAGTCCATATTCATCAATATCCACAAATATCTTATAGGCATCGTTGTTCCCAGGTTACCCCCAGAAACAGGCTAACAAAAGTCAAGTGAAATAGCAAAACTAACACACAGTGATCCAAAGGCCTGACGCTGGGCATGAGTGAGTCAACCAGATGTCTGCCATGTTTTCCTGGATACCATTTTTAGTATGTGCAAATATTCCACAAAAAATAATTTAAACTACCATGAATTGAAGCAAAGCCCCCCCCCCAAAACAAAAAGTATATGGTGGCCAGATATCACAGGTGTTTTCTACTTCCAAAACAAAACGACCAAGCAATCAACCAAAGTAACCCAAAATATCTCAGCGGCAAGATATATAGACGCAAAAAAACCAAAACAAAACAAAAACCAAAAAAAAAAAAAAAAAAAAAAAACCAACAACAACGCTCACTCAACATGCATAAGGTAATGTAGTCATAAGTTGGCAAACTACAGACCAAAGGCTGGTGTCTAATATTGTAAGCAGAGTTTTACTGGATTTTCCAATAGGCATCATTCTACTAGAAATCAAATTCCACTGCTCCCTCAGTGCCAAATGACATTGTGGGTACCCATCTCCAGAAGCCACATCCTCTTAAAAAGCAAGAAAGGCTGGCTCCAAGGAAAGGGAGCTTGCTTCTCTGCTGGCTGGGAGTGGCTCAGAAGAGATCTTGAGAGCAAAGGCAGAACGAAGCTTAAGGCAGGGTGCGGAGTGTGGGACCACCCACCCCTGGGACCGCTAAAGGGGTCCTGCGGCTTTAACCGCCCGCCCCCGCGCCCAAAGGTCGGAGGTTGCCCTGGGAGACAGACGCTCAACAACTGCGCGTGCTCCGGGGTCACGCGCTTTGTGGCTGCCAGCAGACATGCACCCGCGTCAGGGAGCGAAGAAACCTGGAAAGAGCGACCCACAGTCAAAGGAGCCAGATGAAGCCTCAAAGGGGAAAGAAGAGACAGTGGAGGAAGAGAAGGCGCAGGGGACGCAGGGGACGCAGGGCGAGCTGGGAGAACAGGGGAAGCAGGGAGCTCAGGGGGTGCACGGAGCTCAGGGGATGCAAGGGAGGGATGATAGGGCGAGCAAGCAGCTGGAAAGCCCGAGCCTGTACCCTGAGTTGTTGAAAGAAGATGACTTCTGGAAGGCCATGGCCCTCAGTGAAGGCTTTAACGAAGACTTGGCAGAATTTCGTCCCCGCATAACTAGCGTGGTCAGCCCCAGCCTGAGCTCTACGCCCCCGCCCAGCGACGTGTCCAGCCCCTCATGGAGCAAGGAGCCGCTGCCCCGCAGCGAGGGCTCTCCTTCTGCTTCCAGCGGCGCCTCGGCCTCGTCCCACAAAAGTAGAGTTGGGCTGCTCCTCCCTCCGGGATCCCGGCCTGCAGGGCGGCGGTGCTTCCCCTCCCCCCCTGCTGCGCACCGCTCTTCACTGGCTTGGCTGACTGCGACGTAGGATATAAGAGAAATAGTTCAGTAAAAGTAAAAGGTGGAATTTGGGGTCACTCCGGGGGCATTAGTGCCTCCTGTGCACTGAATGAACTTCCTTGCTGGAATCTCTGTCTTTCTTTAAAGGGAAGCAGAGCATTTAGAACGAACTTCTTGAACTCTAAGTTCATGTTTTTTACTGTGGGTATATTTTCTCTGTTGAGGGGAAAGGGCGGTGTCCTTGTGCGTTGTAGGATATTTTGTTTATCAGCATAAGTAAATCATACACACCCCCCTGTGAAAACCGCACTGTTTCAGTCCTCACTAAATGTTCTCTGGGGACAAAATTTCCCTAAGAGAAGCCATGGCATGGAGTGGCTAAACTGTTTAATGTTTCATTTGACAGGCTATCCGAAAATATTTCAAACATTTAAGAAAGACTTGTCCGAAGTGTCTGTGGATAGGTAAGAACATTTTCTCTGTCAGGATTCCTTCAAGCAGGTGATGTTTACCTTTTCAGATAGGCTTATTATAAATAACCCAAGGAACTTACAACTTACTTACTCAAAAGTGTTGGTTTGGGTTTGGGTTTTGGTTTTCCCAAGCATGCTAGGACATGCTGTAATCCCATTGTTCCAGAGGCTGAGGTAAGAGGATCCCAAATTTCAGGCCCTGTCTTACATAGCATAAATTAAAAAAAACGTAAAAACTAAGAAACAAAGCCCCTTACTTTAGAAGGCACTTTGTAAGAGATAAATATGAAGCTTCTGTCTTCATCTTACTAGCCAACTGTAAGTACGACATGTCTGCTTATCAGTGTGATACTAAGTAAGTATATGCTGTGCAGACAGTATGCTTGGAGTGGCTCTTTAGGTTAGGGAAAAGACCGAGTTGAGTTTCCAAGGACCCACCTCACAACTGCCTGTAACTCCAGCTCCAGGCTCCAGCAGGATCTAATGCCTCTGGCTTCAACAGGTATCTCCACTCACAATATACAACATCCTCCCCCGACCCTACTCCCACCACACACACACACACACACACACACACACACACACACACACACACACACCTGACACAAAATGTTTTATTCATTTAATTCAAATTTCTAATGAAACCTGTGGTTGGAAAAATTATAGTATATGGACATATAAAATTGAAAATCTCCACAACAACTCTTCCCTGACTCACCAGACCATAGTTTTAATATAATGTTAGCGGTCTGGATTCTTCTTCTTCTTCTTCTTCTTCTCCTTTTTCTTTCTTCTTCTTCTTCTTCTTCTTCTTCTTCTTCTTCTTCTTTCTTCTTCTTCTTTTTTCTTCTTTCTTTTCTTCTTCTTCTTCTTCTTCTTCTTCTTCTTCTTCTTCTTCTTCTTCTTCTTCTTCTTTTTCTTCTTCTTCTTCTTCTTCTTCTTCTTCTTCTCTCTCTCTCTCTCTCTCTCTCTCTCTCTCTCTCTCTCTCTGTGTGTGTGTGTGTGTGTGTGAGAGAGAGAGAGAGAGAGAGAGAGAGAGAGAGAGAGAGAGAGAGAGAGAGGGAGAGAGAGAGAGAGAGAGAGAGAGAGATGTTTCCATGTGTCTATGTTAAGGCATAGGCCAGTGCTCACTTGAGGTATTGTCTGTAAGTGCTGTTTTATTGGCCTGGAGGTCAGCCACTATGTTAGACTAGCTGGCCAACAAGACGCAGCGGTCATCCATCTTTACCTCCTCATTGCTAGGATTATAAATGCTAACTCCCATGCCCAGCTATTTTAGATGTATCTGGGGTGGGGTGAAGGGTAGAATTCACAGCCTTGTGTTTGCAAGGCAAGTATATTACCAATTAAGCTACCTCTCCACCCCTTCAACTATCATTCTAAAGAACTTTTTTACTAAATTTATCAAATTCTGACTTAAGTTCTGGGCTTCCTTTTCTTTTTCTTGTTTTGAATTTATATTACTTTTAATTTTCTAGAATTTCCAATTTGTAAAGAACTTAAAACTTTCTAGTTTGTCAGCATTAGTGACAACTTATAAATTATTAACACTAAATCCATACAGCTTTTTTCTATCTCTTCTCATTTAGGTTTTTTAAGTTACAACAAATTACATATATAGAGAGAGGTGGGAGAAAAGCAAATTACATTAGCTACATGTTCGTATGAAATTATATACTTTGAGGGTTTTATATTACTTTTATAATATGTGTATTGTTTTTAACTGTAATTGATCAGTAGTATTTTATAATACAGTTTGTATTTAAAAACTTGAAAGGTAATAAACGATTACATGCTAAGAAGCCAGTACATTAGATCCAAGGCTAAGAGCATGGAATCTGATGTTAATAAATACTGTTGTCTAAAAAATGACATTTTCCGTTCAGCTGAGTTCAGTTGCCTTCACTTTTTCTGGGCTGAGTCAATAGCTGAGCCCAGGGAGTCCCAGCTCACCAGGTTTCCCTCCTTTCTGTTTGTGGAGGAAACTTTAGGGAACTTTTCATACAGTTCGCCTGAGGACCCAACTATAAACTCTTGTTTGCCTGGCAATGTCTCCACTTTGCCACTGAGCTTTTACATATTATGTCACTGAATTAGGAATATGTCCTAAAGTGTTGTCCTTTGCAGCCCTGCAGACATCGCCTCTTTGCCTTCTGGGATCCAGTTTTAGTGACCAGTCTATTTCCCAAACCCTTCTGGTTCTCACTTCTCCCCCATAGTGCCTCTCCTCCCTGCAGACCTTGAGCTGTGCTTGTTGGGTAGGATTCTCCACCATTCTTTTTTTATATTTTCAGTGTCTTCAGATTTTTGATGTTTGAATGTTGGTGTACTGCCTGTATACAGTATTCTGTGATTCAAGGTTGTAATCTGAGAACCAGTTACTGTACCTGTTCCAAACACTTTTCTGGCTGTCCTTTATTGTCTTTGAAGACTCCAGAGCTAGTAATAGATTAAAATGTCATGTTAACTTACTTTTATTCCTGTTTGCTTGGTCACTTTTCTGATATCAGTATTTTAAGTAATGACAATCCTTAGTTATCTATCTGCATTTATAAATGAATGACTGGCAGGCAGCTACAATGAGACCTTCCTACAGGGAGTACTTCACTTTTCTAAGGTGGGAAGGCTTACAGGAACCCTGGGCTGTCTCTCTTCTTCTTCTCCTTCTTCTCCTTCCTTCTCCTTCCTCCTCCTCCTCCTCCTCCTCTTTGTTCTCCTTCTCCTCCTCTTCCTTCTCCTTCTTCCTCCTCCTCCTCCTTCTCCTTCCTTCTACTTCCTCCTCCTCCTCCTCTTCCTCCTTCCTTCTCCTCCTTCTCCTTCCTTTTCCTCCTTCTCCTCCTCCTCCTTCCTTCTCCTCCTTCTCCTCCTCCTTCTCCTTCCTCCTCCTTCTCCTCCTCCTCCTTCCTCCTCCTCCT